>NC_090810.1:15032692-15632692 GCF_036512215.1 Solanum lycopersicum
CCCATGCTTATGAGTTGCGAGTTGCACCTGCCCTTGACAAGAGAGATCAAGTTGAATGAAAATAATTTAATTTATAGATATTTATAAAACTTAATTATTCACTCTTATACTTTTAGGTTTTCAAATCATGTTTATTATAAATAATATATACATGTTATTATAAGTAAATTAACTTTACAATTTATATTCAGTATGAAAGAGTATTGAAAATCATCTCAAGTGTTCCTGAAAGACCTTCTGTGATGGTTTCAAATTTGGCACCATCCGAATCAACTATTGTATATCCTCCTCCCTTTGGTCAGGAAAATAATACTAATAATAATGTTCCAGCACATCCAATAAATACTAATAATATTACAATAATGTCTCCATTACGAACTTCTTGATAGGAAAAAAATAAAAATGTTTGAGATTGTTCTGCCTTCTATGAATGAAATGGTTGAATTGTGGAAAATAAATGATCCAATTTGGGTAGATTCATCAAGTGAAGGGAGGTGTTCTATTTATCGTTAGAGTTATGAAAGAACATTTTCAAATCCAAATTGACCTTATTACCAATCATCGGCTACTCGAATTGAATCAACAAAGGATTGTGAAGTTTTGTCAATGACTGCAAGTGAGTTGATCCATCATTTTCTTGATCTAGTAAGTTTCTTGAACTCTTTCATGTCATAATTGTTCAGCTCACATGTGTGATTCCATGTTCTGGCCTAGGATGATGTATGTGATCTTCAGAACGTATCAGTACTAGGATTTAAGACTTTGGTTTATATAAATATTTTTGCACTAGTCACTTAATTTTGGATTTATTTTTGAAAAGTAGCTAGTGTTTGAGAAGTCGTTGAAAACTTGATACTTTTGATATGGAATCATTCCATGTTAGAATCATGATTTTCAAACTTGAGCATGTGAAATATCAAATATATATTCATTTTTTTATTTGAAATCTAACACATTGTCATGAATTTAATAAATTTACTATTTTTCAATAGATTGTTACAATTTTAATTTAAATTTTATCCCATACAATATTGATTAGGATGAGTTTAGATGGAGTGACGGATATGAAAAAATGAGTAGTTATTTGAGAAATAGTTATTATTGTCATTGTCTTATAATTAATCATATACATAAAAATTATTAATTTGTATATGCAGGTCAAATGGATGGAATTGTTTCCTATGATAGTTACAAAAGCTAGGATTGTTGAAGTTCTTGATTATGGGACTTGGGAAGGCTCCATACAATTGGTATGATACTGATACATCTATTAGATATTCTTCCATAGAGATTAAATAAATATTATAATTATTTCATAAAACGATCTAATTTTTTCTTGGTTCATGAATACAGATGTACGTAAAGTTCCATATTTTATCTCCTCTAGTGGAAGCTAGAGATTTTTTCTTCATACGTTGTTGTAGACAATTTGATCCAACAACATGAATTATGATGGATGTTTCTTATGATCCATTCAATGAGATTCAAAGTGGTGTACATTATTATTCTTGGAAGTTTCCTTCTGATTGTGCAATTGAAGATATGGGTAATGGACAAAATAAGGTTTGAATCATTTCATCTCTCTAATAATATCACTATTTATATAAAAGGAAAATTCTGTTCCTTAAGCTCCCCCTACACACGAGGTCCAAATTACTAGGGTCTATTATATGTATTCTTATCTTACACTTGTGCATGAGATTGTTTCCACAACTCAAACATGTATCATCTATATCACAATTTATATTAAACTTAGTTTGTGAAGAGTATGCTACAAGAGGTAAATATTTACCAATATCTATCTTATGATGTCTGTTGTTCTTATAATATGATGTAAGAATCAAACTATCGTTATTCTCAGTTAATCCAATTTTGGACCCTTATGTTATGTTGATAAGTCATGCTCTAAATGATCAGTAGTGAGACGTGCATCATGTTTTTTTTCGAGTCTCCCCATATTAGTTTAGAAAATGATCTTTTTGTCCGTTTATAGCCTTGGAAAGTCTCCAACAAACTTATAAGTTATATTTTAGGATTGAGTTAGATTTAATAGCCATTTTTAACATGTTAGGAGTTGTCAGACGTATCACGATTCGTCATGCAACAATGTGGAACTCCACTTAAGCAATGCCAAAATGCCCCCCTATCGACCCCAGTGTTGTTTTTTGCTAGCTTGAGTTCATATTTTACTATTTATCATTAAACGTAGAGTAATAAACCATTTTTTTTAGTATGCCTCAATCACCCCAACGCTACCGCCAAAAAGTCGTCTGTATAATGCAGGAGGGCTCACACAACCCATGCTATGGTGTTCATGTCCCATATGTTTGAATCTTAACGAGTAAACACAAATTTTCTATATACCTTCCTAAATATTTTCCAAAGAGCTAATCATTTTGATTCTGTTTTCTTGACTCGTGCAGGTTACTTAGGTGGAACATGTTCAAGTATATGAAAAAATATCAAGTACATCATATCTTTAAAGACTTGTTATGTGATCGTCAAACATACAGAGCTAAAATATGGATTGTTACACTGCAAAAGATGTTTGAGAGATATAATTTTGTCATGGGTGCAATATGCCCTACTAGGCATGATTTTAAAGGAGGTTTGATTTTATATTCCTTTTTATTTACTTACTATCTTTTATGAAATGACATGTAACATGACCCATTATGTTATTTTTAGTGGAAGTCATTTTTATTTACATTTTTCTCAATTTTTAATTGAAACATGTCATTTTCAAAGTTATGTTTTTTCCTTTAGGGGTTGTGTTTGGTATGATTTAAATTTTTTTTTTTTTAAAAAAAAGTCTTATTTGATGTTTATTGACTTTTAGGGAAAATGTTTTCCAATCGAAGGAGCAAGAAAAATGGTGGTATTTCTCATTGTTTAAAAAAAGTCATTTACCTTAACAATCATCTCAACTTTGAACATTATATTGAAACTTTAACGAAACTCAGACATCACTTTCACCTTTAACATGTAAATATCTCATCATACTTTCTTGTTAGTTAATATTTTTTTATCAATCTTCAATAGAAGTTTTTTCTAGAAAATGTATTCACTCTCCAGCCAAATACTGAGAATAAAAATAGAATTCCTAAAATAGATTATTTTTCAAAAAATAAAAAACACACCCCTACCTTTTTTTCCTTGTTAGTATTGTGAATTTTGCTTTTCAAATATTTTATCTTTCAATATTAGTATTAAATGTTGTCTTCTTGGCTCCAATTATACATACTATTTGTTTTACATATATGAATTTTGATGTACTTTATTTAATTGTGGATATATCAAAAACAACATTTCTATCTTCTCAGGGAAGGGATAGTCATCCAAGAGCCCACTTGTTGAATTACACATGATATATATGTTGTTGTAATACTTATATTTTATTTTTATTTTTATTTTCAATGTTTAATTATCTAGAAGGGCTAAAAAATATAATACAAATATCTCAAACGATGGTGAAGAACCTTTTTGAAATCCTAAGCATGACACACAACTTAGATTTTCCAACTTTATCACGGCTCAACCTCTGAGATAGAATTTTAATTTGAAAAAATGAAGAATTATCCAACAAAAAGGCTTTATTGACACTGCTGCTACTTCTTTGTGGCTTCTTCTTTCATTCCAAGATGTCTTCAATTTTTTTAAAGATGACAAGACAAGAAGTAAGGTATGTATTCAAACCTCTTTATAATAATGACAATTGTTCAGATAATTTGTTTAGTTGTTACAACGAAATATTATTATTGAGAATATAAAAATATTGCATGATATAGATATAAATTCCAAATAAAACTTCGATGTTATACATTCAATTGGCCAAATCTATTTCAAAGACAACCTACTTATCTCCAAGAGGTAAAGATAAGGTTTGTGTACATTCTATCCTCTCTCTAGACCTCACATTTTTGGATTACACATGATATGCTATTTTTATAGTATATTATTGGTTAAATATCGTTATAATGACTAATTGTTATAATAATAATAAAGAATAGGTATGATTGTATATATCTTTGCATTGGATATTCAATTTTTTAATGCAATGAGCCAAACATCTGAAAAAATTAATAAAATTACACTTTTAGTCCTTGTATAACCTGTTAACCAAAGGACCCCTAAAAATACTAAAAAAATTTGACTTTTTTCAATTCCTGAATATGTTTTATGTGAAAATATCAAATATTTCAACAAAAACCATAATTTTAAAATAAAAAATAGAATGAATTCAACGTTAAGAATTTTTTTAAACCATATGTTGAAGTCTTAAATTTAATTGATATGCAAATATTGTGTTCCCATGTTATATTATCTTACATGTTTGCTCGCCTTGGCATTAATTGTACATATTATTATAAACAATTCTCATCTCACAAACTTAGTTTTAACAATTATTTTATGATATTATTCATCGTTTGATTTTTTTTCACTGGGATATTTTGACTGGTGGGAATAATGTGATTGGGCTAGCTAGATTACTAATAAGAACTCTTCCAGAAAATAGTATTACAATACTGCAGGTGTTTTTCGTATTTATTATTTTATAGTTTGCTATTTTATGCTTAAATTATTCAGTAATACTGACAGTTTTCAAGAATCAAATAATATTATTAATGATTGGATTCTTCTTTTTTTCATATGTGTACACACCAATGTTTCTAACTTGTATCTTTTCATCCTTAATCTTTGATTATTGAATCAAAAGACATTTTCTGAGGTCCAGTTTCACTTTTGACTTTTAGTCAGTTAACAATACAAACACACAAAAAAATAGAGTATCTTTTGTCACATTTAATTTATAGACAGTGGTAATTTGAAAATCTTCTTCACATTATCTCTTGTCACATCCCGAGCTACCCCTGAGACGCGGACACAAAACCTAGGACCATAAGTGATCCTAGAATAACCCTGTTGGCATGATCATGAACATAGTAAAGATAATAAAGTGAATGCGGAAGCTAAATCATAATTTAAACTGAAAATATAGGGAATACCCATATTCTATAACTGAGATAATGATTAGATTAATACAAAGAAAATAACAACTCAATACTAAGCCGAAACAAACTATGTCTGATATTAGCCTCCAAACTGACTAGAGATGCTGGGACAGACCCCAACTCAGTCTAGCAAAAACTGAAACTGAAGGACTAATACTGAAAAGAAACTCATGACTATTGTTCTCAAAGAATGAGGAATCACCACTTAATCTGCAGAACTGGAAATCGAAACTTAATCAGGATGCTGAGAACCTGAACCTACATCAAGAGAAGATGTAGCGCATGTATGCGTTAGTACTTGGAAGAAACTGAGCATATAGGACAACGTAAAGCTGAAACAAAAAATAACCGAACAAGCACAAAAGCATGTATAATAATCTGAATATGATATAGTGAATTCTGACCTAACTGAATCCAATGACCATTTTATAACATGCTGAAACTGAATACTGAATATACTGATGAATAGTTAATGCAAGAGAATCTAACTGAACTACGGGAGCTACTAATAACCGTTAATAAAATCACGTGAGCTAAATGTAAAGTCCGATGTCTACGCCCCATCAAGAGGACCCAATATACCCTGCCAGAGGTATAAAGGCATGCTGGCGTGATCACTACACTGATTGCCCACAGAGGGGACTTACAACCTACTTGGCTAGTAGTTCCGGGACTATTGGATACGCTGAACCCTAGTCCAACTCGGTATTATACTACTCCCAATGAATTATATTAACCGATTATAACTGAGTTTCTGTAAATACTTGATAGCTCAAAACTGAACATGCAAACTTAGAATGCAACAATTAATCTGGTTTATGTATTTATAACTGAGGCATGTATATCTGAAGTGACTCAAATATCTAACCTTGATGTGTAATTCAAGAACTAAAAAAAATACATAGCTAGGAATCTAAAATTCATGCAATAATCTGAGTAATAACATTGTAATCTTATTTGGAACACATAACTAATTAATTCATAAAGTTTTGTTGAAGTTCTAGAAACTCTATGTCTAATCATGATATGCGAATCAAGAATCTGACTGAAAAGTAGGGCCCCAATGGGTGAAAGGAACCCACTAGTGAAATCCCACATACACGGTGAAGAAATTCATGGAGAAATACTTAGATTTTTGGGTGGAACTGCTGGAACCTTGTTGCGTTCTTGAACTAGGGTTCTTGATATTTTTCTCCTTTCTTGCTTCTAATTTTCTAAGTTTTTATTAATTATTTAGTTTAGGTAAGTCTTAGTGATGTTTCTATCCTTAAGTGTACTAAAATTTGACGATTTAGAGTTAAAAAGACGTATCTTAAGGTTTAAACAAAGTGGGAAAACACCAAAAGACCCCTAAGTTAATTTCTGTCAGACCAAATGACGACCTGGACTGACGGTCCGTTGTTCAAATCGATGGTCCATCATTTAGGTCTGTAGATTGGGTTTGTTTGATAGGACTTTACTATAACGGGCATAAACTTTTACTCCGAGGTCTGATTTTAGCAAGGTCGGTGGATGTGGAAAGCTAATTCAATTATCTATCTTTTGTCATGTCATGGACACCTAATTCATTTTCTACAAAGAGTTATGATCTGTTGAAGTTGACCCAACTGCATTTCCCCCCAACTATCTGCTAAATTTCCACCTACGGTCAGACCTACGGACCGTAGATCGAATGACGGTTTGTGCTGGTCAATCATGGTTCATGTTAGAGAGTGGGTAAATGGGGTGTTGATCGATGATATACCGTTGTTTGACGGTATTTTTAATGCTTTTTCCTTAAGTTTAGTGTGTGTCCAAAAGCCTTTTTGTATTGATTTTTATGTAAGTTTCTCTTTATTTGCAGGAAATCTGTCCAAAGATGAACGTGGAAGTTTTTGAGCAAGAAATGCAGAAAAGTTACCACCTACAAAGCTTGTGACGGTCCGTAGGTGTCAACGTAGTGAAGCTGCTGAAGGAAGTGAGCTTGGGATGGTCCCAGTACCCAATTTCCAAAAAGTTCAAGTGTTATGGAACGGGGAACCTCAACGGACCATCGTTCTTGGAATGGTCTATCATACCTGCCGTCGAGGGTAATGAAGAGAGTAATAGAAGAATTTGTAAAGTATGGGACGACGGAGGCCATGACAGCCCATCATAACCACGACGGTCCATCGACCTAGCCGCGTTTTGACTGATTTTCAGTAATTAAAGTCCTTCTTTTATTAGGTTTTGGTTTTTAATAAATATTTCGAAAAACCTCGTTTTTGGGGTTAGAATTTTGGATGTTAGAATTTTTGGTGTTGGACTCTTTGTTAGTAAACTCTTTGATATTAGACTTTTTGATTGTCACACTTTTTCTGGAATTGATTGTTGGTGATTTTTTTGATTAATCAAGTGAAATTCAGGATTTTATTCTTTCTCATCAAAGTAAGTGCATGAATTCTTATATTACATGATCCAAACCAGAACATCCCAGCTCCAGTTGATGTTCATGGTCAGTTATTACCAGGTGATCCTGGTGAAAATCAACAAAGGGGACAAAATCCAGCTCCACGCCCTCAATAATATTACAGAGGTTATGATAATATTGCAGACTCTGCTGGGCCACTTGTCTTGCCCCCTCTACCACAAGGCCACACCTTTGTGGTAATTAGTAGTCTGATGCAAATGCTCACTACTAGAGGTTTTTTTCCAGGGCTATCTTCTGAGGACCCACATGCCCATATAGCTAAAGTAAGGGAAGTGTGTAAAAGTTGTGTAGGGAGGCTTGATTTGGATTTGGATGTAATAGCGCTGAGAGTATTTCCTCTCTCACTGATTGGAGAGGCTGCCAGTTGGTTCAATGAGCTCCCTTATAACTCAATTTTCACTTGGAACCAACTAACTGACGTTTTCTTATCACGTTACTACCCGGTCTTTAAGAAACTAAACCATAAAGATAGAGTGAACAACTTTTTTCTACTACCAGGAGAGTTAGTTAGTATTTCTTGGGATATATTCACTTCATTTTTGAGAAGTGTCCCCAATCACCGCATAGATGATGAGTCACTGAAAGAATACTTCTATCAGGGACAGGATTATAATAATAAAGCGGTATTGGATACTATAGCAGGTGGTTCTTATGGGTAGTGTTCTTATGCCGAGGTTGCCAAAAAGTTAGAGAATATCTCTCAGAAAAATAAAGCTTGGAGTATTAGGAAGTCAGATACTGGGAGAAATACCTTCGCAGTGCAATCCACTCACAACCAAGCCACAGATAAGATTCGTGAAGAGATGGCTCAGATGAGAACTGAGCATGGGTTAGTATTAAAACATATCAATAGGGAGCAGAAAAGATAAATGCATTTAACTACTTTTCTAAAACACCACAATCAAATAATGAACGCTATTATGAAAAGGATTCCTATGATGTTAATGAGCAAAGAGGGGTTTTCGACTGAGTGCCCAAGGTTCAAATCAGGAGAATTGGCACCAAGGTCAATGAAACCAAGGTTGAATCTATGGTAACTATAACCGTGAGGGTCATTATGTCTGATATGGAAACTACAACTGCGACAACAGCTTCAACAAGGGTAACTATGGTAACAGAAATGATAGGAATGGGCGCTATGTCCCTCCTTAAAATCATGAAGTTACTTCTAGGTATGGTGGAGATAGTATGGCGCGAGTTGATGACATGTTGCACAAAATGATGAGGAGGTTTGATACTAGTGATGAGCACATTAAAGAGTTATGGAGTGATTTAGCGGGTATTAGGTAGAAATTCGATACACATGCAATATCGATTAAGAAGCTTGAGTTGCAAATGACCCAATTATCTGCGACTATGAACATACAGCAACCGGGCACTCTTCCTAGCAACACTGTCCAAAATCCAAAAAAATGATGGACACTATATAAAAATCACTACTCGGGGTCGTAAGAAAACCATTGACCCACCTATGTCGTCTAATGAGGAAAAGGTGATAAAAATAATGATAAAGTGGTAGAGGTTAGTGATGAAGTAGAAGATTACACTGGACAAGATGCTGATGTGCCTACAAAGGTAACTCCCATTCCTATACCCCCCTTTCCTCAAATATTAGTGAAAAAGATCGAGGATGGTAAATATCGGCGTTTTATAAAGCAGCTTTCTATTAATGTCCCTTTGGTAGAAGCTCTAGAACAAATTCCCAGTTATGCCAAGTTTATGAAAGATCTAGTTACAAAGAAAAGATTGGTCATTTTTTAGGATGATGATAGAATGCAACATTGTAGTGCTATTGCTACAAAATCTCTAGTACAAAAGAAAGAAGATCCGAGTGCTTTCATTATTCCTTCTACAGTCGAGTCATTACATTTTGCGAAAGCATTATGTGATATGGGGGCAAGCATAAATCTCATGCCCCTCTCGATTTACAAGAAGTTTGGTTTGGGTGATCCAAAGCCGACTGTGATGCATCTACTGATGGCCGATCGAACAGTAAAAAGGCCTATAGGGATACTCCACGATGTCCTTGTTATTGTTGATTGTGAAGTTGATTTCAAAGTGCCTATTATTCTTGGGAGGCCATTCCTTGTTACGGGTAGAGTCTTAGTTGATATGGAAAAGGGGCAGATGAAATTTCGGTTGAACAATGAAGAAGCGACCTTCAACATTTGTAGGTCCATGAGGCAGAGTGGTGAGCTCCAATCGGTATCTTCTATACCCTACAAAGAAAAGATGAAGAAGAACCATGACCTTAAAAATTGAAAAATGAGAGTTTATGGTTGCGGATTTGGTGCTTTTATTCAATTCTAGGTTGCGCTTGTTTCTAGGCAAGCTCAAGTCCAAATGGACTGGCCTTTACTTGATTACCCAACTATTCCCTCATGGATCAGTTGAGTTGGAAAACAAGGAGGGCATGCGGTTTAACGTGAATGGACAATGAATTAAAATCTATTTTGGGCATGCTGAATCAGCGAATGATGTGATCGAGGCATACCATCTTGATGAAGTATGAGTAATCAAGTGTCTTCAGTCATGCGGCGACGTTAAATCAGGCGCTGGTTGGGAGGCAACCGAATACTTGTAGTTTTCTTTCTAGTGATGGTAGCAGTTTCTACTAATGAGTTTTAAATTTGCAGGAACATCATTAGGAAATTCTACAGAAAATCACTCTGCAACAGTCAGTGACGGATACATCAACGGACCGTCACGCATGGGACAGAACATTGCACGAATTTGTCGTGCCAGGTGTGACTTTCATTTACTTTCAAAACTAGGGCACACGCCATTGAACCCATGATGGACCATCGCACTTGCGACGGACTGTTGTTGGGGACTCGTCGTGTCATTAACCATCATACCCAACCCAACCCGACTGGGGTATTTTAAAAAGTCTCAACATTTAAAACCCCCCACCCCTTCATTTCAACGATTTCCTTTCCTCTTTCTCCCATTTACCTCCATTCCTAACTTCCAGCTTCCTACCTTTCTTCTCTATCAACTGATCACTTCCCTAAGTCCCCAATTCTGGAAATCTCCTTTCTACTGGTCGGAGTCTGCTGTTGTGGTCTGTTCTTGATACCCAAGTGCCTCATTTGCATGTATTTCTCCTCTTGTCAGGTATGTGTCGCTGATATCTACCCATTTACATTGCATTTTTGTATTTTAATTTAGTATTAGCCTATTTCTGTTTGGGAGGTCTTCATTCTTTGATCCAATTTTGTCTGACCTAAGTGAGAATCCTAGAATTGCCTTGTTAAAACTCGAGAAATAGATGCTTTAGCATTGCTAGTTTTCTAGGTATTTAGGTTTGAAACATGTAGGTTAACACTAAGTATTACATTGGAGTCACAGGGGATGATTGTGGCATCCTTTGTTCTGTCACTGAATGACAGAACGAGACCCCGATGACGGACCTTCGTACCCATGACGGACCGTCATAGAGTCAGTTCCAACAAACCACTGTTCGTTTTCTCCAAGTGTCCACAAACAGACACATGCGACATACCGTTATTCCCATGACAGTCCGTCCCGCATAACCATTCTGGTTGTCAGAGACCCTATTCCTAAGGGTTTCTATTTTTTTTCAAGTGTTCTCCGATGGACATCTATGATGGACCATCATACCCGCGACGGTCCGTCCTGCACAGCCGTTATGGTTGTCAGAGACCCTATTCCTAAGGGTCTCCAACTTTTTCTAAGTGTCTTCTGACGGACATCTATGACAGACCGTCATACCCGCGATGGTCCATCATGCACAACCATTTTGGTTGTCAGAGACCCTACTCTTAAGGGTCTCCAACTTGTTCTAAGTGTTCTCTGACAAAAATCTACGATGGACCGTCATACCATCGATGGTCAGTCTTGCACAATCTTCATGAAGGGCAGAGACCCTTGTCCTAAGGGTCTCCATTTTTTTCCCAATGTCCTCTGACGGATATCTACAAAGGACCGTCATATCCTCGACGGTTCATCTTGCATAACAGTCATGACACTCAGAGACTCCTCTCATAAGGGTATCCATACTTTTTCTAAGTGCCCCATGACAGACATCGACGATGGTCCATCCTACTTATCCGTCATAACTGTCAAAGACATTCCTTCAGGGGTCACCACATAAACATAGTTGAAGTGAGACATGATGGACTCCATGATGGTCCGTCGTACTCACGACGATCCATCATCTGGTCCGTCGTACTCACGACGATCCATCATCTGGTCCGTCGTGTTTCACTGTTACTACAGAGATGTCAATAAAACTTTGCTCTTTTATATATTCTCTAATGGCACCAAAACAAGATGGAGTTTATGCACGTGGGCGTTCAAAGTCTGCCTCCCCGTCTTCCCGACTTGATATAAGCTTTGATGATGAGCATGACCCCGAGTACATGCCCCCAGGCACTGGCACTCCATCACAAACTGCACGTATAACTAGAGCTACGCCCAAAAAGGTGGCGTCCGGCATAGTCACTGCCTCCCAGTCTGATGAGGAGTGCACACTGACCGGCACAACTTCTGGGTCATCTACACATGAAGAAGGAACGTCTGGTTCCTTAGGAGTTTCATGGTAAGAGGAAGCCTCCGGGTCCACAAAAGTCCCTGCACCCGCCACAGCTGCACAGTCTGCTTCGTTTGATGAGGCTGACAGTCCTGATTCCGCTCCAGGCTCACCGACTGGTGCTCCCACCCCAGTTGCTGACCAGCCCAATAAGTGGTGTGTCGACGGGAAATACCAAGTTTATTAAGACGCCAAGTTTCTAAATGATAAAGGTGTCATGACACGTACCCTTACACTGGAAAGAGGGTCCTTACGGGAAGTCTCCCCACCATGCCAAAGATCCACAATCTCTTCACCAGACACCGGCTAGAGCGGAATGCTCGTTCTTTAGGCTGCTATAGTGAGGAGTTGGTTCGAGAGTTTTACGCCTCTTACGTGGCTACTCTCCGATCACAAATAGATAGGTGGGCTGCCCCCGCCAAACCGTCCCCAATTGAGCACGTTCGAGTACACGACATACAGGTCGACATCTCCCTATCCGCCATTCGCCGGTATCTGTAGGTGAGGATGTTGATGCCAACAGGACTTCTCTTACCGCCGAGTTTGACTACCGATGGAAAATTGTAAAAGATGGCCAATTTTTGCGCGAGCCATCGCTGAGAGAGACCACCAAGAGGTGGATGGCCCTTTACTTGTCTGTTGATGGAGAGAGTGCCGACTGGGTGACGAAGACAAAGGGAGCCATCAAGAAGGATAACTTGACTTTTACGGCTAAGTTCTTATGGTTGATTGGCCGCCACTTCCTTTCCCCCACAGCTACTAATAATATAGTCACATGAGATCATGCAGTTCTGATGACGGCGATGATAGCCGGGTTTAAGGTGGACTTCGCTTGGCTTCTACAGGCGGTCATGCACGAGGGGGCTTTCAATGTCACAACAACTTACCCTTATCCGTGCATGATATTTTCCTTATGCAGGTCCGCAGGTGTGCCCATCTTGCACATTGATCAGCTTAAGACTCCGTTGGGCACTGTTGATATCGTTATTATCAAGGATGAGGCCAATTAGTTGGATCCACGCAGAGGGCCCCGTCCAAAGTTGCCTCTACTTGGTGAAAATCTGGCTGATACGGTTGCACATGCTTGAATGGCTACGCAGGATGCTTATGAAACCATTGAAACTACCCTGGTCGAGTCTATCCTGGGTAGTAGCACTGCCCCTAGCTCCTCTCGCTCAGCCCCGTTCCCCGCTCTGGTCCTGCTTGCTAGGGTCCAGAAACTAGAATCTCAGATTGCCACACTTCTGCATCACATCCAACCTTGGATGCAGAGGTCTATTGCTGAGGCGGAGGAGCGCTTGAAGTGTAAAATGTTCTAGCACATAGAGTGGAAGATCTCTGAGGTTGATCAGCACTTGGACGCTTTTGAGTTGCGGGTGCTAGCCTGGCCAGCCCCTCAGGTGAGGTGTCAACCCTTCAGGCTGCGGTTGAGAATCTGCGAGAGGATATAGATATGATCCAAGAGGCTAGGGTACCTGAGTCTGAGGCCCCTTCTGCAGAGCCTGCTGACAATACTATGATGATTGCCTTATTCTCCACTTCTGAGATTTCACCACCTCCTCCTTGAGAGCATACTAAGGGGCGCAAGGGTCGAGAGTAGGATGAGGCTACAGTATGGAAGAAGGAGCACCGTGAGATGGAGGTTGCGAGGAGAGCCTCGCTTGCTGATGAGAAGAAGCATCGGATCAGGGCTGTAAAGCCAGCTGCTGGGCATCTAGCTCCAGAGATGTGGAGACAGCGGGAGGAACTAATGATAGTGTTGTTGTTGATGAGGACACTACTGAGGGTGTCCATACTATATATGTAGTGGGTTCCGGGGAACCAGACCCACCTACTTGCTGATCGCCGGCGCTTTGCACCCTAGGTTTGCTTTATCTACCACTCTCGTATTTTAATTTTTTTATGCATTGAGAACAATTGCATAACTTTTTGTTTAGGGTGGGGTAAATGGAAAGTGAGTGCTAGGGTGAAGTCTGAGTAGCCCAATTCACGATCCTCTTTTAGGGTTTTCTTGCCTGTGTTCTTTTTCCACAAGAGACTAATTATTTTTATTGTTGAATTAGCATGTCTATATATTGTGTACATAGTATAACTCCAAAGCATGATGATAAAAACAAAAATGATATGCTGATGTAATGAAAATGATGCATGACTAGGCATAGTAATTGATGAGATACACCACTTCATGACCCTAAGTCTAAAATTTGAACTAGGTTTCTGATAATCTGGTAGAGTAATGAGATGTCAAGTGAGTGTGAGGAAAGTTTGAATAGTCCACTATTTGTATTGAGGTAGAACTTTCCTGGTTAGTCCTACTAAAAGTAAGTTGTAATAGACAATTAGGAAAGGATCATGGGCCCTTGTTCAATATAGCCAATTTTTAGCGTAAATAAAAAAATGAATGAAATTAATCCCTCCTTGGACATGTGCACCTCATCTTATGCCAAAAGCATAAGTTGAGGGTGACTAATGCAGTAAGCAACCTTTTCGTGGCCCTGACCCAACTTTGGGTATTGTTTCCTTTGACTCATGGCAAAGCTATGAGTTTAGGGTGGCTATTATGAGGAATGCTCTGGAGAGTGGGGTTGAAAGAACAAAGAGAAAGAAAGAACAAAAGTAAAGTGACTCAAGAACCAGTTGAAATTAAAGTAAAATATAATGTATAATGTATATAATAATAATAATAATAATAAATACAAGCAAGAAACTAAAAGAATCACTTACACAAATGAAGAAAGAAGGGAAAATAGCAAGGTGAAAGAATATATGAGAAATTGGGCGAAATAAAATAATAAAAGGTGGTATGTTTAGCCGATATGTCAAGGAGGGCAAAAAGTCACTTAAGTATACCTAAATATACCCTACCTGACCGTGAGCCTATTTTACAATCTAAGAAAGTCCTATCATGATCCTAAGACTTTTATGGCGAACTTAAAGCAGTGAAAATAATGGCAAGCTTATGGCAATATGTATGAATGAGTTGTGAATTTGTTCTGAGAGTGAGTGTTGAAAAGTAATCCTTATACTCAAACTGAAATCATTGTGTTAAAAATGAGGATGTTGTTTTGAAGTGAGGACACTAGTTGCAATACTGGAAATATTAGCACCTCGGTGAGAAATTGAAGAGGATAAGTGTCAATGCGTGGTGAGTCTGTGTCATGGTCTGATTCCTCATAATTCAAGCCTAATAGTTATAACATGCATAAATATGATGAGACTGATCGTGATTGATAGCCAAATGATTGCAAAAGCTAAAATATGGATACTATCGTACAAAAAATTTGTAGTGAGTCATAGTGCGTCGCTTGAGGACAAACAATGAATTTAAGTTGAGGATGTTGATATACCGTGGTTTCACGGTATTTTTAATGCTTTTTTCCTTAAGTTTAGTGTGTGTCCAAAAGCCTTTTTATATTGATTTTTATGTAAGTTTCTCTTCATATGCAAGGAATTTGTCCAAATATGAACGCGGAAGTTTTTGAGCAAGAAATGCAGAAAAGTTACCACCTACGGAGCTTGTGACGGTCTGCCGAGCTTGTGACGGTCCGTCAAGCTTGTGACGGTCCGTAGGTGGCAACTTAGTGAAGCTGCTGAACGAAGATGGGAAAGTCTTACCAAGTGTGGGATTATGGAAGTTCATTAAGGATTGTCATAGCCACGACGGTCCCTCCTGCTGGTTCGTCGCAATGATCAGAGAGTAGTCCCAGTACCCAATTTCCAAAATTTCAAGTGTTATGGAACGGATACCCTCGACGGACCGTCATTCTTGGAACGGTCCGTCATACCTACCGTCAAGGGTAATGAAGATAGCATAGAAGAATTTGTAAAGTATGGAACAACGGAGGCCATGACGTCCTGTCATAACCACGACGGTCCATCGACCCAGCCTCGTTTTGACTGATTTTCACTAATTAGAGTCCTTCTTTTATTATGTTTTTGTTTTTATAAATATTTCAAAAAACCACATTTTTGGGGTTGGACTTTTGGATGTTAGACTTTTTGGTGTTAGACTCTTTGTTAGTAAACTCTTTGATATTAGACTTTTTGATTGTTACACTTTTTCTGGAATTGATTGTTGGTGATTTTTTTGATTATTCAAGTGAATTTCTTGATTTTATTCTTTCTCATCAAAGTAAGTGCATGAATTCTTGTATTACGTATATAAATATTGTGATTATGACTATAGGTAACTAAACTCCATAACTAGGGTTGTGGGAACAATGGGTCAATATTGAGGTAAAATCTAACTAAAATAACAATTCCAGAATAGTTTCTTTCATATATTGATAATTCATTCGTTTAGAAATCTTTTTAACGGATGTCAAACGTTAGAACTCGCTTTAATGCTACTTGCCGGACCAAGGAGGTAGATAATAGGAAAAGAATTATCAACATAGATTTAGTGTATACTATCTAATAGGCTAGTGTTTATTGGTACGAGGTAATTACTTAGTCAAATATCAAATACAATGCTTAATATGAGGTAAAGGTAAGAGTTAGTATAGCAACACACGTAACCGGACGAAGGTGCGGAGTGAAATTTTCTAGATGCCGGACCAAGGATTTAGAAATACATAACTTAATACTTTTCATGAAAGATACTAGAAAAGAATTGTTATAGTTAGAATTACCAAGTTAAGAACCTGTGGGGAATACTTAAATCCTAGTTACTTTTATTAATTGATTAAACTCCAATATTTAAATCTGTTAGTTGTTTACTTTAATTTAGTTAGTCATTTTCATTCATTTAGAAATAAAAACCCCCTTTCATTGTCTTTTATTTTCTAAGGAAATAATTGACTAAATAATAGTAATAATAGATTAAAGTTACGTCTAAACTATTTTCCTCATGGGAACGATCCAAACCTCATTAATAAGGTTGTTTACTTGATACGACCGTATTTGATAAGTAAGTTTGAGCGTATGAATCGACGGAAACACACTAGGTATGTAGTCTGACCTACGGACCATAGGTCCGTCTGTCATTCCAGACTTTGGAAAATTTTCTGAATTGATTTTTTGGGGGGTTCAAACTCAAATGACGGATGTGCAGGACGGGCGTGGGTCAAGCTACGGTCCGTCGATGGTAACCGTCTATTGCATCTGCAGATTTTTTAAAAGATCATTTTGGTCTGTTTTGGATATGGGGTGTTACATCTCTTTTAGTACTTCCACTAATATTTTTTAATTGTTGTATGTATATGCAGCCTTGTATGCAAAAGGAAATGTTAGTGCTCGAAGAGACAAGCATTAATAGTATGGGAAAATTTTTAGTCTATGTACCCATAGAGTTACCTAGGGACACTTCAAATTGTCAATGGAGATCATGCAACAAAAGTTTCCATTTTGCCATCAAGTATCATCATAAGTCCTGATGGTTGCCTCTCCTCGGATAGAGACAATATTGCGAATGTAGAGGATGGTTCAATTTTGACAGTGACCTTTCAAATATTGATTAGTGGTCATAATAATCCAACCTTTAAGAAGAAACAAATGGAGGTAGTGGCTTTTGCTCATTACCTTTTGAGCAATATAATTTTAAAAATCAAAGCAAAATTGGGTTGGTCTGAATTATGATTGTTTAATTTCATGTTGTTTGTTTTGAAGATTTTTAAACTTAGACAATTGATGGTTTCAAAAGATGATGCATTCCCCTCTTTGTGAATTTTGAAAATCTTAAGACTCTGAGATATGTGTTGTTCCAATTGTCATTTATAATGATACACTTATTTGAGACTTCTCATTTGGTTGGTTTTTTCCATTTTTATTCTGTTTGATTTTCTCTATTCATTGTTTTTCTCTTTGTCATGTTACAAATCATGCGTTCCTAATTTTTCTAGTTTAATCTAGTGGAGTAGTATAGAAAA
Organism: Solanum lycopersicum; assembly: GCF_036512215.1. NCBI lineage: Eukaryota > Viridiplantae > Streptophyta > Magnoliopsida > Solanales > Solanaceae > Solanum > Solanum lycopersicum. The sequence continues at coordinate 15,050,576 of NC_090810.1, forward strand.
AGTATCCATGTGTAGACGGAATAGTATATAAACAGTATCCATATGTGGATGGAAGTATATTTTGTGAACATGGATAGCCCATAAGCTCCCAAGTCGTTGGCCTAGGGCTAAGCCACAACAAGAATCAAGAATTAGAAAGCCGAAAAATATATTTACTTGGGGTCTAGGTTGAGCACCCAATCTTGTCTTGTGTAGGCACTCCTTACTTGCTTGCTTATTTCCTTTCTTTGTTGGCTACAACTCAAATGACCACATTTATTTATAGGTGGTGACGAATGGAAGGATCTAGTGAAGGATCGAATATGTATCATTCTACTCTAGAGTGTTCCTCCAACTACATAAATCTACAAAATATCTACACTTTATCTCGGGAAAAATCATTCTAGATATATCCTTTCATTTCTTTACAACTTTGAATATTCTAGGTACTTCTCTTGCATGTCATAGATATTAACTAAGTTGGTGATTAATTCTTAACACTTTCTAGAGTCTAAGTTTCTTATCCTCTAGTCTTATCTCTATTCTTTATTTACTTGTTATTTCAGTAGTTTCCATTGTAACTCAATAGTTTATGTGTTGGTGTTATAATTTGGTTATGAGTCATTATACAGTAGTTGAATATGCTAGTTTGTTACTTTATATGTAAAAATTCAATGACTTGGCCAGTTTCTTCCATGATTTTAATGCTATACATTTTTTTTGTTTTTATCAAAAAAGTATTACACTTGTAGGCGTGTTGAAATACTTCATACAAACCTCTGTCTCCTCCTCCATTTATCTTCTACAAAATTGGTTTGTCTCTATGATTTATAGGTTGTCGTTCATACATGTTTGAGTATAGTAGGAACACTAGTATTTGTTTTTTTGGTACATTAGTGTGTACTTATGTCCTTAGAATGAAAAAGGCAACAAGAAAATCTGGTTCTTGGTTTCCATCTCTGTAGCAACGAGCAATTTGGATTCTAGCACTCTTCTTGTAGTTGATGATTTTGCACACAAACTGGTAAAGCTTCAGGTAAAAAGAATCGTCCTTTGTCACCATGTTGGTTGTGCATTCGGTCCACACCATTTCACTCCAAACTCTGCTAAATAGCTTCATTTCTGTCACCATGTTGGTATGTTTTTCAGTCCTGTGCATCTACTGAGGAATTATGCGGCGGTTGCCATAGTTAACTAAACTTTAATGTCACAGATACTTACTATGATGATAGCCATATTATTCGGAAGAGCCTATTCTTGTATACAATGAACCAAAATTAGGTAGGCAGTCAACTTTACAATAGCTTCTTTCTGATTTGGAAACTGTCACAGTCCACATGACCTTAGCCTTGTTAGTTATCATGTTAGTTATAATCAAGAAGTATGTTAAAGTTTCCACATTAAAATATTGTTTGGGACGCACTATAGTATCCCTATCAAACAAGCTAGACTTTCTACCATATTTGTACATATGACTAAGTTAGAATTAAAGACCATAATGGTCTTTGAAAATGTCACCTCAAGATGCATCACCATATGCAAAGGCGCTGAAGTAACCCATGTCATGTAAGATATTAATGAACAATGAAGCAGTGAAAATATAGAATGATCGACATACCTCCATCCATTGTTAGCTATGTAGTCGGATTCTACAATTCTTCTTTTCTTCAAAGATCTTTTAAGCACTCAAAACCTTACTCTTAGATGGTATGTAGTTTTTTGTAGTGATGTGCTTAGGGACCTTTAAACCAAATGAGTATTTATTACCCAGCTTCCATCCAGAATTGTTAAGAGGTTATGGGAAGTTACCAACCACAAGAGTGGTAGGATAGTGGATCCATGTAGTAGGATAATGAGTAGTTAACCATTATCCCATTAGTGAGATAATGGGTAATTAACCACTTTCCTATTTGTGGGATAATGGATAGTTAACTACCTTCCCATTAATGGGATAATGGATAGTTAAATTATACCTTCTGATTAGTGGGATAATGGGTCTATGAAGTGGGATAAAGGACCCTTGTAATATGGACCATATCAGCACTAACAAAAAAACTAACATGTCATACTCTCAGAAAAAGCTCGAATGACTATGAGCATCACGATACTTGTATATGAAACTGACACAGGTGAATAGGTAGAGAATACCTAAGGGAGCGAGACAATTCTCTCTAAGGAACTCAGCAATGTAGCCCAGTAATAAGAATTGAATTGGTTGTGCAACTTTAGCACATAATTCCTTCTAGTTACTTCTTCAGTTAAAGCAAGGAAATTGAGTGTTAAGGATCAATAGTGTCATTTGTGTAGCATAGATGAGAGATGTTTGGTCCTTTTTCTGTGTCTTAAAAGGGGTGAAATAATCGCTTAGACGACCACTCGCACTACAGCAAAAGATACATGTAGTGGCAATAGATTTTGCATACTTTCTTTGCTAGAACTCAAATGGACACCTCTATTTATAGATGATGATCAGTGGAAGGATTAGCGGAGGATCTGTACTGTATTATTCTAGCATGTTCCTCCAACTACATAATTCTAGAACTATGCCTTCTAGAATGGTTCTACATTTTTTCTATGGAACAATCATTCTAGATATATCCTTTCATTTCTTTACATTTTTTTCTTCAAACTCTGCATGCACTAGCTTCATTTAGCGATATTGCTACTGCTACATTGAACTGAAATAGAGAAACCATGATTAAATAACCTTGCCTTTTTCCACCAAACTTATTTCCATCTCTTACAACTCTAAAACTTTCTACTATATGTGCCTATTTTGTGATGGGCCGGACTGATTGGACTATTCTAACTCATTTTGATCAGTCTACTTCAGCCCATCTAAAATCTTGGCTTGACAAACATGAGTAAGTGTTGAGCGGGTTGGACTACCCATTGACAATTGTTTAGCTCATTTTGACTCAATTCATTCAGCCCAATTAGTAACATTTGAGTGGATTAATAATCAACTCCTTCTTTTAATTCAACATATTTTATTTCCCCCCCACCAAATTCGATTCTACAAACTCATTTGACACCCCTTAACACATTCCTTATTTATCATAGATGAATTTAAATCCATCTTTATTTAAGGAGAAAAAAGACGTTGGATATTTATATGGAACTTGAAAGCTGTTATGAGGTTATCTCTTCCTAATAATGGAGATTTTTTTTATTACAAATCATGCCAATCAAGAAGCGGATGTGCTTGCAAAGAAGGAAACAGAATTAACATACCCTTCCTATATCTCCATTAATCTGAATCTGCTGCAACTATAATTTGGATAAGTGGAAGCTTCCAAATCTAACGATCAGTTACGATAAGATTTGCATACAAGCTACGGAGTATTTGATGGTAAATCTATTTTTTCTACATGGTATCAATTTGTGACAAAATATTCTTTTAAACATTCAAAGCATGTTATTATGAATGTTATTAATGAAAGTATGAAGTTGGGTTCATACTTTTAAAGTAAAGAAAACTATTCTTTTAATCCACCTACATGGTGTGTGTGTGTGTGCGGGGGGACTTTAGCGTAACTAGTGAAGTTGTTTCCATTTGGTCAGGAGGTCACGCGTTCATGTCATGAAAACAACCTATTGCAAATACAAGGTAAGGCTGCGAACAATCTTGAAGAAATTCATCAGTTCTCTGCAATTTCTCAAAAATCTCTGTGAAATAATATTAACTAATTGTAAACTGATTAAAAGGTTTCCATCTCTATGCATCAGTTCCCTTAAATATCTGACTGTACAGTTGTGCTCTAGTTTAAAATTCTTTCCTGAAATACTCAGAAGCATTGAGTTGGAGACGGAGACTCACATGCTAGTGTGATGATGATGGATCTAAATTCAATGCATCTTTCATTTCCATGTTTGTTGTGTCAGAATGTCTCGTCAATGCAGCATGCAATCTCTTCTTCCGATTTGCTATCACTACGAGTGTTTACCGTTAAGCATTGTGAGAATGGATACAAGTGTATCAGTGAATTTTCCTTGAAATTGGTATGTACCTGATAGCTTCTTGGGATTTGTTGTATGTTGCTCTGGTAGGTTAATCTGACATATGATAAAAAATTTTAAAAACAATTTGGTAGTGAAATGTAATGATCAAGATCTTTAACTTTAGCGATACAATTGCAAGGGGTCATTTTGATATTTTTGCCACGTTAAACATGGAGGTTCAATTTAGGATAGCGGAATAGATCTTCAAGTAAAACAACCGTTTCAAATTTTTTTACCTGATAGATATCATGTTCAAGGTGATAATGATAGATGGAGAAAGACGATTATTTCTAGAAATTAGTGCCTGAAGTATTAAGTGGTGTAGTTTAATTATGTCTTGCAGTAGTTACCAAACTAGTTTTTCCTTGATGAAGTAAAATTTTGGTATATTTTTCAGGCTTGTGCATCTGCTGAAGAGATATGCAACAGTTGCCATAGTTTACGAAACTTTAGGATCACAAATACTTACTATACTAATATCCATCTTATTTGGAAGAATCGAATCTCGTATACTATGAACCAAAATTAGCAAGGCAGTTAGCTGTACAATTAGCTTCTCTATAACAATATTTGATTTGGAAACACTGACTTTAGCCTTGTCAGTTATCACTTTAGTGTTAATCAAGAGGTTTGTTTCATCATATTGCTGATGCGAAAATAAGAAAGGAAGATCATATATCATGGTATGTGAAAATTCCACCACGAGCTGCTATATCAGACACTGAGGCACTTAATTAACCCATACTATATTCTCAAAAAAAGATCGAACGACTTTGAGCAAGAGGGTACCTATACCACTGACGCAGGTGAGTAGGTATAGAATACCTAGGGGCATGAGACAGCTCTCTCTAAGGAACTCTGCGATATAGCCGGGTAACTTTGAGAGAAGGGGTGCTTCCTCACAAAAGGTCTCGCAGTGAATTGAATTGGATCTGCAACTTTAAAACTTGACTCCTTCCAATTATTTGACAATTGACATTTTTTCCAGCTTACTATTTTTAATGTTTTTTACTTATTTAGTTTAGTACTTCCTATTTTCTAGCTAGACTTAGTCAACTTTAGTTGCTCAACTTTCTGAAGTAAGTGGCCCCTTTAATGGTTGTTAGAGGCCCCTTTTATTGTTGTTAGTGGCACATATTCTTATTTAATTTTAGCATTTACTTTGTTTGTTGCTACTAGATAGTAAATGGTTAAGGTTTTGCTTGTATAAATTTAGATCTTCTACAAATCAATATATAGTTGGAGTTCATAAGTTCACTATATTTTTATTTTTAAATCAATTTCTTGAGTATTTTTGTTCTAATAGTGGTATCATGGCCTCTAGTAAATCTTACAGGATCAAAAAGTTTTAACCTACAATACAAATCTCACCAACAACCAAACTATAAATTCACCATTCACTTTCACCGGTGAAAATTATCAAATCTAGTTTGTGAAGTTGATCTGGAAGCCTATGAACATTGGGAAATTGTGACAGAACCACTTGCTACTCTACCAGCAAATCCAACCTTGGCTCAAATCAAATCCAACATCGAAGAGTTAGACAAAAAAATCTAAAGCCAAGTTGCTTATGCAGAATGTTGTGGCAGATTCTGTGTTATACAGAATCATGTCTTAAAAAACAACAAAAGAGGCTTGGATAGGTTGAAATCAAAGAAGAAATCAAGGCAGCAATAGAACACGTCAATGCAAGTGTTGAACCTAAAAATGGGAATTTGAGTGCTTGAATATGCAAGAGGATGAAACAATTAGTAAATTGAATCTCCTTATTTGGTAATAAATTACTTGGTAAATAATTTACAGACAAATGAATTGTGGATAAAATTCTTGTGACTTTTCCTGAGAGCTTTGCATATAAGATTTCCTGTCTTGAAGAATCCAAAGACCTGCGAAAACATTCATTAGGTAAACTAATGAGTGTTCTTCAAGCACAAGAGTAAAGGAAGACTGATATCGAACAAGTTTACTGAAGGAGTTTTCTCTGTACAAAAATAAGTATTTGGTAAAGGAAAGCAACAGGTCAACCAAAATAATAAGGACAAGCATGATGGAGGAAACAATAATGGAGATGGGAAGCAGAAGTTCCCTTCATGCAAACATGTAAAAAAACTACACATATGGAGAAGTATTGTTGGTGGAGAGTCGATGCTATATGCGACAATTATAAATAAATGGGGCACATATCCAAGTTCTGCAAATCAAGAGGAAAGGCCTCTGGTGCTTTCCAAGCACAAGAAGCAGAAGCTGCAGATGCACATGAGTAGCAACACTTTGTAGTTTCATACTTTTCAATCAATGAATCCTCTAACTCATGGATTCTTAATAGTGGTTGCGCACATCACTTGTGCAATGATGTTGAAATGTTCAAATTCTTCTATGGTACTTACAAATCTAAAATAACAGCGGAAACGGTGAGGCAATAGAAGTCAGTCAGAGGTACAGTGCCTATCTCAACGATATCAGGTATCAAATTATTCCTGATGTTTTGTACACACATGATATGAGTCAAAATTTGTTGAGTGTTGGACAAATGCTTGAAAATAATTATTCTTTGTACTTTAAGAAATAGTGAATGTGTTGTTTTTGACCCTTCTGGAGTAGAATTATTTAATGTCAAGATGAGCACCAAAATGTTTTCAGGTTATTGGAAGAAAATAACTGAGCATGCTTACACTATTACTTCACCAACATTTTCAAGCCTATGACACGTTTGTTCACTTCAATTTGAGAAATATCGTAGAGATAAAAAAGAAGGAGCTAGTGGAAAATATGCCTGAATTTCTTTCTAATGCTCAAGTTTGTGAAACTTACCAATAGAGAAAGAAAACAATTCATTTCAAGCAAATGAAGTATGCAGAGCTAACTAGAAACTTCAGCTCATTAATAGCGATATTTGCGGCCCAATGAAAACAAATTAATTGAGTGGTAACAAATACTTGCTCCTCTTTATTAATGACTACACCAAAATATGTTTGTTTTATTTCATTAAATTAAAGAGTGAAGCCTTTGATGTTTTTAAAAATTTAAATCTTTAGTAGAAAATCAATGTAATCTTAGTATTATGTCTTTTACGTCACCAATGAAAGAGAATGTACTTGTTCTAAGTTTGTGGGGTTTTGTAATAGCACAGGTATTGAACGCCAAATGAGATAACCATACACTCTAAAACAAAATGGCATGTCTAGAAAAGGAAGAACAAGACAATAATGGAGATGAGCATATGCCTTTTCCTCGAAAGAAAGATCCCAAATCAATTTTGAGCGTAGGTAGTCAGTACCTCTGTATATTTGCTGAACAGATTACCTACAAAGGTCTTGCAGAACGTGACTCCATATAAAGCCTGGTGTGGGAATTAACCATCAGTACACCATCTCAGAATTTTTGGGTGTATATGTTATTATTGAGTTCTAGGAATAAAGAGGAATAAGCTAGACAACAAGGCTTATAAAAGGCATATTTATGGGCTATCGTTCATCCAAAGGTTATAGGATTTTTTGTTTGAAATCAGAAAAACAAATTCTCAACCGAGAAGTGAAGTGTGATGAAGCAACTGGTTGGTATTGGAAAATCACAATACCTTTTATTTTGATTTATTTTCAAAGAGCAACCTCAACTTTCAGAAATGGACTAGTGGATGATGTATTAATTAGGGAAAATCGATCCTTATAAGATGTCTATCAGCACTGTAACTTGGTTACCTCTGAACCAGTAATCTATGCTAAAGCACAACACTCTCAAGCATGGAGGAGAGCTATACAAGATGAACTAGGCATGATCAAGAAGAACAGAACCTGATATTTTGTTGACAGACCTAAAGATGGCAAGCTGATTGGTGTAAAATAGATTTCAAGACAAAACTCAGTCATGATGGAACAATTTGCAATTATAAGGAGAGATTGGTGGTTAAGGGATACACAAAAAAAGTTGTGTGGATTATAGGAAACATTTGCTTCAGTACCAAGGTATGACACAATCAAGCTTATTCGTGCATTTGCATCTCATAGTTCCTGGAAGATTCATTAACTTGATTTTAAATTGGATTTTTCGAATGGTTTGCTTGATAAAGAGATGTATATAGAGCAACTTGATGGTTTCTCTATTCCTGGAAAAGATGATTAAGTTTATATCTTAACAAAGGCCTTGCATGACCTTAAACAAGCCTCAAGGGCATGGTATGAGAGGATGGACAATCATCTCTTCTAACTTGGATTTAGTAGAAGTAAAAGTGAAGCTACTTTGTATGTGAAAGTCACTGCATGTAAGTCTTTAATTTTCTCAATTTATGTGGACGACATGCATGTAACAAGAAGCAAAATTGAACTAAGCCAAAGGTTCAAGGATGAAATGGAGAAAATCGTTGAAATGACTAATCTTGGAGTCTTGAATTACTTTCTTGACATGGAAGTGTTGAAGTCCAATGATGTAATTTTCATAAGTCAGTAGAAATACATCTTAGATATTCTAAATAGGTTGAAAATGCAAAACTACAAACATGTTAGTACTCCAATCTCTACTGGTGTGAAGCTTGGAAAAGATGAGGATTTCGAAAGAGTGGATGATAATATGTATAAAAGCTTAATTGGCAGTCTTCTATATCTAACCGCAAGAATACCTACCATTCTCTTTCTTTTAAGTTTGCTCTCTAGGTTTTTTGCATTCGTCTAGAGACACACACTAAGTATGGAACTTTTTTCCCAACATCTGCCAAAAGTAACTATGAACCTGATCAAGTACTCTGATAGTGATTGGGGTAGCGAAGTTGATGATTCCAGAAACACCTGTAGATATCTTTTTTGTTTGGGGAAAAGTTATTTTAGTTGGAGCTCTAGGAAACAAGAAACTACAGCTCAATCAACAGCAGAAGCTGAGCACATAGTTGTTGCATCTGCTGTGAATCAAACTATCTGTCTAAGAAAGATGTTGAAGGACTTGGACCATGAACAAAGATAAGCTACCAAGGTCATATTTGACTATAGTTCAGCAGTTTAAATCTAAAAAAATCTAGTGTTTCATAGTCGAACTAAGCGTATCAAGATCAAGTTTCCTTTTAATAGAGAAGTCCAACAATCTAATAAAGTGTTGCTTGCTCATTGCTCATCTGAGAACCAAGTAACTGACATTTTCACTAAGTTATTGCCATAGCAAAGTTTTGAAGATCTGAGGAAAAGAATTGATGTTTTCCACAAAAATGTCAAGGAGGAGTGTTCTAAAATTAACATTTTTTTCCTTCTTAATATTTTTACTATTTTTTACTTATTTAGTTAAGTTTTTGCCTTTTTTCTAGCTAGACTTGGTCAACTTTATTTTCTGAACTTTCTGAAGTTAGTGACCCCTTTAATGGTTGTTAGTTGCCCCTTTTATGGTTGTTAGTGGCGAATGTTCTTATTTAGTGTTAACATCTACTTTGTGGCTACTAGATAAGAAATGGTTATGTTTCCTTGTATAAATTAAATTCAGATCTTCTGTAAATTAATATATAGATAAAATTCCTATGTCAACTTATATTTATTTTAAAGGGATTTTTCCTCTCATTAGAACCAAGTCGTATGAATAATAAGAATACGAACACCATTTTTATTCTTAATTTTCTCTTTTGTTTCAATGGGCCCTTCAAGAAGGGGGTTTAGATCACCACATGAACATATCATCAAGTGAGTTTTTCCTTACATTAGTAGTGTATATAACGTACTCTTATTTATTTCAATAGTTAATTGATCTTTTATATTGCTTACCATTTTTAGAGAATTCGAGAGATGGGAGGCACTTATCAAGTGAGTTTCTTTTTATATTCTCTCCTTGTCCTGCTTATAACTAATAATAACATCCATGAATAGTGCATCAAAAAGTTATTTTTATGTACATATTCGTAAATATAATTAATTTTATTTTTACAATAACAGAACACATTCTTTATGGATGGTTAAACTATTTGTATGTCAAATTTCATTTATTTTACATTCTAGAATTTTTGTTATGTTGCTTACTATTTTTTTTTAGAGAATTAAAGGAAATAGAAAAGAAGGCATGTATGCTTCAACATTCATTACTCTGCATGAAATACACAATGTTGATAGAAAAGAGGAGCATGTCTACTTAATAAACTTTTAATGAAGAAAATATATCTATGGAGGTTGACCAACAGGTTGAAGAGGTTAGTTTTCATCTCATCATATGTATTAAAGTTGAATTGAATATAACGTACATCTTTTACATATATATATATATGTGTGTGTGTGTGTGTGTGTGTGTGTGTGTGTGTGTGTGTGTGTGTGTGTGTGTATATGTGTGTGTGTGTGTATATATATATATATAGATGTATATATATATATATATATATATATATAGATGTGTGTATATATATATATATATATAGATGTATATATATATATATATATATATGTATATATATAAAGTTTTATTTTTCCTTTGAAGAATGAAGAGTTACGAAATGCTATCGAGTGTACAAAAATAATGATTGAGGAAGAGAAAAGTTGACTAGAATCTAGATTCCAATGTTTCATCTTAGTGTTAAATTAAAAAAAATAGTTATAGCCTCTTACTCTCTTTTGAAGGAGTAACTTTACATATGAATTGCCTATAATTATATATCTTGATATTGTAGTGCTATTTCATTAATACTTATTTCCGAATTTAATTGCTATCATGTTTATCCTATAATTATTTTTTTGGTTGAATCTACTATTATATTTCATGAGAAATTAAATAAGCCAACATAAGTAAAGATATGCTAGCTAATTTTACAACTAAGCCAAATAGATTACGAATTAAAATTTTGTCATCAGTTATCACACTATATTTAATGGTATAAAGTTTTTTTCATTTTTTGGTTCCATTCACCTTGCAAATTCGGTAAAATGTTAGTTACGAAGTAGCACAAAACTCAACATTTCTTACTTGGATTATAAATTTGTATGTAAGAAATGACAAAAGATACAATAACAATTAAATTTAAAATCAGAATCTTAAAAGTCTGATGAGTTCAATGCTAAAAATGTTAAAGATTAATCAAAATTATCAAATTAAAATCATAAATCCGTCACTAATTGTTTTCTTTTTTTTATTTCAAACCCTCTTTTTAGTGACTACAAACCATATGGGAGAACAATAATGACATGATCAACGAAAATATTTTTTAATTCTCTAAGCACATAGGTGTTGATTTGCATTATATCGGTATATGAATAGTTTGAAATAAAATTAAAAAAAGTTGCATAAACTATCATTTTGATGATTAAAATTATTTTCGTAAAACAATTCTAAGTTAACATTGCGCTCCATAAAATAAATTAACATTCTGCTTGATAAATAATAATAATAATAATTAATTTTGTCATGTCATTTTCATGAAGGTCAAATTTATATTCTTTTAAATTGTCATTCTTATGGAAAGTCAAATTTATGCTTAACGTTGAATTAACAATTTTTCTTCTCTGATGTGTTTCCATTAAGATATATAGTTATTCTTAGTTTATTGTCTTTTAAATAATCTTCTGTGTATTAAAAATATAATATTCTTTATCAATATAGAATTGTATGATTTACTCATATTTTAATTTTTATTGGGTGTGTAAAAGGTGACACTTCAACTTGATCGATTTGATAAGAATAGACACAATAAATACTTCTCGTCTCATAATTTTTTTCTTTTACCTAATATCACCTATGTTTATTTAAACTACTTATTACTAATTTTTTAAGAGAATTAAAGGATATAGGAAATAAGGCAATTATGCATCAAAAATTCATTGCTCATGAAATAGGCAATGTTGATTGAAAGGAGTATATCTACTAGCTTAACTTTGTATGAAGGAAAACTATCAAGGAGGTTGAACAACATGTGGAAGAGGTTAGTTTTCATCTCATCATATATATTAAACTACTTTTGGAAATAAATAAATTAAAAGGGAATTCTTATTTGTGGTAGCGCCATATAGGCGGGCCTAAGTTTCTCTTTTATATGTGTATATGATTTAACATTGTATATAACGTATATATTATATATATAAATACATTTTCTTTGTCTTTTTTTTCTTTGCTGAACGAAGAGTTACTAAATTCTATCGAGTATATAAAAATAATGATTGATGAAGAGTACAGTTGCCTTCGGAAGATTTCAAGGAGAGTCCAATGTTATCACCTTAGTGTTAAATTTTTTTAAAAATAGTTATAGCCCCTTACTCTCTTTTGACGGATTAGTTTTTCTTATGAATTGCCTAAAATATATAGCTTGATATACTAGTGAAATTTAATTAATACTTATTTCCAAATTTAATTGCCATCATTTTTATTCTATTCATTTATTTTTTGTTGAATATACTACAATATTTTATGAGAAAATCAAATAAATCAACATATGTAAAGATATGCTAACTATTTTTACCACTAAACCAAATAGATTACGAATTAAAATTTTACCATCAAATATCAATTATATCTAATGGTATAAACTTCTTACCATTTTTGGTTCCATGCACCTTGCTAAACCAGTAAAATATTAGTTGTGCAATAGCACGAAACTCAACATTTTTTATTTCCTGGGAGTATGGCATGGGTTACTTCAGCGCCGTAGCGCTTGGTATTTATTTGAACATAGGGTGGAGTATAAATTTGTATGTGAGAAATGATAAAAGTTTCAACAACAATTAAATTTTAACTCGGAATCTAAAAAGTTTGATGAGTTCATTGCTAAAAATTTTAAAGATTAAACGAACTTATCAAATTAAAATCATAAGTCTGTAAGTAGTTGTTTTTCCTTTTCATTTCAAACCCTCTTTTAAGTAACTCCAAACCATAATGACATGAGTCCCGACAATATTTATTAATTCTCTAAGCCCAAGGGTGATGATTTTCATTATATCCGTATGTAAATAATATAAAATAAGATTTAAAAAAAGGCACATAAACTATTCTTTTGATAATTAAAATTATCTTTTAAAAAACAATTTATAACTTAACATTATGCTTGATAAAGAATAATAATTAATTATTTCAGATCATTTACATGAAGTCAAATTTTAAATATTTGAAATAGTCAATCTTACGGAAAGTCTAAGTTATGTTTAACGTTTAATTACCTATTTTTCTTCTCTGATGTGGTTTCATTAAGATATATATTTATTCTTAATTTATCATCTTTAAATAGTCTTCTACATATTACAAATATAATATTCTTTATTAAGCGAGAATTATGTTTAACTCATATTTTAATTTTTTTTGGGTGTGTAAAGGGTGTCATTTCAATAGTAAAATTTGATAATAATAGACACTACAAAATATTTCTAGTCTCATATGTTCTTTCTTTTACCTAATATCATCTATGTATATTTACACTACAATTTTTTGCTTAAAAATATATGATTATTATTCCTCTAGCTATATGATAGAGTTCATTCTTACTATAGTAAAGAATTAATTAACCCACAAAGTTTAAATTTTCAATTAAAACAAAATCAATTTCGCATTTTATTCAAATTACTGTGCAAGAATTTGTATGACTAGAATTCATTGATTGGATCTTATTTAGCGATGGAGAGCTCTCTCTAAATAATAAAAAGTTTAAGCTAACTTATTTAACAGTTGCATGTGCAAATTAATTATTCTGCCTCAGTTTATGTAATATATTTATTTTTGAATTTATGGAATATGAAAAGACTTTTCAATGTTTCAAAACTATACTTAAAATAAGAATAATTTACATAAATCTCATAGTGCTAAGAGTAAGTAAATAATTTTCCTACCCTTTATAAAATTACAAAAACACCATAAATTTATGAATTTCGGATACATAAGCAGACATCAAGATACATAAGGGAGGAATGTATCCGACAGAGGATGAATACATCAAAGGGTGGATATGGATGTATTAGAGATGGAAGATGATACTTGAATACATAAGGATAAATATATTCGAGAGACATCGGAGAGGGGTGTATTAGCGAAGGAATAGGAGATCTGATTACATAAGGGATGGATGTATGAGAGAGAGAAGGGATATAACTTAGAGGGTGATAGGAATATAAGCGAGAGGGGGCGTCATGTATTCGTGAGGGGATATTTGAAAAAGAAATGTAAAGGTTATATTTAATTAATTAAATGATGTCATTTGGACTACAAAATCATTTATCCATATACCATATTCCTGAGATATGCAAAAAAAATAATTCATATTCATTAATTTCGAAGTGTTTATTTCATCTATATTATTAATTTATTAATTTCATAGCTGATTGATTTCTTGTCATTTTCATCTTGAACTTTGATCATTAAGCAACAAAATCTTTTTTAACCATATTCCATATATATGCAAGATAATAAAACTAAAAATTGGCTAGTTCATAATTTATTGATATCTTGTTATTTTCTAGAACATTGACCATTAGTTTTTGTACATCATTAAATCCATCTATTTAAAGAGCTTTTTCCTCTTATGAGAACCAAGTCATATGAAAAATATGAACAATAAATAACACCATTTTGATTCTTAATTTTCTCTTTTGTTTCAATGACTTCCTCAAGAAGGGGTTTTAGTTCACAATAAAAATTTGTTATCAAGTGAATTTTTCTCGACATTATTAGTGTGCATAAATTAAAATCTTAGTTATTTTATATATTCATGAAATGTTTTTAATGTTGCTTACCATTTGCAGAGAATTTGAGAGATATGAGACACTTATCAAGTGAGTTTTTATTAAAAAAAAATTCTCTCCTCATCACGTTCTTAACTAGTAAAATCCATCAATTGTGCATCAAAAGTTATTATGGAAAAGGGCCTAAAATATCCTCAAAGTATTGAAAATAGTTCACAATTGCCCCTCATCCACCTTTTGGCTCTTAAATACCATCCTCATCTACCTGCTGGCTCACAAATACCCTCTCATCCACCTTTGGGTCCAATTTTAGTCATTTCATTAATGGAGCAACATTTAAAATAATTAAATAAACCTTTTAATTACGTGGTGCTCAACCATTTGTTTCAATTTAATTATTTAATATAATTGTAAACCCACCAATTTTTAACTAAACTCGTCCGAATACTTATGAAACTCGTCCACCCCAATACAAAAAGAACCCAACTTGTCTCAACCAGTATTTGGCGAGACTATCAAATTGCAGGTTTACGAGCACGACTTCCTTCTCTACTCTCTCCTGGCAACACTTGCCCACCCCACCTATCTCAGGGGTATGAACTTTTTGGCAGAGGTAAGGATGCAAGTTCGTTGAGACAAGTCCTTATGACAATAGCAAGTAAGAATTGTGCAAATAAAACTATTCTATTAAGTAAGCATTTGTGTGCCTGACCCGATATAAAAATAATCCAATTTTTATTGGGGCAAGCGGGTTTAATATATATTGGGACGGGTTTAGTAAAAAATGGGTGGGTTTAGAATTATATTAAATAATAAAATTGTAATCAATGATTGAGCGTTACGTAATTAAAAGGTTTATTCAATTTTTTTAAATGGTGCTCCATAATGAAGTGGCTAAAATTAGACCTAAAGGTTGATGGAGAGGGTATTTGTAAGCCAATAGGTGGGTGAGGAGGGTATTTTAGAGCAAATAGATGGATGAGGGGTAATTATGTATGATTTTCAATATTTTGAGGGTATTTTAGGCCCTTTTCCGAAGCTATTTTTATGTGTATATTATAATATAAGATATCTTATTTTCACTATTACAGCACACGTATTTTTATATATGGTTAAACTATTTCTATATAAAATTTTATTTATTTTAAATTCTTCATGAATTTTTCTTATGTTGCTTACTGTTTTTTTTTAAGAATATTGAAGGAAATAGAAAAGGAGATACATATACTTCAACATTCATTGCTCTGCAAGAAATACACATTGTTGATTCAAAGGAATAGTATATCTAACTTCTTAACTCTTGATGGAGACAAGCTATCTAAGGAGATTGACTATTAAATTGAAGAGGTTTGTTTTCATCTCATCATATATATTTAAGTTAACAATGTGTATAACATATATCCTATATATGATGAACACATTTTTTTTGTCTTTTATTTTATTTTTTTGCAGAACAAAGAGTTGTTAAATGTTATCGAATAAGCAAAAATAATGATTGATGACGATTAAACTTTCCCTAGAAGCTTTTAATAAGATTGCAATGTTATCATCTTAGTGTTAAATAAAAAATTAAATAGTTATAGCCTCTTACTCTCTTTTGGAGGAGCAACTTTACCTATGAATTGTCTAAAATCATCTTGATATCTAGTGTTATTTCATTACTTATTTTCAAATTTAGTTGTTATTATGTTTATCCTATTTTGTTTTGTTGAATCTACTATGATGTTTCATGAGAAATTAAGTAAACTAACAAAGGTAAAGATATTCTGACTAATTTTACCATTACATGCACCAAATGGTTTGCGAATTTAACATGTATCATCAACCAGATAACATTTAATGGTACAAACTTTTTTACCATTTTTGGTTCTACGCACCTTGCAAAACTCAATAAAACACAAGTACTTGTGCCAAATCACCAAACTCAATATTTTTTATTTGGAGTATAATTTTTTTAATAAGAAATGGCATATTTTTCAACAATAATAATTTTTTTATTCATAACCTTATAAATTCAAATGAGTTTAGTGCAAAGAACATTAAAGATTAACTGAACTCATCAAACTAAAATATGAAATTTGTTGATCAGTAGTTATACTATTAAACAACTTTAATCATTTAAGTTCGACTTAAATAAGCCTTTTTAATCTCCCTCACAAATTTAACAAACTATACTCTTGATCAATGAATTCTTTTTGTTAGGTTCTATCAATCTAATGTCTTTAAGCAACAATTTATTTTTTACTATATGGAATGTGATATTACATTGGTAAAAACATTATGAAATCAATCTATTTAAAGGATTTTGTTCAATGGTCAAGTCATATAACAAATTACACACACACACACCCACACAGAGAGAGAGATAATAGTTTTTCTATTCTTAGTTCTTTCCAATTGCAATGGCATCTTCAAAAAAGTTTATATTTCACATTTTTAAAAAGTGAGATTACAATTTTGGGAATTGAATCCTCACCAACAAGGTGGGAGTTAGGTAGGATACCAACTAAGCAATTGAAATTCCCCTTGTATTTCACATGAAAACTCTGTGAACTAGAATAAACAAAATGCTAGTATATGGATAGTATGGTAGAAAGATTCATCTCATGTGTGTTCTTTTAATGACCATGATAAAAAGTTATTGGTAAGAACAAAAATAATCAGTTCTTACAATTCCTACAATAACTAATTCAAGACACTTTTGGTGAAATTCAAAATCATATGGTAGAATGTTTGAACAGGTAATAAGCTATGATAGAAAGCTTGAATGTTACGAACCCACCGTCCATGCATGCACCCACTCTAACACCTATGTAGGAGAACCCTCATATTCCAAAGGTTTATTCACGATGACAATTAACAAGGTAGATATAATGTAGGGTAAAATCTTCATTACAACCTCTTCTTCATGCTCTAGTCAAAACATTTAAAGTAACATGACAACCCCAGAGATCTAGTCTAACCTATGTACAAGTGCTACTAAGAATTACAGTAGGATAAAAATTTAATAAAACGACAAATCTCCCACCATGCGAAAGGAAGAGTAGAAGTTGCTAGAGGATTTTCTCATCTTCACATAATGAAACATCACCAATGCTGCATCTAGACTATGTCAAAAACACATAACAAGAGTAGTATCAGTACAACCAAATGTGCTGGTAGGTTTCATCGGTCAACCCAATGCCCACCTTATACAATATAAATAGAACAATAAAATACCATGTTTGGACCCCTCGCTTATTCCCCTTAGCCTTTACTTAGAGCACCTTCCAAATTATCACCTATCTTCTCTCCACGAGGTTACAAGATAATTACGCTAACAACCTTGTATACCACAAGTTACACTACCACATTTAAGTTTTCAATAGATCATAGCTTAAATATATTAACCACATTGTATATTACAAGTAACACTACCACACTTAAGGTTCCAAATAGATCATAACATAAATATACTAACCAAATGGTATACTACTAGTAACACTACCACACTTAAGGTTCCAAATAGATCATACCTTAAATATACTAACCACAATGTATATGTAACAACCCTAAAAATGGCTATGCTAAATAATACTTAATCTATCTAGAATGCCTACGATTAGACCGGGTTCCCACGAATTGATGCGCGTATAACCAGACCTCTGAACCCTTGTGACAACAAACCCAACTAACTTGGGGAGTTAGTTGAGCTAGTAAAGGTTGGGTCCAGCCATATAGGGCTCCCGAATGTGAAGATTTACCCGAATGAGTCTTTACCGGATTTAAAAAAGAGAAATCTTAAGTTTGAAGGGTCTAGGGGTAAAATGGTCTTTTTCCAGGCTAAGGGTAGTATCTTAATTACCCTAAATATGTAATTAATTATTAAATTAATAAGGCGGAGGGGTATTTTGAGGAGAGAGAGACAAAAATTGGCTCTTAGAGTGAAGTCCTGCTCCACCCGGGTTCAAACCTAGGTGGAAGCGATGATTTAAATTTTTTTTGTTTAAGTTGGTAAATTAATATAATGAATTAATATTCATTAATTATTTTCTGATTTACTATAAAAGGGAAATCCGATTTTTACCATTTAATAAAACCTTATTTGACTAAGTCCTAAACTAGACTCCTAAGCCTAAGAAAACTCTCATCTCTCACGCTAATCTCTCTCTCACATCACTATAATTATCTTTAACATTATATCTCCCAATATAACGTACAAGAATAGACAATTTACCAAAGTTCTTCACACTTGATGAACTCACAAAAAAAAAAAAAATCAAACGCTAAGCAAAGTACGTTAGGCAAAGGAAGGGTTTTTTGTCGAAAGTTTGGTGTGGAAACATGGTCTTGGACGTGAGTGTTGGAGAAGGTTTGTGCAGCAACTTCAAGGTTTTAACGTCATAAAAGGTATGGGTTCTGTTCCCTTTCCCAACAGACCCGTTAAGGTTCAGTATATTCTAATCTGAAAAGTAGGTTTGTTCCCCATTTCATGTCCCTGTCACTAGCTCCCGTTGATTCGTAGGTTGGGTATGCCTGATGGTAGACAATCTATGTTTTCTGAATATATGACTTACGTAAGTCTTGTACCATATAATCTTAGGAATATATAAATCACTTAAACAAACTATGAATGAAGCCTCATGGTTTGTATGTATAGACTTATGAGTCTCGCATACGTTTAAAAATAAGTGAACCTAAGATGTATATAAAGAAATGATGTAACCCTAGAAGGGTTATGTACGAGTGTAAAACACACTAAATGGCCAAGTGAATTGGCATATGATGAAATGAATATTATGTAATCAAATGATTAAACCCTAGAAGGGTTAAGTAAGAGTGTGAAACACACAAATGGCCAAGTGCATTGACATATGATGAAATGAATATTCACGTAAAAAGGGTTGAGAAATTATGAAGAGAAAATGTGCTAATGTTATTGATGTGGTGACAACATGATAAGAGGCTAATGTGAAAGATGAGAGCAAAATCTCAAATGAGCCTAAGTAAATGTTACCGAAACGTACTGAACTATGAGATTGTAAAGTTAGTGAAGAGACTTGTCTCTATGAATACTCTAATGAAAGTATTGGGAATAATGTATACTTAGTACTAATGATGAAATGAGAAATAATCTATTGAGCGATGATGTCCTCCTAGTAGAAGCCAACTTCCATGGCGTATGAAATGAATGAAATGGAACTTTATACAGAGCACCAATAGGCTAGCTATGAGCGGTGATGTCTTCTTTCGGGAAGGGCGAAGGTTCACGTAACTCTCATGAGATGAGACTGTCCGTCATGCCGGGTGTGGGTCTCCTTATATCTCCTAGTCTTCTAACATATGCTACTTATATAGGGATATGGCGGGGTTCAATTCCCATGCACGCTAGCATATTTTGGGTAACTTTGGATGGTGATTCCAAATCTTTTAGGTTTGGGGGAGACACTGAATTTCATGATGCTCAAATGATCTATGTTGGCTAAAGTTAAAGTTCCCAATGAATGAATGAGGACAACCTTTAAATGATGCACATAATGAAACGAATAATACCAAAGCTGTTAGGATATGATAATGAAGAGGTTATCTAGACCTAAGTAATGACACTAGGTCATTCTTGATCATTTCACAGCGAACACTTAACTACACCCTAGGTATAACTGGTGTTCACACTAGCCTATGAATGAAATGAAGTGAAGCATGTATGAATGAACGAAGCAGACTCAATTTTTTCTAAAGAAGGCTCCGTAGTTGAGTTTCCATATGTAAAGCCCTTATTTTGGGAAGTCTTAATGTCAAATCTATGATTCCAAGGTCTCATGGCATATGAATGAATGAAGTGAAAGATGTTATGTGTTATATGCAAAACGATATGGGCTACGTGTAACATGTTATAACCTATATGCAAAACGATATGTGTTATGTGTAAGATGTTATGTGCTTTGTGTAGTATGATAAGTATGATGATGCATGTTACTCTTATGGCATGACTTTCATAATCCATATTTGGAAAGCTTACTAACTTTCCTAATCCCATTTTGGCAAGTCCATTGACTTGACTTTCCATAATCATGTTTTTAGGAAAGAGTTGTTCTTACTCATGCATGTGTGTGCTTGCATATACCCATAATTAGTAAAAGTGTGTAATAATCCCATTCAATTCTACAATTTTAGGTGCAAGCACATGTGGACGCTAGAGCTTACAGGTTGACGTTGTAGGTATTTGGAGGTGGAGTTTTCATCCTGACTTAATAGGCGCTTATGCTTTCGAGGATGTGTACCATTATTATCTAGCTTAGATGTAGGAAATAGCTTATGGATCATGTTCCACTAGTGATTCTTTCGAGTTTTGTTCCGACTTTGTATTGGTGCTATTTTGGCAAAAATACGTTTACTAAAATTATGATATGATTCATTCATATGATTATCTCTTTATTAGATGGTTGATTTGTGAACGACTATGATGTTAAGTAGTATGTATAAATGTATGTTAAGAAACAAAAAGTTTGAAATTTTTGCTAAAATTTACCAAGATGAAGTAAGTATGACGTGTGTAGGGTTGTCTGCG
The DNA here is from genome assembly GCF_036512215.1 of Solanum lycopersicum. Classification (NCBI taxonomy): domain Eukaryota; kingdom Viridiplantae; phylum Streptophyta; class Magnoliopsida; order Solanales; family Solanaceae; genus Solanum; species Solanum lycopersicum. Next base: position 15,071,711 of record NC_090810.1, read on the forward strand.
ACCTATGAGAGGTCAACGACACTGGTCTCATCTGGGGTCTAGATTCTGATCTTGACAAATTTGGTATCAAAGCACTAGGTTAAATTTCGAATATAATAATTTCAAATCAACCTCATTGAGTGGTTTCTAAGTCTTGGTAGTGAAGTGCACTACTATCCTGAATTAGAGACTGCATGATGCGTAGGAAAATTCCCTTCTTCTGATCTTATCATGCCTTTCCTAATGTATAATTTTCTTGGTTTTATGAACGTGTCTAACATCAATTCTTGTTGTTTTCATAGAATGAATACTAGGAGAAAAATTTGTCAAAGAAGAGAAGGAGCAGCGACTGGGGCCAATTAGGTTCCACCCCAGGCTCCAGCTAAAGGAGTTGTTATGATTGTTAACCCTGCTGGGTTGACTGATGCTGAGGTGCGGGCATCTCTGGCCCAGATAACATAGGTCATCACCATGCAGACCCAGGCCATGACTGACCAGGTCAACTGGTAGAATGTTCAGAGGGAGAACCCACCAGTTCGCAGTATGGCTGACAGGCTGAGACACTTTACAAGGATGAATCCTCCTATTTTCATAGGGTCTAAGACTTCGGAGGATCGTCATAAGTTTTTGGATAAGGTGCATAAGATTTTCGTGGCTATTGGGGGCCACGAATACTGAGAAAGTAGGGTTGGATTCTTATCAACTCAAGTATGTTGAACAAACGTAGTGCAAGATGTGGCAAGATACCTGAGTTTTGGGCGGAGTTCGGTCACTTGCGATCTGCTTTAGACACCCTTCTTGGAGAGAATATTTCCTAGAGAGATGAGAGAGGCCAAGGTTGAGGAGTTTATTAACTTTAAGTAGGGAACCATGACAGTTAGGGATTATTCCCTGAAGTTTGATAAACTGTCTAGGTATGCTACTTCCTTTATATCTAACAGTACGGATGAAATGAGGAGGTTCCTCACAGGAATCAACAGAGATTTGGAGGAGTAGTGTCGGTCTTCGATGCTCCACGATAACATAGACCTCTCTAAGTTGATGGTGCATGTACAATAGCTACAGGATAATCGGAAGAACAAAGGCGTTCATGATGCTAGGAGGCCTATGCCTCATGATCAGGCAGGTCTTATCAATGGGGGCAATAGGAATAACTTTGGCGTCCGTGAGCAGCCCAAATTTAAAAGGGGCAACAAAGTTCAGGGAATTCTAACTTTCAAAGGAGTACAACACCTACAGGAGGCAGATCCAAGCCCAAGAAGGGAAATGGAGGTGAGATGCAGGGTCCCAGAAAGGATTGTGCCAAGTGTGGATGTGCTCAAATTGAAGAATGTAGACAGGGCACTAATGCCTACTTCAGTTGCGGTAAAAGAGGGCACATGGTTAAAGACTGCCCACAGAAAAGAGGTCAGGCTGGAGGTAATGCTCAGCCTAGACCTAATCCACAAGATGAAGAAATAGCCGAGCCTCCTAAGAGAAACATGTTATCACGCCTAAAAGGCACGAAGGAGCAGGAGAAATCCGCTGATGTAGTCACAAGTATGCTTCAAGTATTTTCAACTTTTCTTTATGCTTTACTTGATCCAGAGTCTACGCTTTACTTTGTAACTCCTTTGCTTTCTCTCACTTTTGAGATATTGCCTAAAGTTTTGCATGATCGTATAGTGGTTAGTACGCCTTTAGGAGAGAATGTAAGAACTGATAAAGTAAACAAGAATTGTCCAATAGTTATATGTGGTAAGACTATGTGTGCAGACTTGGTTGAGTTACCCATGCATGATTTTGATGTTATTCTTGGTACTGACAGGCTTCATTGTTTTTATGCTTGCATGGGTTGTCGTAGTAGGGTTGTGAGATTTAGTTTCCCTAATGAAGAACATCTAGTCTGGGAGGGGTACAACTCGAGTCGTCTTAATCCCTTGGTTTCGAACATTAAGGCCAATAAAATGATGTCCAAGGGGTTATTGTGTCATCTTTGAGTGTTAATGATTTAGATAATGACATTCCTTCGATAGACTAAGTGCCTGTAGTGAATGAGTTCCAAGATGTATTTCCTGATGATTTGCCTGGAGTTCATCCCCCTTGAGAGATTGACTTTGGTATATATTTAGAACCTGATGCTAAACTAATTTTAATCCCTTCTTACAGAATGGATCCAGCTGAACTCACACAGTTGAAGCTACATGTAACAACCCTAAAAATTGATATGCTAAGTATCAATTAGATTGGGTTCACACAGATTGATGCGCGTAGAACAAGACCTCGAAACCCTTGATCTATCCAATCCAACTAACTTGGGGAGTTAATTGAGCTAGGAAAGGTTGGGCCCAACCATGTAGGTCTCTCGAATACGAAGATTTACTCGTATGAGTCTTTGCCGGACTTAAAAAGAGAAAATCTTAGGTTTGGTGGGTTTAGAGGTAAAATGGTCTTTTTCTAGGCTAAGGGTAGTATTTTAATTATCCTAAATATATAATTAATTATTTAATTAATAAGGTGGAGGGGCATTTTGGGGAGAGAGAGCCGAAATTAGGCTCTTGAAGTGAAGTCTTGCTCCATCCGGGTTCGAACCTAGGTGGAAGCAATGAATTAAATAGTTTTTAATTTAAGTTTGAAAATTAATGTAATTAATTTACATTTATTGTTTATTATCTGATTTAAAATAAAAAATAAATCAGATTTTTAATAACCAAACAAAACCTTATTTGACTAAGTCCTAAACTAGACTCCTAAGCCTAAGAAAACTCTTCTCTCCCACACTCATCTCTCTCTCTCACGTAAATATCACTCTCACTCACATTTTTCTCTACCAAATTAAGTACAAAAAAAGTAGGTAAACAAAAGATCTTCACACTTGAAGAATTCACAATGAAAATTTATAAGCAAACAACTATAAAACACGCTAGGCAAAGAGTGGGTTTTCCGTCAAGTTGGTGTTGAAGCTCTTGGATTTGGACGTGTGTTTGGGGGGTTTATTTGGGAAGCAAGTCGAAGTTTAAACGTCAAAAAGGTATGGTCTCTCTTCTCTCTTGGTTCCTTTCCCAAGAGACCCCTTAAGGTTCAGAATATTCATTCCGAAAACTAGGATTGTTCCCCATTGCATGTCTCTGTCACTAGCTCCCATTAAATCATAGGTTGGTTATGTTTGCAGGTAGAAAACTAGGGATGGCATGTTTTTTCGTGATGATTATTTGTTTATATGTATGTTTGGTATTATATGACTTATGTTGATGTTTCCGAAAATGTAACTACGTGTGTATGTATGTCTTGCAGTGGATATTGTTCATGGTTTAGGACTTGAAATGGCATGATAGTTCTTTATATTTCATGTACACATATTGATGTAATGTGATATTCATTTGAGTTGAAATGTGTCTTATTTGAGGTATAATATCTTGTCTAAACGAATCCATGAAAACGAACCTAAAACGTTCTAAATCCGCTACGAAATTCCCCTAGAAACTAAGGTGTAACTTGATGAAAGGGTGCTAAGAAATTAAAAGAAAACTTCCACCTTTTTGTAATGAATTTCGTTCTGCAAAGAGGGTTCAAAATGTTCAAAAAATAAATTAAAACAGGTGAGGTCATGTAGTATTTAACCCGTTACCTCACCATATTAAAGGCCATAAAATAAAGAAGTAAAAAGAGATGTGGTGAAGGCGATTCGAACCCTGGTATTGGATGGAAAATGTAATTTAAAAAAAAAGAAATGAGAGGAGTGAGATTTGAACCCACCACCTCTCGATTATATTTAAGGAAGATTAAAAAGAATAAACTGTGAGGTGTGGGAATCGAACCCACAACCTCTAGGAAGTGATAGAAAGTAAAGAAAATGAAAGAAAAGAAATGTGAGGCGTCGAAATCGAACCCACGATCTCTAGGCGGTGAAGGAGAGTCAAAGGAAATGAAATAAAAGAGATGTGAAGCCTGGGAATCGAACCCACGACCTACTAGGCAGGTTTAAGGAGAAAAATTAAAAGAAATTTAAGAGGGGTTGTGGGGGTTCGAACCCACAACCCCTCGGCCAAAGGAGAGAAATATAAAGGCAATGAAAATAAAAAGTAAATGAGGTTATGGGGGTGCGATCCCACCTCCTCTTAGTTCCATTAAGCAAAAAATGAAGAGAGAAATTAAGGGAAAAATAAAATGAAGGCATTGGGGCTCGAACATGGGTCCCCAATCCATATGGGCCAAACCAAAATGACTAAAAAAATTTAAGTGTTGTTCAAGGAATTCGAAATGGGGTTCCCTTGCCCAAATTCTGTATTGATACATAAGTCATACATGATTTAAATGTTCAAGAATAGTGCCACATACTTAGATCGAAATCGAGATCGCGGCATACAAACAAGATGCATAAGTCTTGTATTACATAATCTTAAGAAGATATGAATCACTTAACGAACTATGAATGAAGTCTCACGGCTTATATTTATAGATGCATAAGTGTATCATACATTTAAAAATAAGTGAATCTAAGGTGTATGTGATGAAATAATATTACCCTAGAAGGGTTAAGTACGAGTGCAAAACACATTAAATATCCTAGTGAATTGGCATACGATGAAATGATTATTATGTAATGAAATGATGAAACCCTAGAAGGGTTAAGTAAGATTGTGAAACACACAAATGGCCAAGTGCATTGACATATGATGAAATGAACATTCACGTAAAAAGGGGTGAGTAAATATGAAGAGTAAATGTGCTAATATTTATGAATGTGGTGAAAACATGATATGAGACTAATATAAAATATGAGAGCAATCTAAAATGACCCTAAGTAAATGTTACAAAAATGTACTCACCTATGAGAGTGTAAAGTTAATGAAGAGACCAGTTTCTATGAACACTCAAAAGAAAGTATTGAGATTAACACACTTAATACTAATAATGTGATGAGAAATCATCTATTGAGCTATGATGTCCTCATACTAGAAGACAACTTTTTTGACGTATGACTTGAATGTAATGGAACTTTATACTGAGCACCGATACACTAGCTATGAGCGATGATGCATTCTTTCAGGAAGGGAGGAGGTTCACGTAATTCTCATGAGATGAGACTGTCCGGCATCCCGGGTATGGTCTCCTTATATCTCCTAATCTTCAAACCTATACTGCCAATATAGGGATCTTTCGGGGTTCAATTCCCATGTACGCTAGCATGTTTTGGTAATTTTGGAAGGTGATTCCACCACTTTTTATGGTGGGGTTTTATGACACTGGATTTTTATGATGCTCACATGATCTATGTTGGTTAAAGTTAAAGTTCCCAATGAATGAATGAGGCCAACCTCAAATGATCCACATAATGAAACCAATGATACAATAGGTGTTAGGATAGGATAATCAAGCGGTGAGTTAGACTCAAGTAATTACATTAGGTCATTCTTGGTCATTGCTCAAAGAACTCGATGAAAGTCTTAAACTACATCCTAGGTATAGTTGGTGTTTATACTGGACCATGAATTAAATGAAATGAAGTAAGTATGAATGAACAAAGGAGACTCTCTGTTTGCTGAAGCAGAACCCCTAGTTGAGGTCCCATATGTTGATCCCTCATTTTTGTAATGTCTTAACGTCAAGTCCATGATTTCAATGTATCATGGCATACAAATGAATGATATGAACAACGTTATGTGTTTTTATCAATTATGATTTGTGCTATGTTTACGTTGTAGTGTTCTGTGTGCAAAATATTAAGTATGATGATGCATGTAACTCTGATGGCATAACTTTCCAAATTCAAATTTGGAAAGCTCATAAACTTTCCTAATCCAAATTTGGAAAGTTCACTCATTTTCCTAATCTCAGTTTGGCAAGCCCACTGACTTGACCTGCTATAATCATGTAGCTAGGAAAGAGCTATTCTTACTCATGCATGTCCTTGTTGTATGCTTGCATAAACACGTACTTAGTACAAGTGTGTACTAACCCTATACAACTCTAAACTTTTAGGTGCAGGCACAAGTGGACGCTAGAGCTACAGGATCAACGCTGCAGCTATCTGGACGTCGAGCATTCATCCGGACATGGTAGGACCTCATGCTTTCGAAAATGCTTGGCCATTTACATTTTAGCTTAGTTGTAGGATTGAGCTAGTGGAGTATGTTCCACTAGCGTTTCTTTCCCATTTTTGTTCAGACATTGTGTTTGGTGTCATTTTGGCAAGTATATCTTTATCGTTATAATAACCTGCTCCTTTCATTTGATCATTTTAATGTTAGATGGTTGATGGTGAACAATTTTATATATATTAGAATGCTTAGTAACCATATTAGGAAACAAAAAGTTTCAAATTTTCCGCGAAAATTAACCTAGATAAAGTAAGAATGACGTATGTAGGCTTGTCTGTGATCTCTGACAAGTCAACGACGCCGGTCTTATCTGGGGTCTAGATTCCAGTCGTGACACTACAGTTAAAAGATTTCATCTGATAAGGGTTTCATTCAGCCGAGCATATCCCCTTGGGGATCTTCAATGTTGTTTGTGAAAAATAAAGATGGGACCCTTAGAATGTGTATAAATTATTGGCATCTCACAAAGTCACTATCAAGAATAAGTATCCACTTCCCAGAATAGATGACTTGTTCTATCAACTCCAAGGGTCTATTTTCTTCTCGAAGATTGATCTTCGTTCGGGGTACCATCAACTAAGGTTTAGGGATAGAGATATCGCAAAGACACCCTTTCTTACCCGTTATGGTAATTATGAGTTCCTAGTTGTGTCATTTGGTCTCACGAATGCACCTGCTACATTTATAGATCTCATGAATAGGCTCTTCCGTGAATACCTTTACTCCTTCGTCATAATATTCATTGATCACATTCTCATCTACTCTAAGACCAAGGAAGAACATGAATAATATTTGAGACTAACCTTGCAGGTACTTACACAACACCAGTTGTATCCAAAATTCAGCAAGTGTGAATTCTGGCTTAGATCATGTTGTCTGACAAAGGTGTAGAGGTAGATCGCAGGAAGACAAAAGCTGTTAAGAACTGGCCAAAACCTCTTACTCCCACAGATATTCATAGTTTTTTGGGATTGGCTGGTTATTATCGTAGGCTCGTGAAGGGTTTTCTTTCTTCCATTGCTTCTTTAGTGACAGCTTCGATGCTTACTTTGCCTAAGTGTGGAAAGAATTACACTGTGTATTGTGATCCATCTAGGGTTGGTTTGGGTTGTGTTCTTATGAAGGGTAGTAAGGTGATAGCTTATGCATCTAGACAACTCAAGGTCCATGAAAAGAATTATCGCACTCATGACCTAGAGTTGGCAGCCGTGTTGTTTGCACTAAAGCTGTGGAGACACTACTTATATGGGGTGCATGTGGATGTGTTCATATACCAAATGAATCTCCAGTATATGTTCACATAGAGAGAGTTGAATCTATGTCAGTGGAGATTGTTGGAGCTGTTGAAGGACTATGATATGAATGTCCACTACCATCCAGGTAAGTCTAAATTTGTAGCTGATGATTTGAGTTGGATGAGCATGGGAAGTACATCCCATGTTAAGGATGAGAAGGAAAAGTTAGTGAAAGATATACGTAGACTGGCCAGACTAGGTGTGTGGTTAGTTGACTCTACTAGTCGGGTGTTTCAGTTCATCCTAGTTCTGAATCATCCTTAGTAGTTGAAGTCAAGAGGGTCAGCATCTTGATCTTGTGTTAATGGAGCTGAAGGACTTAGTGTTGGTTAAGATGAATGAGTCTTTTGCTTTGGGAGATGACGATATACTTAGGTACCAAGATAGGCTATGTGTACCAGATGTGGCTGATTTGCGGACCAGGATCCTTACAAAGGCCCATGGTTCCAGATATTTCATACATCCAGGTTTCAACAAGATGTATCATGATCTTAAGTAGATCTATTGGTGGTAAGGCATGAAGAAAGACATTGAAGAATACGTGGCCAAATGTCCTAATTGTCTACAAGTTAAGGCAGAATATCTTAAGCATGACGGTCTTACTCAGATGATTGAGGTTCTGACGTGGAAGTGGGAGGCTATTAATATGGAATTCGTGGTTCCTCTTCTGAAGACTAGGAGACATCATGACTCTATATGGGTTATTGTGGACAGGATGACTAACTCTACCCACTTTATCCCTGTGAACTCTACTTACAAAGCTGAGGATTATGCGAGACTCAACATTGATAAGATTATGAGATAACATGGGATTCCTTTGTCTATCATTTCAAATAGAGGAGCTCAGTTCCTTTCACATTTGTTGAGATCCTTCAAAAAGAGCTTAGGCACACAGATGAAGCTTAGTACTGCTGTTCATCCTCACTCTGATGGGCAGGCAGAGCACACCATTCAGACATTGGAGGATATGTTGAGGGCGTGTGTGACTGACTTCAGGTGTAGTTAGGATGACCATCTACTTTGAAAGAATTTTCGTATAATAATGGCTGTGACTCCATCATTTACATGGTACCATTTGAGGCGCTGTATGGTAGAAGCTTTAGGTCTCCAATTGGGTGGTTCGTGGTTGGAGAGTCATCAATCTTGGGTCCAGAGATCATTCGTGAGGCCTTAGAGAAGGTCAAGGTTATTAGGGACAGGTTGGCTACTGCTTACAGTACGCAGAAGTCTTATACAGAGAACAGAAAATGGCCCTTTAGAGTTTGATGTTGGTGACCAGGTCTATTTGAAGATATCACCTATGATGAGGGTGATGAGGTCTGGCAGGAAAGGGAAGTTGAGTCCTAGGTATGTTAGTCCATATGAGATCCTACAGCGTGTGTATGAGGTGGCCTATAAGTTGTCACATCCTGCGGAGCTATCTTCTGTTTATCCAGTCTTTCATTTCTCTATGTTAAATAAGTGCCTAGGTAATCAATCCAACATCGATTTTACCTATTGAAGGTTTGGGGGTTGATGAAAATTTGTCATATGAGGAGGTACGTGTTGAGATTTTAGACAGATTGATCTAGCTGCCGAGGAACAAGGAGATTGGCATAGTAAAGGTATTGTGGAGGAATCACTTTATTGAGGGTGCTACGTGGGAGGCCGAGGCCGATATGTGATCCCCCTACCCTCATCTTTTTATCTCTTGAGGTTAGACTTCATACTCTTAAGTCTAAGTTTCCTGATCTCTCCACTCTTTGTTATTATTGCTTGTTTGTGAATAGTAATTATGTTATGATCTGACTGGTATTAAACTATATAGTTAGTACTGTCATTTGGGGACGAATGTTCCTAAGAGGGGGATAATGTAACAACCCTAAAAATGGCTATGCTAAATAAAGCTTAATCTGTCTAGAATGCCTATGATTAGACCGGTTCACACGAATTGATGCGCGCGTAGAACCAGACCTCTTAACCTTTGCGACAGCCAGCTTACTAACTTGGGGAGTTAGTTGACCTAGGAAAGGTTGGTACAACCATGTAGGGCTCCCGAATATGAAGATTTACCCGAATGAGTCTTTAATAGATTTAAAAAGGGGAAATTTTAAGTTTGGAGGGTCTAGGGTTAAAATTGTCTTTTTCTAAGCTAATGGTAGTATTGTAATTACCCTAAATATGTAATTAATTATTTAATTAATAAGGTGGAGGGGTATTTCAGGGGGAGAGAGACAAAAATTGGCTCTTATAGTGAAGTCTTGCTCCACCCGGGTTTGAACCTAGGTGGAAGCAATGATTTAAATTATTTTCTTATGTAAGTTGGTAAATTAATGTAATTAATTAGTATTTATTAATTATTGGCTGATTTAAAATAAAAGTGAAATCAGATTTTTACCAGTTAATAAGAACTTATTTGGCAGTCCCAAACAAGATTCCAAAGCCTAAGAAAACCCTCATCTCTCACGCTAATCTCTCTCTCACATCTTTATCATTCTCTTTCACGTTCTCTCTGCCAAAATAACATAGAAGAACAGAAAATTTACTAAAGTTCTTTACACTTGAAGAACTTACAACGAAAAATAAAATTAAACGCTAAGCAAAGTAAGTTAGGCAACGGGAGGGTTTTCCGTCGAAAGTTTCGTGTTGAAAGTTTGTTTTGGACGTGAGTACTGGAGAAGGTTTGGGAAGCTACTTCAAGGTTTGAACGTCATAAAAGGTACTGTTTCTCTTCTCTCTTGGTCCCTTTCCCAAGAGACCCCTTAAGGTTCAGCATATTCTATTCAGAAAACTAGGATTGATCCCCGTTACATGTCCATGTCACTAGCTCCCGTTGATTCATAGGTTCGGTAAGTTTACTGGTAGATATTAGGCATGTAGTGTGTTTTCGTGATGAATACGTTCATGAATATGTGTTTGGATTCGTATGAATGACAATCTATGTTTTCTGAATATATATGACTTACGTGCGTTTGGGTGTATTGTCGTGACTATTGGTCACAGATTAGGACTTGAAATGACATGTTAGTTCTATTTTATGTACAAATGTTTATGTAAATCTTGATGTTCATATGAAGTGTAAAGTGGATGAATTGAGTGAGAAACTCTTGTCTAAACGAATCCATTAAAATGCACCTAAACCGTTATAAATGAACCATGAAATTTCCCTAAGAAATAATGTGTAACTTGATGAAAAATATGCTGAAAATTATAAAATTTCAAGCCATTAGTTGATGAATTTTGATCAATTTAATTTTTTTAAAAATGTTATGAACAATGAAGAAAAATAAGTGAGGTTACTAAGGGTCGAATCCGTGACCTCACCATGTTAAAAATCATGAAAATAAGTGAGTTAAAAAAATTGTGGTGAGGGCTATCCGAACCGTGGTCTTGGCTGGAAAATGAAATCATGAAACTAAGAAATGAGAGGACTGAGATTCAAACCCACAATCTCTCAGACAGACCTAAGGAAATTAAAAGAAAATATATGCTGAGGCGCGTGGGAATCGAACCCACGACTTCTAGGCTGATTTGGGGATTAAAGAGAAAAATAAAGTGAGGTTGTGGGGATTCGAACCAACACCCTCATGGTCAACTCATAAAAGTCAAGGAAAAAGATATTAAAATAAAAGGGGCTGTGGGGATTTGATCCCACAATCCCTCGGCCAAGAGAGAGAAAATTTAGAAATTAAAAGTAAATGAAGGCGTTGGGGCTTGATCTTGGTTTCTCCATGCCGTGAGGACCAAAATAAATAAATGAAAAATATAAGTGTTGTCCAAGGAATTCAAAATCGGGTTTCCTTTCCAAAATTTCGTATTGATACATAAGTCATACGTGAATTAAATATTCAAGAACAATGCTGTCTACTTAGATTGAAATCGAGATCTTGGCATACATACAAGATGCATAAGTCTTGTACCATATAATCTTAAGAAGATATGAATCCCTTAAACGAACTTTGAATGAAGCCTCATGGTTTGTATGTATAGATCCATAAGTCTAACGTATGTTTAAAAATAAGTGACCTAAGATGTATATAATGAAATGATGTAACCCTAGAAGGATTAAGTACGAGTGTAAAACACACTAAATTGCCAAGTGAATTGGCATATGATTAAATGAATATTATGTAATGAAATGATTAAACCCTAGAAGGGTTAAGTACGAGTGTGAAACACACAAATAGCCAAGTGCATTGGCATATGATGAAATATTCACGTAAAAAGGGGTGAGTAATTATGAAGAGAAAATGTGCTAAGGTTAATGATGTGGTGACAACATGATAAGAGGCTAATGTGAAAGATGAGAGCAATCTCAAATGAGCCTAAGTAAATGTTACCAAAACTTACTCACCTATGAGAGTGTAAAGTTAATGAAGAGACTTATCTCTATTAACACTCTAATGAAAGTATTGAGAATATTGTATACTTACTACTACTGATGAGATGAGAAATCATCTATTGAGCTATGATGTCCTCATAGTAGAAGCCAACTTCCATGGCGTATGAAATGAATGAAATGGAACTTTATACTAAGCACCAATAGGCTAGCTATGAGCGGTGATGTCTTCTTTCGGGAAGGGCGGAGGTTCACGTAAGTCTCGTGAGATGAGGCTGTCCTGCACAGCGGGTATGAGTCTCCTTATATCTCCTAGTCTTCTAACCTATACTGCTTATATAGGGATATGGCGGGGTTCAATCCCCATGTACGCTAGCATATTTTGGGTAACTTTGGCCGGTGATTCCACCTCTTTTAGGTATGGAGAGACACTGGATTTCATGATGCTTGCATCATATATGTTCGTTAAAGTTAAAGTTCCAAATGAATGAATGAGGCCAGCCTCAAATGATGCCCATAAGGAAACAAATAATACCAAAGCCGTTAGGATAGGATAATCAAGAGGTGATCTAGACCTAAGTAATGACACTAGGTTATTCTTGATCATTGCATAGCGCACCCGATGAATGACTTAAACTACACCCTAGGTATAGCTGGTGTTCAGACTAGCCTATGAATGAAACGAAGTGAAGTATGTATGAATGAACGAAGCAGACTCAGTTTTTTATAAAGAAGGCTCCCTAGTTGAGGTGCCATATGTAAAGCCCTTATTTTTGGAAGTCTTAATGTCAAATCCATGATTCCAAGGTCTCATGGCATATGCATGAATGATGTAAAAGATGTTATGTGTTGTATGCAAAATGATATGTACTATGTGTAAGATGTTATGTCGTATATGCAAAATGATATGTGCTATGTGTAAGATGTTATGTGCTATGTGTAGTACGATAAGTATCATGATGCATGTTACTCTCATGGAATGACTTTCATAATCCAAATTTGGGAAGCTCACTAACTTTCCTAATCCCATTTTGGCAAGTCCATTGACTTGAATTTCCATAATCATGTTGTTAGAAAAGAGTTTTTCTTACTCATGCATGTCCTTGGTGTGTGCTTGAATATACTTATACTTAGTACAAGTGTTTACTAATCCCATACAATTCTACAATTTTAGGTGCAGGCACAGGTGACCGCTAGAGCTTACAGGTTGACGTTGCAGCTATCTGGACGTGGAGCTTTCATCCGGATTTGGTAGGCCTTCATGCTTTCGAGGATGTCTACCATTATTATCTAGCTTAGATGTAGGCAATAGCTAGTGGAGCATCTTCCGCTAGTGTTTCTTTCCACTTTTGTTCAGACTTTGTATTAATGCCGTTTTGGCAAAAACACGTTTAATAAATATATGATCTGATTCTTTCATTTGATTATCTATTTATTAGATGGTTGATTTGTGAATGCCTATGATGATAAGTAGTATCTATAAATATATGTTATGAAACAAAACGTTTCAAATTTTCCGCTAAAATTAACCTAGATGAAGTAAGTATGAAACATGTAGGCTTGTTTGTGACCTCTAAGAGGTCAACAACGCCTGTCTTGTCTGGGGTCTAGATTGCGATCGTGGCAGTATACTACAAGTAACACTACCACACTTAAGGTTCCAAATAGATCATAACTTAAATAAACTAACCATATTTGTACTACATATATACACATCACAAAATTGAGCATAACACACTTCACCATACATGTTTTATCAGAAGTAGTTGGCTCTCTCATGGGACCTAAAGTCAAACTGTAAGCATGCCAAAACGTGGCAGTCTGATCTAATTTTTAAGACGGAATGTGGCAATCGATCCAAGTTAGAGTGTGGAATGTGGCAGCCGATCAAAGTTAATATGATGGGATGTGGCAATCCAATTCAAGTTAGAGTGACAGAACGTGGCAGGCGATCCAAATCACACATCACAATAACACATCAAGATCACACATTTAAGTCATGATTTCACCATATCGACATTCACATATCTCTTTTTAACCTTTAAGACCATTGTTGCAATATGCATACATATACAAGTATCACAACAAAGTAAGAACTTGTATATTACACCATCACAGAATCATAGACATCACCTAGTCACATACTTAATTACATATATATAGGTTCTCTCGATTTCTCCTTACGGAATTACACAAGTCCCAAATGTTAATTCTTCATCACATGGTTCCGTTACTAGTTTAACAACTTTTTATCACAATTATACCATAGCCATGAACACAAATAAGAACCTCGATCAATTACTATCTCAACGCAACACTAACCCCATAAGCATTGAATTGTAGTAACTTTCCATGGAATTTACTCCGTGCAAGAAGGTCTAAACATACCTCATAATGTTAAATTAAAATATTACATGGCAAGCATGAATTTTAAATACTCAACATAAAAACCTAACCTACGTGGGCGCCAAGCAATTTGTACGGAGTTTTGATATTGTTTCCAACTTTTCCAGATTCGCTACGGTCAATTTGGCCAAGATTTCGCGAGCTTCAGTCATCCCCATGCTAGAAAGATCCCTCTCCTTATTTTCCCAACTTGAAATAATATTATAGGGGTTTATATGATAATTACGACTTATTAGGGTATTTTAGAAATATGAAAAAATAAGAATTTCTCGTAAACTTGGATTCTGCCTCGCCAATCCCGGTACAGCGGCGCCGCACCAACGACATATTTCTCGCTGTAGCGGGATAGTGACCTGATTTTTTGCAAAGTTTTCTATTCTCCAGTAACGATGGTTAAGATCGATACAATGAATTAGTTTTTTGTGGAATTTTAAAAATATTTTGCATTGTTTTGATTAAAATTTTAGCCAAATCTACCTTAATATGTTATGTTTTTCTATAATATAATTATGCTCCATAATAATAAAAATAAAAATAATTTAATGTAATATAGATTCTTAATTATTATTTTAGTGTGATTTTTTCATTAAATATTCACATAAGTATATGTGGATCTTAAAGTTCACAAAAAAATTTCCAATTTCATATGAGCTTAATTATTATCCACCCACGAAAATTACACGGTCACCTCATTTTTAGAAATATTTATTTTTTCCTATTAATATGTGTACATATTTTTCAAAAAGAGTATTATATATAACTTGGGCGCTAAATTAATTATACATTTTTGTTTAGGATTCTTACTTGGTTTACCAAAAATAAAAAGGATTCTTTCACGCTTTCTTCTCATTATTTTCACACTCCTTCTCTCTCCCGCCACTTAAGAAACTCACGTACACCAGAAGCAATTTGAGACAATCAATGAAAACTTATTAGAAATACTTATTTCTCTTCTCTTAATTCAACTATTATATTTTCACATCAAATGATTAATGATTTTTTTGTCTTTTTTATAAACACATTTTACAAAGCTTTTAACGACATAATCTATCAACAATTCTCTTTACGCATTTTATTGTATATTTACAAGTTATGATGTCTAGTATTTTAGCAACATACTCTACTTTCCAAATATCGAAAGTGCTCGGAGATAAGAAGTTAGAGTTTAAGTCTTCACGCTTCACATAGATTCAAAAATATTATAATCGATTCTAGAATTATATTAACATTTCTCCTTGAAGAAATTTTCAATAAACTGGAATCGACTTTGTTGGAAATGATTAAAGGTAAAATTAAATTATTTTATAATTTTAAGTATACGCTTTTAGTTATCTAGTTATTATATACTTTCTCGATTGGAAACAGAAAAAAATCCCTCAAATGAGCTTTCCATATGTTACGGAACTAAAAATATTGTCAATTTCCTAAGATTGTAATGTTGATATCGAATTGTTATATATGAATACATTTTTCAAAACTGGATAAAGATATGACTTGTTTGATAATTGATTTGGGGGGGGGGGGGTCTATATGGTGTTTATGAAAACTTGGCATGGAAGAATTTCCTTATTGGAAATGATATTGTGAACAAAAAAACTTGGCACGGATGAACTTCTTATTGGGTATGATATTGTGAATCAGAAACTCTGTTTCTTAACTACTAATTGTGTCAAACACTGATTAAATTTGATTATAATTTTATATGTTTAATTATTTAAGCACAACTATTTAATGAAATTTGGCTTTAAATTTTATTGTATTTGAAATAATTTATTTTTATAAAATGCCCAATGTTTTTAGGTTATTTTCAAATATTCTTGTCACTTTTATTATTTTTAAATAACGTGTATGTTTTATATAATTATTATACATCTTATGAATATTCAAAAATTGTCTCCAAAAAGATTTTGTTTTAGTCGTACATTCTGTTAAATTAGTATTAGTTAGTTAGTAAATTATATTTTTGAATTTTTTAATTACTATTTATAAATGAGTAAATTATTTCATTTTGTTAAGATTAAGAAGTTTGTTGATTACTCTTGTTTAAATCTTAGCCGAATTTATTAAATTAATTCTATTCGGATACATTCTTAGTTACAATTGGCCATAAAAATCATTTGGTTATGTCATAATTTCAAATCTAAACCATTTATTGTAAATCTAACTATTTTGCCACCTCGCATGAAACTCAACCTTCAGACCAAATTTTGGCAAACCCAGCCGACCAAAATCATTTTCACTAGCCTAATGCAACCCACCAATATTTGAACGGCTAAGGTGTCTACAACATTCAAACATACCATGCATTCAACAATGATATAATGCAATACACGACGAAGAACCAGGGCCCAGTATAGTACCTTCGTCGACTTCTTCCCAACGACCTCGATAGTACAAGCTCCAGAAGTGTGTCCTCTCCTCACCCTTACCCGTTTGTATAAGAACAAGCTAGGTGGAGGCAAAGATCAGATGACTATGTTCATTAATTCATTCTAATTTGTTGATAGTCTCGGTATATTCTTTTTCATTCAAAAATAATTCAAATTTTGACATTGGGAATTCACCCTATCCCTATACGATGATTCCCCTTGATTCGTTCAATATAAACCCTTTTCATTTCCTTCATTGATAAAGATTGGAGAGACTGATTGTATTAGAAACAAAAGCATAATAGTTTTTCTAGTTTTCTTTATCATTTGTTTCCTCTGTCATATTTTCTAGTTATCATATTAGTTACTGCATTTGTTTTCTAGTTGCTTGCTCATTTACCTATGGTTTTACTCCTTGTTCGTTTTTCTAGCTTTCGTTGTTGCTTTAATAATATAGATAATTTTTCACTCTATGTTCTTGGTAGTATTACCTTTTATTTTATTATTCAATTTTTTAGTTTTTTTGATCAATTGCAATGTCTATTTTTGTTAGGGATTTGCCTAATTTTCTTATCATAATTAAGGTTTATTTTTTCTAAAAGAAAAGGCAATATACCATAATTGTTTTAATTTTTCCTCAAAATAAAATATAATTTTCTTTCATATTTGATTTTTTATTTCTTTAGAGGAAAAGTTATGAAATATATAAATTGAAGATCTTATTCTCAGAGCAAAATACAATAGCGTCTACAATGTAGTCATTTAAGAGTTATGTTTGGAGAGATTTATTCTCTTAACTATTTTGGTATTTTTCATTTGTATTAGTTTTCATATAATATAAACGCAAAACAAACATTTGATTTGTGTAACTCAGTAGAAGACTTAAACATATGAAATAAAACTCATGCAATAACTTATGAAATAATATCTTAACACAAATGGCAATTCAAGTCTTAAACTAATACAGCCTAAATAAAAAATACTATAAAGCATAGAAAAGGATCCCTATGGAAAATGAGGAGGTTCACCAACTAATTGTAAGTGCTCAACTGGATCAACGAGAGGCTGGATGCTGATCCTGATTACCTATATTATAGGACGATGTAGTTCAACTGACATTAGTACATTAAATATAAGGTGGATTTGATTGTTAAAATTAAAGACACTTAAGATTGTTCTGGTATGAATTGTAATTTTTTAACTTTAATATAGCTAATTGCTAAATTCTGTGGAATGTCAAAGAGTTGACTAGATTATAAGTAATGATACCTATCTAGCAATCAACTATTACAAATCATTTTTTTTCAATTTCTAACACGTAATGCACTAAAATCAATCTAATACTTTAGCTGAACAAAATTAATTCAAGCTTCAATTGTCAATTGAATTATATCCCGTCATTATCACTAACGATATTTCACAAGCAACATTAGAGATATGAAGTAACAGTAGATTGCAACCTTAAATTTTATATATATATATATATATATATATATATATATATGAACCCACATCATTTTAATATTAAAGAAATTAAAACAGAAACCAATTATAGGTTAATTGTAGCTGCTTGATTCGAAATTCTAATATTTCAATCCGAAACACCTTCAATTTGAAGAAGGTTCTAAACAACCTTCAACTACAAGCATAATCCTCAATGGTATGGTTTTTGGAGAGAGTACTAGAAAATTCAAAATGGTAAAAAGTGTTTTTTAGTCTCTACAAAAAATTATTCAACATTTACAAATTTGGCCACAATTTCTCTCTGTGTCTGTCATGACCTAGACCATCGTGAGTGACACACATTATACCACCTGATGAGTGTTATTTGCTCTATTCAATTAGAAAACTAGAAAATATAAAAGATGAAAAAAAAACTATCTGAGTCCACAAAACCCACTCTTAATCTTTAAAAAATTTAATTCCTTCAAGTACCCGAGGTTGCAGATTTATTCCTCTCAAGATAAACGGATTAACCATTAAAGAAGCAGCGGTACCACAAACTTTGATAGTTTCAATCAACTCAAAATGACAGCAATAAGTCTCACACACAGACAAGATCGATCAATTTTATTTTGTAAGAAATGTATTCAAAAGAAGGGAAGATTTTGATGCCGAAAAATAAGAGAAAACCTCTATTTATAGCAAACAAAAGTTAAAGAACACAACTCTTCGGAAATAAGACAACCATTCAGAAAGTTCACAACCCTTTGAAAAAAGGCAGATCTTTCAAAAGGTCACAACCCTTTAGAAAAGACAGAATTTTTCATAAAAATCACGGATTTTCGGCGAAGTCATAATCCTTCAGGAGAGTGCAACCCTTCATTTCTTGTTCGCACCTTTAGTACCCAATAGGGAGAACCAGCTACTAACCCATAATTAAATCAAGATGTAATTTCTAAAACCAAGACATCAAATAAATATGAAGAAAATAATCAAAAGCAATTAAGGATACAAATAAACTCAAAGAATAGTCAAAACGTTCATGCAGAACAAAGTCTTAAGAATTGATAATGGTAGTATCAAAACTCTAATGTAATCAATAATGGGGATGCAACCCTAAAAACATAGAAAACATAATCTAGTAGTCCAATCTAAGAATAAACAGAAATGATAGAAGAATTTGTGACAATATGAAAGAGTAGCTCACCCTTGGATTTAATGTCAAATGCCTCTTAATAAAGGTCTCATCTCAGATATATGATGTCTTGTACATAACAAGAAAAGAACATATACAATATCAGTACACAAATCACTAGTAGGGTTATGCGGTCAGTCCAAGATATGAGTGTAAACAATTTATTACATTATAGTAACACAAGCCAATACATACAACTACAATCACTTCTGAAACCCTACAGATTCCTTATTGTCTTGTCTAGATGAAACCTTTCACTAAGACCAGGGATTTAATCCCGCTCATTATAAAATGGTCCTAGAGTGCACCTAGTCCAGATTCCTTCCAAGGTTCAACTAGCTTAAAAATTTTGAGTCACTATCCAAAAAGCTTTCAACCCAAATTCTTTCACCATTGACCTATTCATTATATATTGTACCCCTTTGTAAATCAAAATATTCAAATATTCAGTATTGTACTTATAGTACCTCTCTTGAATAATCAAAACTCTTTTCAAGATAATGTATCAAGAATCAATATCATCAACAACAACAAAAACATTGAAAGTATTTTAACTTTTAAATCCTCAAGAATATATATATATATATATATATATATATATATATATATATATATATATATATAACATTTAAAAACATAGAGCATGTTTTTTTGGGTTTTATTTGTCCTGATTTCTTACCATAATTAGGTTTTTCTTTAAGGGGAAGGTTTTAGATTGAGTAATACTTTTCTTGTAGGAAAAGGTTTAGGACTCTATAAATAGAAGAATGTTTCTTCTAACTTAATCAGCATTTACAATGTAGTCTTAAGGGCTTTGAGAGTTTTGGTTAGAGGGAAGAATTTGTGGGTCACAAGCTTGATATGTTATCACTTGTGTGAACCTCCCATGTATTCCGAGTGAATTAGTTGAGGTTGTTTCCCTCTGTATTTTCCACTCTCATATTTATAGTGGATTGCTCATCTCCTTGTGGACGTAGGTCGATTGACAGAATCACGTTCAATCGTTGTGTCTTTTGGTATATTTCTCATTGTCTTCTTACTCGTAGTCTTTCGATGTTTGCGTTTCTAGGTTCCGCGTTTGCAACTGCTTATTTCCGGTCCTAACAAGTGGTATTAGAGCCAGATTCAATGATGAAGTCAGGTTTAGTGGTTCGATAATTGATAATTAAATCAGGTTAGAAATAGGTTTTCATATTGACGGGTGTAGTTCTAGCCGCAACTTTTTTGACAGTAACGAAGATTTTGGTGGAGAAATTGTTTCAGGGAGGTTCTATGTGTTGAGACATAAATTTTGCTAAGGAGATTATGAAAAGGAGAAGCAAGTTGTTGAAGATTAAGTCAGGAAGGTGGATAGGTTATCCTTTAAGGGGAAGGTTTTAGATTGACTAATCATTTTCTTGTAGGAAAAGGTTTAGGACTCTATAAATAGAAGAATGTTCCTTATAACTTAATCAGAATACACAATGTAGTCTTAAGGGCTTTACGAGTTTTGGTTAGAGGGAGAATTTGTGGGTCACAGGTTTGATACCTTATCACTTGTGTAAACCTCCCATGTATTCCGAGTGAATTGGTTGAGGTGGTTTCCCTCTATATTTTGCACTCTCATACTTATAGTGGATTGCTCATCTCCTTTGTGGACGTAGGTCGATTGACCGAACCACGTTAAATATTTGAGTCTTTTGGTATATTTCTCATTGTCTTCTTACTCGTAGTCCTTCGATGTTTGCATTGCTAGCTTCCGCGTTTACACCTGCTTATTTTCAGTCCTAACATGTTTTTCTTTAAATTTTTATTTAGGATCATATAGCACAACAATAGCAACATACCCCTAAACATTCAAATATATCAAAACCGTGGAATAAGATTTTCATAAAGCTTTCATACATATTTATAAATTTAAATATCAACAACATCATCTTTGTATTTCTCAGCAAACACTTTTGTATATATAGAGAAAATATTCACAAAGATAATTTAAAACAGTAAGTATAAATAAACTACTATACTATTCCAAAGCATAAAACTCTCTAGAAAGGTAGTTCAGTAACATTAATCAATGTGTTGGCAGCAAACATTAAACAAAATGCAATTAACAAGTTGTTTTTTTCTCTCTTTTTACCATTTATTATTATCAAATGGTATATAGTAGCAAAATAAACATTGAAAATATATACCATCGAATTTGACATCTTATCAAATTAAAATAAATGTTCATTCATTTTTTTCTCCCAATTCCACTTTAATCAATTTGCACTGATATAAATATAATGTACCACCTCAGATAATGCAAATAAATGTGAATTTTATGAAGAATAGTTTTATATTAAGAACTTAAGTAGTTCAAGAATAATCAATATTATATATAAAATTTTCTTCTCTCCAATTTGGTACAAACATAATTTTTCTGCACAAAAACTCAAATGCACAATTAGTCACAAGATTCACTTGAAAAATATGACCACAGTAATTTATATCATCCACTTAATTAAATATTTACTTAATGGAATTATCATTTGTCCGAATTTTATTTTATATTGAGGGATATAATTACTTAATTTATTACACACAATAAAAATATGAACATATGATATATCACATACATTATTAGTTTGATATATCACATAAATTATTAGTTTGAACTTTCCTCAATACACATCCAAATCCATCTTGTTGCATCTCCTTTCAAAAAATTTTAAATTTTATTTTTCCCAAATTTTCAAGTAGTATTTGTCGTAAAACTAAAGTATAAATATCCTAAAGATTATTGTAAATTCTTATGGAAAATATCTTCATCACTAACACTTACCGAATTAACCAAAGCTTGTACTTCACCAGAAACTCTTGTAGGAAATTCTCATAGCTTGAGGCGTGTCGAAAGACACTGTCCTTAAGGGTATTTCACCCTTTTTTGGTCTATATACTAGGATTCAACAAGTTCTTATAGTATAAAACTAGGAGCAAAAAACTAACAAAGATTCTTTAAAACAAAACCCAGCACAATACAATATGAAAAGAGAAGGTAAGGAGAAATTTCTCTTACTATCAATCTACACCCAAATAAGATTAGACAATATATATATATATATATATATATATATATATATATATATATATATATATATATATATATATAAAATGAAAACAAACACGAACAACATTCTGGAAAAATGAGCAATTTATTTTGGTTAAACAAACGGTCTTCTCCTTATTTACTCATTCAAGAATGATTAATAAGATGGAGACAAACGTTATATAAGGATTAAAAGTAATGGTCAATCAAAGGCTATTTATGGAGGGAAAATATTTAGGACATAAAATAATATTCTATTTCAAATATAATAGGATATAAAATAATTCTTTTTGAAATATATAAAATAATATTTTTCCAATACAAACCACAGTAGGATTATACATTCAGTCCAAGATATGAGTGCAACCAATTTACTACATTATAGTAACACAAATCAATACTGACAACTACAATCACTTTTGAAGCCCTACGGGTTCCTTATTGTCCTTTCTACAAGAAACCTTTCACCAAATCTATGAATTTAACTCCACTCATTTTCATATGGTCCTATAGTGCACCTAGTCCAGATTTCATCCGCGGTTAACCTAGCCCAAAATTTTTGAGACACTATCCGTAAAGCTTTCAACCCAAATTCTTTCACCATTAACTTATTCATAATGATCGGGATGGATCACTTCAGTGTTATTTCACTTAACTAAGTCGGGACAAGCAAGTAGGTCGGGTTATACGCTAAATGGTAGACTTTATCGCCGCTCAGACTTTCCAACTTTAATTTTTCTTTCTTTTTCTTTTACATTTTATGACACCAATGACCATCGCCAAATCACTTTGATGATACACCGAAATCTTTCTAATATTTCAAAACTAACATGAACTTGAGGGTTAAGAATTGTAACCTTCCGCGATGTACCGAGTCAACTTAGGTGACACTCACTATCGTTTTTGCATATTTCCTTATGTTTTTTGGCTACTGTTGATCTCTTTTGTATCCATGTTTACAGTCTCATAACTGAAATACAAATAAATTTGATCAGAATAAGTTGTAAATAGACATTGAGAACATTAATTTTGGTATACTAAAAGCCTAAAATGAGCCCAAAATTCTCTACCCTTCAGAGATTTCCATATTTTTTTAAAACATGTCATTTTTTAACGGCGCTTTATTTTTCTCTATACATTTTATTTATCACTCCATTCCAATGTATCCTTAACTTTGAAAAATTTTAATGTTTGAGTCATTTGTGTACGTAATGGTAAGAGTATATGTGAGTGAATTTTGCAACAAGGGATATATTTACTATAAATCGTACAGTTGAGGGTTATATACGATCCTTTTCCCTTTAATTTTTACTGTGAAAATATGAGAAATAAAAATAAAGAAACGTGAATGGAAAAAGAACAAAATAATTTAAGATTGTGCTTTTGAGGCTACATTGTAAGTTATATTTTTTGCAAAAAAAGGGGGTATCATGCCCCGAGCTACCCCCGAAACTCGGACACGGAACCTAGGACCACAAATGATCCCAAGCTAACCCTACTGGTATGATTATGCGCATACTAAAGAAAATAACTTATACGGAAACTAAGTCATAATTTAAAATGAAAAGATGGGGAATAACCATATTCTATAACTGAGATACTGACTAGTTTAATACAAGGAAGTTATTAACTCAATACTAAGGTAAAACTAACTCTGTCCGAAAATAGCCTCTACACTTACTAGAAATGTTGGTACAGGCCCCAGCTAAGTCTAGCAAAACTAAAACTAAAGGACTAAATACTAAAAAAAACTCATAACTATGTCCTCAAAGAATGAGGTTCGCCATTAAATCTGCTGAACTAGAGATCGGAATCGATCTAAACACGATCTGGATACTGAGAACCTGAACCTACATGACGAGAAGATGTAGCGCACGAATGCGTCAGTACTTGAAGGTACTGAGTATGTAGGATAGAGTAAAGTTGAAATAAAACATAATTGAGTAAGCACTAAAGCAAGTATAATAATCGAAACATGACATATATTGAATTATGAGGTTACTGGATGTAATGAACAAATATGTAACATGCTGAGACTAAATACTAACTGATCTATAAATATGGTCAATGCAAGAGAGTGTGACTCCACTGTGGCATCTACTAATAACCGAAAATAAAACCACATGAGCTAAATGTGGAGTCCAATGCATATGCCCCATCAAGAGGACCTAATATACCTTGCCAGAGGTGTAAAGACATGCTGGCGTGATCACTAAGCTGATGCCCACAGATTTTACTTACAACCTACTTAGGCTAGTAGTTCTGGACTATTAAGTATGCTGAAATCTAGTGCAACTAGATATTATTCTACTCCAATGAATGATGTAATTATATAATTATGATTGAGTTTCTGTAAACACTAGATAGCTGAAAAACTGAACATGCAACAATTAATCTTGTAGTTATGCATTTATAACTGTAACACCCCGTATCCAAAGCAGATCAAAAACTAGTTTTTTAGAAAATCTACAGGTGCAACAGACGGTGGCCATCGACGGACCGTAGCCTTAACTAAGGTCCGTCCTTCATATCCTTCGATAGGATGATAAACCACCCAAAATCTCAATGTAAAAAATTTGACGACGTGTCGAACAACGGATGAACTTACGGTTTGTAGGTCAAACTACAATCTGTA
Organism: Solanum lycopersicum; assembly: GCF_036512215.1. Classification (NCBI taxonomy): domain Eukaryota; kingdom Viridiplantae; phylum Streptophyta; class Magnoliopsida; order Solanales; family Solanaceae; genus Solanum; species Solanum lycopersicum. The sequence goes on from NC_090810.1 coordinate 15,096,501, forward strand.
GTATGAGTCTGTCGATCAACACCCCATTCACCCACTCTCTAACAAGAACCACGATTGACCAACACGGTTCGTAAATGGACCTACATTCCGTAGGTTTGACCATAGGTGAGAAATAGCAGATAGTTAGGGGGAAAATGCAGTTGGATCAACTTTAATTGATCATAACTCTTAGAAAAAAAATGAATTAGGTGTACCATGACCTTCCAAAATATAGATAATTGAATTAGCTTTCAATATTCACCAACTTTGCTAAAATCAGACCTCCGAGTAAAACGTTATGACCATTTTATTAAAGGCCTGTCGAACAGCCCCAACATACGGACCAAACGACGGACTGTCTGTCCAGGTTGTCGTTTAGTCCGACAGCAATTAACACAGGGGTCTTTTGGTCTTTTCCCCTTTGTTAAACCCTAAGATACATCTTTTTGACCCTAAATCATTAGATTTTAGTCAATTTAAGCCCAGAAACATAATTAAAACTTACCCTAAGTTAAATCATTAATCAAAACATAGAAAATTAGAAGAAAGAGAGGAGAAAAAGGTCAAGAACCCTAATTAAAGAATGCATCAAGGTTCTAGCAGTTCCAGCCTTTAAATCTAAGTGTTTCTCTGTGAATTTCATCACTAGGTATGTGGGATTTATCTAGTGGGTTACTTTTACCCATTGGGTCCCTAATTTTTGAGTCAGATTCTTGTCTCTTATATCATTATTAGACCTGGGGTTTCTAGAACTCCAACAGAACTTCATGAATATATTAGTTATATGTTCCAAATCAGATTATCATGTTATTCCTCAGATTATTTCATGAGTTTCAGAACCCTAGCTTTGTATTTATTTAGTTCTTGAATTACACATGCTATATCAGATATTCAGCTAATTAGTTATACATGCCTCCATTTTTAATGCATTCATATCATATTAAATGTTGCATTATCAGTTTGCATGTTCAGATTTGAGTTATCCAATAACTATAGAAAATTCAGACATAATAAGTTAACTACATAAATCAATGAGAGTAGCATAATACCGAGTTAGAATAGGGTTCAGTGTACCCAATTAGACCCAGAAATACTACCTTAGTAGGTTGTAAGTTCTCGCTGTGGGCAATTAGTTTAGTGATCACGCCAGCATGCCTTTATACCTTTGGCAGGGTACATTGGCTCCTCCCAATGGGGCGTATACAGCAAACTCCACATTTATCTCATGTGGTTTTATTATCGGTTATTAGTAGCTCCCAGAGTTCAGATAGACTATTTGGATTGACCATTTATTTGTATACTCAATATTCAATTTCAGCATGTTATAAATTGGTCATTGCATTTAGTTAGCTCAAAATTCTCTATATTATTTGTTCATATTATTATACTTACTTTTGTGCTTGTTCATTTACGTTTTTTTGTCTTTATTCTATCCTATATTCTTAGTACCTTTAAAGTATTGATGCATACGTGGCCTACATCTTCTCGTGATGTAGGTTCAGGTTCTCAGCACCCAGATCATGCATAGATCGATTTCCGATCTTCAGTTCAGCAGATTCAGTGGTGAGCCCTCATTCTCTTAGGATAATAGCATGAGTTTCTTTTCAATAATTAATATTTTAGTTTTAGTTTTTGCTAGATTTAGTTGGGGCTTGTCCTAGTACTTCTAGTTAATTTTAGAGGTTATTTTCAGACATTGTTAGTTTCAGCATAGTATTGAGTTAATATTTCATTTGTATTAAACTCATTGTTTTCAAATATCTTAGTTATAGAATATGGGTATTCCCTGTCTTTTATGTTTAAATTTTGATTTAGCTTCCACAATAGTTTATTATCTTTAGTATGCTCTTGATCATGCCAGCAGGGTTAGCTTGGGATCATTTGTGGTCCTAGGTTCTGAGTCCGCGTCTCGGGGGTAGCTCGGGGTGTGACAAAACTTGGTATCAGAGCACTAGATTCAATAGTCCTAGGATGTTTGAAAAGTGGCACTAATTAGAGTCCTTTTCATGTGTTTGAAATGCACCACATCGAATGAGAGGGAGACTATGAAGTGTTTTAGGAAAAACTTCACTTTTGTGTTACTCTTATCATGCGTAAAATATGATCTTATTCCATTATAATGTACGTAATGCTAACGGAGTTCCTCTAGTACCAGAAAAGGAAGTTCAAATGCAGAGTTTCAGAGTGCCAATTCAGCTTTTGGCTCAGAGTATGACCAACTAGAACAATCAGCATGTTTTAGTTCCTACTAATAGAAATGACTGATTAGTGGTAGCCAGAGTTTGCAATTTTGTTAGGATGAATATGCTGAAGTTTGTAAGGTCGCAAGTTGGTAAAAACCATCTGACGAGTGTCTTGACTGAAAAGAGGGATGTTTTGGGTGCGATCAGTCTTGTCACCGGTTTAGAGATTGTCCTTCTAGATAGGGTCAAGGAGGCGGAAATGATAGAGCTTATTCTACAACTTTAGAAGCACCAACAAGTCGCCCAACTCATCAGGGTAAGTCACTTGTATTGGTGGTAGTTAGTGCCAGAACAGGTTGTCTGATCTTCAGGCTCACCAAGATCAGGAAGGTTCTCGTGATGTAGTCACTAGTACGTTACGAGTATTTGACCTAGATGTTTATGCATTGTTAAATCTAGGGGATACTCCTTTTTTAGTAACTCCTTACATAGCTGTCCAATTTAGTGTTAGTCCATAAACTCTCTCAGAACGTTTCTCAGTCTCTACTCTAGTTGGTGACCCAGTTATAGCTAGACGGGTATACAGAAATTTTCCTGTCACAGTATCTCAGAAAAGTCACCTCACCAAATCTGCTAGATTTAGAAATGGTAGACTTCGATGTCATTCTAGGCATGGATTGGTTACATTCCTCTTATGCCTCAGTAGATTTTAGAACTAGGATTATTAGTTTTCAATTTCTAGATGAACCAATCTTAGAATGGAAGGTTAATAGTTTAGCAATAATAGGTCGATACGTGTTGTACCTTAAGGCCAGAAAGACAATATCCAAGGGCTATATCTATTATCTAGTTTGAGTTAATGATTCAGATCTGAAAGCCCAACTCTTGAGTTAGTTACAGTAGTCTATGAGTTTGCAGAAGTATTTCTTGAAGATCTTCCCGAAGTCCCTCCCGAAAGAGAAATCGACTTTGTAATTGATCTCCTTCAAGATACCCAACCTAATTCTATTCCTCTTTAAAGAATGGCTCCAGCAGATATTAATGAATTCAAAGATCAGTTGAAAGACTTTTTGGATAAGGGCTTCATCAGAGCTAATATTTCACAATGGGGTGCGTCACTGTTGTTCGTAAGGAAGAAAGATGATTTTCTCAGAATGTGCATTGACTATAGACAGTTAAACAAGGTCACAATCAAGAATAAGTATCCCATCCCAGGATTGATGACCTTTTTGACAAACTTTAGGGTGCTAGTCACTTCTTAAAGATAGATCTCCGGTTGGGTTATTATCAACTTATAGTCAGAGATAGTGACATACCAAAAAAAGCCTTCAAAACTCGGTATGGTCATTACGAATTTGTAGTTATGTCGTGTGGACTAACTAGTGCTCTTGTAAAAAAAATTAAAATATATTTCTTATACGAGGAAGAATGTGTATGTGGTTCAAATTCGAATGGGATTTTAAATTTTTAAGCAAAGATGGATGGAAAAAATATTTTTCAAGCATTATAAAAAGGCTACGTAGCATTTTGGTCCTTCAATTATTATGATATTCTAATTTTGATACTAAAGATATCCTGCTCAATACATAAATATTTAATTTATTGGAATGTGCACTATTGATCCTTTATTTGTGAATATTCAAAAATATAACATAATAATTAATTGTACAATTATTTAATTACCTATATGTTATATTAAGTTTGTATTTTTATTCCATATGTGATTAATTTTTGTTATATATTTATTTATCTGACTCAAATTGAGAATTCCATTAACAATGCTCTTCGAAAATAAAAAGAAAGATTTCTTTGTGAATATAAGGCAATGAAAGAGGCAATGAAGAATATTATGTGTCCAAAATGTGATGGACTTCCCATTGGAAAAGAAAAAACAGAACGTATTTTAGAAAATATCAAAACGAAAAATCAATGGTTGACAGAACAAATATTCAAACCTTTTATTATATATATATATATATATATATATATATATATATATATATATATATATATATATATATATATATATATATATATTCTATACTACAACTTAAGATATACATTGAGGTGGATGTAGATCATAAGCACCGATTTCATTTAAATCTCATATTTTTTACATGAGGCATAGATACATGTAAAGTATACTAAAATTCAAATAAATATTATGTCTGGAACCATAATTTTATAAATACAACAATTAAGCGTTAGAATCATACTAACAAGGGTTGTGATGGTATGGATAAGATTCATCTTTTTAATGAGATTTACACGAGTGTTAAATGTGTTAAATTATATCTTGTATTTGTTTCTGCCCGTGCTTATGAGTTGCACCCTCCCTTGACAAGAGAGACCATCTTGATCTCACATCAATTAATTGATTGAAACAATTTAAATTATATACACTAATCGAAAATTATACACTTATTATCCTTTTTAGATTCTTAAATCATGTTTATTTAGATATGTACCTATTATTGTAAGTAAATTAACGTAACAATTTATTTTTACAAGATGAAAAAGTATCAAATCTCATCTCACGTGTTGTTGGAAGGCCTTTTGTGATGGATTCAAATTTGGCACCACAAAAAATCGACTCTTGGATCATCTTCAAATTCATCTGATGGATGTTTATTGAACCAAGACATGTGTGGCTCTCCCATTAGATATTCTTCTCTTTGTCAAGAAAACAATCATAATAAAAATAATGTTCCTGCACATTCAATAATGACTCCATCACCGCAAGAACATGATGAATGCCATCATGACAGTAGGCAACAAACAATTATGTTTGAGACTGTTGTTGCTTCTATGAATGAAATGGTTGAACTTTGGAAAATGAATGATACATTTTGGATAGATTCATCAAGTGATAGGAGGTGTTTTATTCATCGTGATATTTATGGAAGAAAATTTTCAAATCAAGTTCTACCTTACCAAACATCAACCGGACGAATTGAATCATCAAAGGATTGTGGAATTGTGTCAATGACTGCAATGGAGTTGATCCATAATTTTCTTGATCCAGTAAGTTTCATGAACACTTTCATGATATATATATATATATATATATATATATATATATATATATATATATATATATATATATATATATATGCTTTGTATATTAAAGATTTGGCGTGCTAGTTGATTTTTAAAAAGTAGCCAGTATTTGAGAGTTCGTTGGAAACTTACCACTTCTGATGTGGAAACATACCATGCCAATATCATGGATTTCGAACTTGAGCAAGTGAGAGATCTAAGATACTGTCATGATTTTTTGAAATCTAACACAATGTCAAGAAATCCAAAAATTAGATATTTCTCAAAAGGTTGATACCATTTTATTTTTAATTCTCTCCTGTAAAATATTGATTAAGATGAGTTTATATGGAGTGATGGACATGGACAATGAGTACTTATTTTTAGACATAGTTGTCATTCTTATTGTTTAATAATTATTCATATGCTTAAAATGATTGTTTTTTATATGTAGGTCAAATGGATGAACTTGTTTCCTACTATTGTCACAAAAGCTAAGACTATTGAAGTTCTTGAGTCTGGTACTTGGGAAGGCTCTATGCAATTGGTAAAATATTAATCCATCTTTTAGATTTTTTTCCCCTAGAAATTAAATCAATATTGAAATTGACTTATGAAATGATAAAAAAATTGATTGTTGAATTCAAATGTATGAAAAGATGCATATTTTATCTCCTCTAGTTGAAGCTAGAGAATTTTTCTTCGTACGTTGTTGTAGACAACTTGATGCAACATGGATTATGGTGGATATTTCATATGATATATTCAATGACATTCATAGTGGTGTACCTTGTTAGTCTTGGAAGTTCCCATCTAATCGTGCAATTCAAGATATGGGCAATGGCCAAAGTAAGGTAAGAATCATCTCCTCTCTCTATATCAATATTTATATAATAGGAAAATTATCTGAATTAACTTCCCTCTATACACATGGTCCATATTACTTGGTTAATTGTATGTAGTCTTATCCTGCATTTGTTCTTGAAATTTTTTTTTGATTTTTTTATCACAAGGATTTTCATGCATAACGAAAAAAATATCATTACATAGAAACACCTATAACAACTTCTCTTTCTAACCATCTAACTTCCTAATCATACGGAAAACAAATAAAGAAACTAATCTATTAAAAAGGAAATGCTACTCTAAGATACTTATATAGTGTTTGTAGAGTAGATTTCCATCTTGCCTTGTGTTGTCCTCTTAGATGAATATGCAATACAATCTCTCTAGAGACCTTGTCAGCATATAGTCTTCCTGGATAGAAGCTAATCTTATTTCTTTTTTCTCTAAATGATATATGCAATCCTCACAAAAACATGAGTCTTGATCCAATCGTGAATACTTCTTTGATTCCCATCTAGTTGCACATTCTTTCCCATAATGTCTTTGTCACTTGGAAATCAAAATAAATATGTTTAAGGGTTTTCTTTATGTTACTACATAACACACATTCAGATGACACCTGAATACCAAACTTTTCAAGTCTTTCAACAATTGCTAATCTTTTCTGCACAACTAGCCACAAGATAAATTTGAATCTTGGATGTAATCCTCGTTGCAAAGTAATACTATTCCATTCTATTCTAGAAAAGTAAGCATGATATAGTTATTCATCTTCTTGGTAGAAAAGTTCCCACCATTCTGTGCCTTTGCAAAGTCCATCAACTCACCCTGCCCATCTTGCCTTGGGATTATCATATCTCTTGTACTCAAAAACTTTCGCACTACCCATGAAGCATCAGTAGGTAAAGTTACAATTTCAACCCCCATATTCTTTATGAAATAAGTATGCACACATTGGATCATAGAGAGTCTTTCTTTCTAGCTATATTTTACAGTTTTTTCAGTATTGCAGCCTTATTATACAAGTCAAACGTGTAACATACATATCACTATTTATATGTAGCTTATTTTTAAGGGTATATTGCATGGGTAAAAATTTACTCGTACTGATGCACCCATTGGATCATAGAGAGTTTTTCTTTCTAGCTATATAATACAGTTTTTTCAGTATTGCAGCCTTATTCAACAAGTCAAACGGGTAACATACATATCACTATTTATATGTAGCTTATTTTTAAGGGTATATTACATGGGTAAAAATTTACTCGTACTGATGCCTATTACGATGTTTATTGTTTCTAATATGATATGAGAGTCAAACTATATTCTCGATTTATCCAACTTTTGGTCGTCGTGTTATGTTGTTAATTTATTCTCCAAATAATCAGTTTTGAGACGTGCATGGGGGTCTATTTAAGTGTCCCCGTATTGTTTTAGAAAATATTCTTTCCATATGTGTATAACTTTGGAAAATCCTCCACAACCTAATAAGTTTTATTATTGAGTTTGATTCAATAACCATCAATTAACATGCTATCAGAGTTGCTAGTCTTCATTTAACTATGTTGAACTCCGGCCTATACATTGTTGTTCATGTCCCAGATGTTTGAATCCAAAAGAGCAAGGATTATTCTTTCTCCTCATATGGTTCTTATCAATTCTTGCCTTATGAAATTCATTGCTAAAAAAACACAAATTTCTAACACGCTTTCCTCATTATTTTTCGACAAGTTAATTATTTTTTATTATGGTTTCTTGATTATTTTTGCTCTTGCAGGTTACTTGGGTGGAACATGTTCAAGTGTATGAAAAATATCAGGTTAATCATATCTTTAGAGATTTGTTGTGTGATCGTGAAGCATACGGAGCTAAAAGATGGATTGTTACACTTCAAAGGATGTATGAGAGATTTAATTTTCAAATGGATTCAACATGCCCTACTAGGCATGATTTCAAAGGACGTTTGGTTTTAATTTCCCTTTATTATTTACTACTTTTTTGAATTTTAATTTGTAAGGTGAGAAAACAATCAATTGTAAATTTTTCATCACTTCAAGGCAGCTTTAGTTAAAAATTTAAAAATCTTGAAAGGGGTCCAAGTCCATCTCTTTTCTTTGTTTATATGTTTGAAATATGACCTTTTAAAAGTTTTAAAATATTTGAAGTATATATATAATACGTATTTTAACTGCGTTCGACGGTGATTTTTTTTTGTTTTAATGGGCTCGGAAATTGATAACTCTTTTTATTTCAGAAGTCATTTTTCTTTACAATTTTCTCAATATTTAATTTGAAATATCTCTTTTTCAAACTTTTCGTATTTCCATTAGGGGTGTGTTTGGTATGATTAAACTTTCAAAAATTTATTTATCTTTTGTTGTTTATTTATTGGCCAAAAACTAATTTATAAAGAAAATTTTTCCAACCAAAGGAGCAGGAAAAATGACCATGTCTCTCATTTTCCGTGTAAAGTCATTTTCAATTACAATCATCTAAACTTTAAGTATTATATCAATGCTTTAACCATACTCATATATTATTATTACTTTTAACATGTAAAAATATCATCAAATTACTTTATGATATGTTAATATTTTTTATCAATCTTCAATAGAAGTTTATTTTTCTAGAAACTATATTTAGTAATTTCAAAACAAAATCTGAAAATAAAAATAAATTTCCTAAAAAAATTATTTATCAAAAAACAAAAACATACCCTTATATTGTTTCTTTATTAATATTGTTATAATTACTTTCTTAATATTTTATTTCTACTTTAGTATTGTATGTTGTCTCCTTTATACTCTTATGTATTTGTTTTTCATAGATGAATTTAGATATACTTTACTTGAATGAGGATCTATCAACAACAAATCATCTACCTTCTCAAGATTTGACCACCCTTTGCAGACGTCACTTGTAGAATTATACTAGATATATATGTTATTGTAATATTTAAATTTCATTTTACTTTCAGTGTTTCATGATCCAGAAGGGCTGAAAAATACGATACAATTATCTCAAAGGATGGTGAAGAGTTTTTTTGAAATTCTAAGCATGACAGACAACCATGGAGATTTTTCAATTTCATCACAGTTAAACCGTGGAGATAGGATTTCAATAAGAAAAAATGAAGAAATTATCCAACCAAAAGGCTTTATTTCCATTGCCACTACTTCTCTATTGCTTCCTCTTTCATTCCAAGATGTCTTCAATTTCTTCAAAGATGACAAGACAAGAAATCAGGTATGTACCAAACCGCTTTATAATAATGTCAATTGTTCAGATAATTTTTTTAGTGGTTATAGAGAAATGTTATTATAGAGAACATAATAATATAACATGATATTGATATTGTTTCCAAATAAAACTTTGATTCTACATTGAATAGGTTGAGGGTATTTAAAATATAGTCTCTCTTTGTTCGAGAGATAAGGGTAAGATTTGTGTATATTCTACCCTCTACAGGCTCAACATGATGCGATGACTAATAATATATTGTTGTTAAAGTATATAATAAGTGAAATTTTGTTATAGGGAATGGTTGTCATAAAAAGGAATGATTGTATATATCTTTGAATTGATATTCAATTTCTAATGCAATGAGACAAACATTTAACAAAAGAAGTAACTTCTACATTTTAATCCTTGGATAACTTGTTAACCGAATGACCCCTAATAATATCCATATAGAAATTTACTTTTTTCAAATGATGTATCGATTTTTATGTAAAACTCTCAATTATTTTAATAAATATCATAATTTTAACATTAAAATAGAATGTGTTCAGTGTTAAAAATTTTAAACCACTTAGTTAAAGTCCCGAATTTGATTGATTTGCTAATATTATGTTCCCATGTTACTAGAGTGTGCATATGTCATCTTGGTTCAGTTTGATGTATTATAGGTTCTGTTTATTGGTTTTTAAATATGATAAACAAAAAATGAAACCAGTAAGATATTTTTAATCGATTTTGTTTCTTAACATTTCAATTTTCAGTTTAACCAATAAGAAATGATTAGAAAATATATGACTTTTCTCCAATAATTTGATGAAATAAGACAATAATGTAACTGTACAAATACTGATAAAGAGAAACAATAATAACTAACATAAAAAAATTATACAAGTGTTACACACAGAAAAATTAGGAGCACTAAGATTCTTATTTTAGGTGTAGACGTTTTATATAATTTGAAATTATGAACTCAAAGTTACTATGAAGTATGAATGGAAGGCTAAAGGGCAAAAACAATAAATACTGTATTAAGATTAATATATAATATTTATGTATGGTAAAGTTGTGAATTACTATATTCTTAATGAGTTAACAATTTACCTAATAACCCAATATTTAAAAAATAAATACCAAACTAGTAATCCGATAATTCTTTTTACATATATATATATATATATATATATATATATATATATATATATATATACCAATATCACTTTTTCGATTCAATTTATTGGTCGATTTTATGATTGCAAGCCCCTACATATTATATTATATACATGTTTTGCTAGTCTTGTCATTGATTGTACATATATTGTTTTAAATATGTGATCTTAAATAATACTCATCCCACAAAGTATTTTTTTTTGTCAATTAAATTAGGATACTGTTTATTATTTGATTTTTTTTTCAGTGAGACATTTTGACCGATGGAAATAATGTGATTCATCTAGATCGAGTACTAACAGGAAATTTTCCGGGAAACAACATTAGGATTATTCAGGTATTTGTCATATTTATTTATTTATAATTAGCTATTTCTTCTTAAATTATCATGTAATAATGTGACATTTTTCAAGAATCAAATAATATAACTTATGACTGGATTTATCTTTTTTCACATCCAAAAATACCAAAATTTCAAAACTTGTATCTTTTTTTCCTTTAGACTTTTTGTTTTTTAATTATTGAATCAAAAAGAATTTTCTAGGATCTAACTTCATTTTGACTTGTAGTAAATTAACAATTAAAACACGCAAAAAAAAACACTAAATTTCTCACGTTTAATTTATATACACTGATCATAGCTTAGCCATTTATAGCAAGTTGTTGTTTGTCTCATTTTCTATATTTATAATTTCACTTGGTTTTTTGGGTGATCCTATAATTATCTTTAACTATCTTTTAGATAAACTGATAATTCTAAATATATTTCATTAAGAAAAGAACAAGTATTAGCTATGAAATTCCTTGTAAATATGTTGTCAAATAACCTATAGCCCTATAGCTAACAAGATTGCTTATAATCCTTCACTAATTCATTATTAAATAGGATTAGCTGTGAATTTTTTATTGTTTAGCAACATAACTTATATGTCACTTATTCTTTTATAGTATTTACTCTAATATTACTTAATTATTGTAATGCATATACAGCCTAATAATATGCATAAGGAAATGTTAGTGCTTGAAGAGACAAGTATTGATGAAATGGGAGCATTTTTAGTCTATGCACCCATAGATTTGCGAGCGATCACTTCAATTATCAATGGAGGTGATGCAACAAAAGTTCCTATTTTTCCCTCTGGTATCATCATAAGTCCCGATGGTCGGCTCTCCTCGAATAGGGACAACACTGCAAATGCACAAAATGGTTCAATTTTGACAGTTACATTTCAAATAATGATTTGTGGTGATAATAATCCAACCTCCAGGCAGCAAAAAATGGAGGTAGTGGCTTCTGTTCATGGCGTTTTGAGCGCCACAATTTTAAAAATAAAAGAAGCATTGGGTTGCTTTTATTTGTGATTGTTTAATTTCATGTTGTTTGTTTATTTTGAAGATTTCAAAACGAACACTATTGATGGTTTTGAAGGATGATGTGTTCCCTTCTTTGTGACTTCTAAAATCTCAAGACCGTGAGACATGTGTTGCTACAATTATCTTTTACATTGATACACTTAATTGAGACTTCTTATTTGTTTGGTTTTCTCTAATCATTTTTTTTGTTCTTTGTCATGTTACAATGTCGAGCCTTCCTGATTTTTCCAGTGTGGGAGTAGTATATATATTGTATCCATGTGTGGATGGAATTATATGTTGTGAACACGGATAGCCCAGACGTTAGCCAAGTTGTTGGGATTAGGACTAAAACACTAAAAGGCTCAAAAATTAAACATCCAACAATATATTTACTTGAGATATAGGTTGAGTTTTTCTTTTGAGTACCACTTCGTACTTGTTTGCTTACTTTTTTTCTTGGCCACACCTGAAATGACAACCTTTAGTTACAGGTGGTGATGGAAAGATCGGATCTGAAGGAACACACTTGTAGCCGCATTGACATACTTCAGACAATTCTCTGTCTCCTCCTCAAATTCTCTTATTTACCAACTTGTTTTTCCTCTATGATCTATACTTTGTTGTTCCTCCATGTTTGAGTATAGTAGGCACACTAGTATTAGTGACTACCTGTGTCCTTAGAATGAAAAAGGCAACAACAAAATCAGCTACTTGGTTTCCTTTTCTGTAGCGGTGAGTGATTGGGATTCCATCCCTCTTCTTGTAGTTAATGATGTTATCCACAATATGCTTAAGATTCAGGTAGAAATTGTGTTCCTTTATCACCATGTTGGTTATGCATTACGTCAAGTTCTAAGTATGTCCAGTGAAACAACACCATTTTACACCAAACTATGTTGCAATAGCTCCAATACCATTTTAGTATCGAATCAAGTCTAGCCCAATGTAGATACTAATGACATACAAGTCGTTATTGGTATGACAAGAGGTATTGGGACGAGCATGAGCAATAGGATTAGGTTAATTTGGGATCCGGGTTAAGTAGTAGGAATGAAACGGTTCCATCAAAAAGGATAGTGATATGTGATTTAGAGATTATGCAAATTGTTGAGAAAATGTTTAGCCCTCTCATCCCCGTTATATGAGTTTTGCTTCTCATCCCTTTCTTCTACTTGTATTCTTCAATTTCTCATTTAGTTCTTAAATTCCTTTGTAATTCAAATTATGAGTTAGTGAAATACATTTGTCGGTTGTTTCAGAACCAACACAATTCATCTTAAAAGTCTGAACTCTTTCCTATATCGGTGCTCAACACTACTCCAAGGAATAATATAATATTAGCTCTTATATTTTAAAACATACTTCCTTATGTTAATTGAGATTAGTTCTCAAAAACTTATCCCAAACGCTACCTTAGAAATCAAAGTTTCCTCTCTTTCTTCATTTAGAAAGCGATTACTCTTTTCTGAAAACTTGTCTAAGGCTCTTTGGAAATCTTAGTTTCAATTCTTATTTAAATGTGAAAATATTTTAAATACTTCTGGAATACTTAGTCCCCATATAATTTTAAAGAAATGAACTTCAAATCTGAACTCTTTGCTTAACTCATCATGAACTTTAAGTCTTAAAACAAAAAGATGTTTGAAAACTTGGATAAACTTTTCTTGACTTGAATCTTGACTTTACTTTGAATTGACCCTTAACTCTTCTTGAATTGAATTATGGATTCAAGGATTATGATTTGTGATAGGAAATGCCTCATGATGTTTAGGAAACGATCAAACTACCCTTCTAAAATCTAGATTAACCGATTCTTTAACCGAACAGACCAACTTATAAAGGGTATAACTTACTCACACGAAATCAAAATCCTGCAAACTTAGAGGTGTTGAAAAGATCATTCCAAGAAATTTCCAACCATATCTTGAAATACACCTAACTCATCCTGTGATAGGAGTTATGACCGGTGGAAGTTGACCAAAAACTCATTTTTTCTAACTTAACTAAATTTCTAGATTTTTTATTATTTCCAAAAATGGCTATTTCCAGTTCTAGCTTCTCCTAACTATTTGTAGTTGTGATATGTTACGACTAGATAATTAATAATGTGATACGAGAGAGAGAGAGAGAGAGAGAGAGAGAGAGAGAGAGAGATAGAGGACTAACCTCATACTCATATATTTCCTAGATGGAATTGATAGAGCAGGGGCACTAAAAAAGCCTTCATCCAATGGAATCTGCAGAGAAGTACAATTAATCATGTCGATCTTCTAAATTGAAGGAAGGTTGTCAACACTGTAATCTTGACCAATTTTTGGCAGTTTCTATGTTCAATAATTTCAAGATACTCTAAATTCAATATTGACTGCAGTGTTTGAAGATTCTCAAAATCATTCAAATACAAGGACATGCACAATGGTAACTTCAAAAAACCAAAGGGTAGATAGAGAAAATTGTTGCCGCTCAAGTCTAAAGAAATAAATTTAATAAACTCCCAATATCCCTATAAATATAATCATGTGGAACGTTCATCGAAAGGATTCTAAATTTGGACTTCTTAACATTTCAACAGGTAATTGTTTTATACTGGTATCATATGCAAGAAGATGCCTTAGACTTTGGATATCCCCATGTCAACTAGCAATGTTTGAAAAGATGAATAATAACTAATGTCCAAGTATTCAAGGGATTTTAATTGGCATGTGCTGCTTGGAAGATCCATAACCTTTTTGCAACAATACAAAGATAGACCAGTTAGTCTATCCAATTTTCCTGTTGATGGATGGATCTCCTTCAAATTTGAGCAATTCTGAAGCACCAAAGTCTCGAGACTTTGTGAACCCTTTAAGTTTAGAATACTTTTGAGGATTTTGCAATCATAGAGATCCAACTTCTTCAAACCTCTACAATACTAAAAGTAAACAAAATAACTTCTAGTAAGATTTTGTTTTACTTAGTTGCAATAAAACATAACATGTGAAATGGCAGAATTGAGTAATGAACCTACAAATTCAAACAAAATTCTTTGATATTACTCCCATTTATATTCTGACAAAAATACAAGTTTCTCAGCTGAAAATTTTGATAGTATAAATTTCAACGGATGTTCTTTCCAAGACAATCATCTGAGCTCCTTGAACAATAGCTCAAAATCTCCACTGATATGAAACTTGTTGTCAATTGCAAGCACCCTAAGATATAATCACCTTCTGAAATGTGTTAGTGCTCAAGTTCACACACTTCATTGCTATCCTTCTACCACCAGTACTTCCACGTATTTGGAACCCTGAAGTTTAATAAAACAAAAAAGTACCATAAGACCATGTTAACTAGAAGAATTTAAGAGAGAAAAATTTGTTACACAAATTGAAGGACAATGAGTACGTTACCTGTTTGAACTTAATAGGAAATATGTATCATCAAACATGATTTAGATAATTGTTAAATGAGAGACTGTTTGTTTTTGATAATTTTGCATTTGAGAGTTTTTACACTTAAGTAAATGCTCATTTTAAGTACACAATGGCTGGCAAAAAATAATAGATAATTTACTAACCAAAATAAAGATAAAGATAAAGAGTGAATTCTTGTGATGGTAGTAGAAATTATAAAAAAAAGTTATCATATTAAATTTAAACAAGTATAATCAAGATAGAGATAAAAGAGTTCACTGACTTTATTTCTGTTGAAATCTGCCTCATAAGTTGTTAATTGATGTTGAGTTGGCATGATGACATGGTTGCTGATGTAGTTTCTGTTTTCAGAGGATATGTATTCCTGTTTTAGTGTTTCAGTTTTGAGTTTCCTAGTCTTTACGCATGTAGAGTTGTTGGTAGACTTAGTGCCAAGTTATTAGGAAGATTCTATTTTTGGTTACTGTATTGTCTACTGCATATTGTTAGGAGTTCCTTCTATTTAAACATTTCTTCTTTCAACTTAATATAATATCTCTCTTTTTCGTATTCTGTCGTATGTTTTTCTTTAGCTGTAAACACCAAAAAATTGATATCAAAACCCTCTTATTAAGGGACTTGTGAGTGTAGTCTGAGGTGACCATCAACAAAGTCTTTACCTGTTTCCTTGAAAAGCCATCAGAACACATGGATTCAAAACACTCTTCTGGTTCTTCTGCTATTTCGCCAACAATGTTTTATGGAGAGAACTAATCTCTGGGAACCAGTAAAGGAGGATTACATAATTCCTGTTTTACCAAGCAATCCAACAATGACTCAGATCAAGCTTAACAAGGAAAGAAAGACAAGAAAATCCAAGGCGAAATCTTGCTTATATGCTACACTATCACCTATAATATTTCCCTAAATCATGACGTTGGAATTAGCAAAAGTAATTTGGGATATTTTAAAAGAAGAATACCAAAGATATGAGTGAATCAAAGGTATGAAAGTTATGAATATCATTAGAGAATTTGAGGTACAAAGAAAGAAATATTCTGAAACTGTGAAAGACTCAGACATGCTTGTTAGCGTTGTGATAAAGGTAAGAATGTTGGGAAATAAGCTTCATGATAGCAGAGTTATTGACAATCTTCTTGTTACATTACCTGAGAAGTTTGAACCAACCATTTCTTACTTAGAAAATACCAAGGATCTATCAAATCTCACTTTGGCAGGATTAGCAAATGCATTTTAGGTACACGAGCAAAGAAGGTTAATGAGACAGGAAGTGTCGGTAGAAGGTGCACTTCAGGACAAGTTGCAAAACTATCCTTGAAAAATAACAAGAAAATCAAAGGGAAGAAGAATTATGCAGAAAATAGTCTGGTTTCCACTAGTAATGGAAGTAGCCACAATCCAGGCAGCAACAAAGGAGAAAAATTCCCCACATGTCAAAGTTGTGAAAGAAAGAGATCCTCACTTCAAATGCTGGAGAAAGCCGGATATGAGATGCCAAAAATATCAAAAACTTGGCCATGCTGCGATCATCTGCAAATAGAAAGGAAGACAACAAGAACAAGAAGAAGGATAAGCTTAAGTTACAAATCAAAATGAGGAAGAACAACTATTTGTTGCATCAAGATTTGCATCTAGTATTTCAAGTGACAGTTATCTTAATAATAGTGATTGTAAAAACTACATGACTAGTGATGAAAACATTTTCAGGCTTAATAGAACAACAACATCAAGAGTCAGGACTGGAAATGGAGAATACCTCCCTGCAAAAGGAAAGTGGACTGTAGCTATTGGGTTATATAGGCACAAAATTTATTTCTGAAGTTCTATTTGATTCTCAACTTGATAAGAATCTATTAAGTGTTGGACGGTTACTTGAAAATGGGTTCAAATTATTTTTTGAAGATAAGGCGTGTCTGATCATTTATCCAAGTGGTCAGGAACTATTTAGAATTAAAATGCACGGTAAAAGTTTTTCTTTAAATCCAATGGAGGAAGAACAAATGGATTGTAAAACTCAGTCCGGTGTTGGAGAAACTTGGAACAAACGATTGGATCACTTCCACCACAGGGCGCTTTTGTATATACAAAAAAAAGGTTGGTAAAAGGTTTACCTTCACTTTCATAGGAACTCCGAAATTGCGAGCCATTTCAATTTGGTAAGCAGATGAGATTGTCATTACAAAAATTAACTTGGAGAACAACTGAAAATTCCAACTGATTCATACAGATCTTGGAGCCCCCCAAAGAACTCCATCATTGAAAGGAAACAGGTACTACATGATTTCTATTGATGATCTAACAAGGATGTGTTACATATACTTCTTAAGATTTATATCGGAGATTGCCGAAGTTTTTTGGAAGTTAAAACATAATATTTTTTGGTAGTGGGGTGAGGCTCACCTGATATTTGTGTTTTGCGTATACAATTGGGTTGTCTCTTTTTTTTTTAATCGTGTTTTAAAACTGATCTTCAAGTTTATGACTCATTCATGTTTTTTTAATTGCAAACGATTTTGACCCTTCCGAAAAAATTTCATTTTTCAATAAAAAATTCACCTCTTGGGTTGAAAGTGGTTGTTCCCGTACAAAGTTAAGTCTCAATTTCGATAAATACGGATGACTTGATTAGTACTCTTAATCGAACAAACATGAATGTATGGCTACAATAAGACCGAATGAAGTTACATTGGCAATATGTGAACTCTTTGCATCTCATTGTGATTAGTCATGTATTAAATTGATTTCTCTTGTGATGATCATTGCACACTAAAAAGAGTGTGTAGTCTTGTTTGACTTTTGTCACGACCCAAAACGAGCCGCGAGTGACACCCACGCTTATTCTACTATGTGAGCGAACCAACAAATCGAAACCCCAACAGTTCAACCAAAATGAACAAAAATATAAAGCGGAAGACTCAAAACTCATTAACAAAAATCAATTTAAATAACTTCTAAAACTCAATACTCATTATTCCCAAAACCTGTAAGTCATCACATCAAGAACATCTATTCTCAAATTTCTAAATCTAAGAGTATTAAGAAGATAAAATAAGCAAAAGGACGGTCCATGTCCGAACTTGAAGACATCAATACGCGATGGAGAGAATCCAACACGAGCTAGGAACCATAGCTCACCCTAAATTCTGATATGCTGGAGACTGGCTAGAGTTGAGGGCGAGTCGAAGTCGATGGCGCACTTGCTGCACTCCACAAAATAACAAAGAAGAAAATACAAGTAGGGGTCAGTACAAGGCACAAGTACTGAGTAGGTATCATCGGCCAACTAAAAATAGAAAGCAATATATATCGAATAATAATATAAAATCAACTACCACACTCAACTGGTGACAATAATAAGTACAAGAAACATTAACAACAACACCAAGCGCATCCATTAGGACATCAAGCCTCCACATCATACTCATCTTGGAAATAGGTTCTTTGAATTTAATTACGTTTACATAATTCCAGATTCATTCCCTCCAATGCTACCGTGTCGGAACGTGACACTCCGATCCCCTAATACTACCGTGTCAGAACGTGACACTCCGATCCCTTATTACTACGTGTCGGAATGTGACACCCGATCCCCTATTACTACATGTCGAAACGTGACACCCGATCCACTAATCTCATTGCTTTAGTTCATCAAGCCTCTTTTATATCAATGCATCATCTTCATAGAGAGGGATAAGATTTAGGATTCCACAATCACAACATACAAACACAAATCAAGCACATAGAAGACTTTACAATACTACCCAATACATATCAATCGCTATTCAGAGTTTACTATGAAATAGCATAAACCATAACCTACCTCCACCGAAGAATCGTGATCGAGCAAGCTACTTCTCAATGCCTTTGATTTCCTCTTCGTTTCTCACTTTTCTCACTCGTTTATCCCTCTCTCTGCTCTTTTTATTTTTCCTTCTCCAGATTCTTTTTGTTTTACCCTAGTTATCATATAATTTATTATGATAAAAGTTACCCATTATTTATTTCAAGGTTATCTCCTTTAACCCCCAAGTAATTAAATTATTAAACTTACCCCACTAATTTCATATAGTTTGCCATGAATAGTCCAAAACACCCCTTAAAACTTTTAGCAGAAACCCGACCCAGTCGAGGTTACGTCGCTCGTGACGGCCCGTCGTACATGTGACGGTCCGTCCTGCAATTCCGTCGTGAAGTTCAGAGAGTCAAATTCAGTAAGGATGTTTGTGACGATCCGTCGTGTCTACGACGGTTTGTGCTGCAATTCCATCGCAAAGTTCAGAGAGTTGATCACATAACTCACAGGAAAATTACACGAGCGTGGGACGACGGAGTCCATGACGGTCCGTCGCATGATCCGTCGACCCTGTCAGTTTTTACCACAAATGATTCTACTGCTTGAAACGACTAAACAGGTCATTACAATAGATACCAATTTACCCATCGTTCGTCCTCGAACGATCACAAGAAGAAAAGCAAGGGCGAGAAAGAGTACCTAACTCTGTAAAAAGGTGTGGATATCTTTCTTGCATATCAGCCTCCTTCTCCCAAGTGGACTCTTCAACTGGCCGATTCTTCCATTGAACCTTGATGGATGCAATCTCCCTTGATCTCAACTTGCGGACTTCTCTATCTTAAATGGAAACAGGCCCCTCTTCATAAGACAAATTCTCATCAAGAAGAACTGAATCCCAACAAATAATGTAGTTTCCATCTCCATGGTATCTTTTCAGCATAGACACATGAAATACCGGGTGCACTCCTGACAATACTGGAGGCAAGGGTAATTCGTAAGCTACCTCCCCCACGCGCTTCAGGACTTCAAATGGACCAATATACCTCGGACTAAGCTTTCCTCGCTTACCAAACCGCATCACACCCTTCATGGGTGAAACCTTCAGCAAGACTTGTTCACCCTCCATAAAATCCAAGTCCCTAACCCTTCGATATGCATATTCTTTTTGCCTGTTCTGAACTTCTAGAAGCTTTTCCTGAATGAATTTTACTTTATCTAACGATTCTCTCAAAAAATCGGTACCCCGTGGTCTCACCTCAAATGCATCAAACCAACCAATGGGAGACCTACATCTCCTCCCATACAGTGCCTCAAATGGGGCCATATCAATACTTGAGTGATAGCTATTATTGTATGAGAACTCTGCTAAGGGTAAGAAGTTATCCCAATGACCACCAAACTCTATCACACATGCACGAAGCATATCCTCCAAAACCTGAATCGTTCGCTCAGACTGACCATTGGTCTGAGGGTAAAATGCAGTACTAAGATCCAACCTAGTACCTAATCAGCATGCAATGTTCTCCAGAACATAGAAGTAAATTGCGTACCTCTATATAATATGATGGAAAGTGGAACTCCATGCAATCGAACAATTTCTGCGATATAGAGTCTGGCTAACTTCTCTGCGTTGTAAGTCACCTTAACCGGAATGAAGTGAGCAGACTTAGTTAATCTGTCAACAATTACCCAAATGGAGTCATACTTACCCAAAGTCTTTGGAAGACCAACTACAAAATTCATTGCAATTCTCTCCCACTTCCATTCAGGAATGAGCATTCTCTTAAGTGTTCCTCCGGGCCTCTGGTGTTCATATTTTACTTGCTGACAATTCGAGCATTGGGCCACAAAATCAACAATGTCACGCTTCATCCTACTCCACCAGAAATGTTGCTTTAGGTCGCGATACATCTTGGTTGCACCAGGATGTATAGAATACCTTGAACTATGAGCCTCTGTAAGAATAGTGTGAATCAAATCATTGACGCGGGGCACACATACCCTTCCCTTATTTCTCAAAACGCCTTTTTCATCAATTCTTGCTTCTTTAGCCTCTCCTCGCAATACCATATCTCGAATTCGGCTCAGTTTCTCATCCGTAAACTATTTTCCCTTAATCTTGTCAAGAAAGGAAGATCTCGCCTCCACACAGGCCAAAAATCCTCCATTCTCCAGTACTTCCAACCTCATAAAGTCATTAGCCAGAGTCTGAACCTCCTTAGCCAATGGGCGTCTAGAAACCTGCAAGTGCGCTGGACTTCCCATGCTCCCTGCCTTTCTACTTAAAGTATCTGCCACAATATTAGCTTTTCCTGGGTGATACAAGATAGTAATATCATAGTCCTTCAGTAGTTCCATCCATCTCCTCTGTCTCAAATTCAAATCTTTCTGAGTAAAGACATACTGTAAACTACGATGATCTGTATAGACTTCACACTTAACCCCATATAGATAATGTCTCCATTGCTTTAATGCAAACACGACTGCAGCCAATTCCAAATCATGGGTCGGATAGTTACGTTCATGCACCTTTAATTGCCTCGAAGCATAAGCAATTACATTTCTCTCCTGCATTAGCATTGCACCCAAACCCGAATAGGATGCATCACAGTAAACAATGAAGTTCTGACCTTCTACTGGTAAGGTAAGAATTGGTGAAGTAGTCAACAAGGTCTTGAGGTTCTGGAAGCTTTCTTCACATTCGTCCGACCATACAAATGGAACATTCTGCTTAGTCAAATTTGTCAGTTGGGATGCAACAGAAGAAAAGCCCTTGACAAATCGATGGTAGTAGCTAGCTAAACCAACAAAGCTCCTTACCTCTGTAACATTTGTAGGTCTTACCCAACTCTTCACTGCTTCAATCTTAGAAGGATCCACCATCACTCCATCCTTAGAAACTATGTGCCCCAAGAAGGACAATGAATCTATCCAAAACTCACACTTGGAGAATTTGGCATAAAGCTTTTTCTCTCTCAACACTTCCAATACCATTCTCAAATGCTCCTCACGTTCTTTCCTTCTCTTTGAGTATATCAGTATATCATCAATGAATACAATGACAAAGAAATCCATATAGGGCTTAAAAATCCGGTTCATTAGGCTCATGAAAGCAGCAGGGGCATTCGTAAGCCCAAACGACATTACTGAGAATCATAATGCCCATACCTGGTTCGAAAAGCAGTCTTTGGCACATCTGCTGCCAGTATTTTCAATTGATGATAACCAGATCTCAAATCAATTTTTGAGAAGGTACAAGCACCTTGTAACTGATCGAACAAATCATCAATGTGAGGAAGAGGATACTTATTTTTAATAGTTACCTTATTCAGTTGCCTGTAGTCTATGCACATCCGAAAACTTCCATCCTTCTTCTTTACAAATAAAACAGGAGCACCCCAAGGGGATGCACTTGGCCTAATAAATCCTTTACCCAACAACTCTTGAAGTTGGGCCTTTAACTCTCTTTAGCTCAGCTGGAGCCATCCTATAAGGGGGTATGGAAATGGGGCGAGTACCCGGCTCCTGATCAATACAAAAGTTAATATCCCTATCCGGTGGCATACCAGGAAGGTTTGCGGGAAACACATCCAGAAACTCACGGACTATCAAGACAGACTCAATCGAAGGTACTTGGAAAGTATCATCCCTGAGATGGGCCAAGAAAGCTAAATAACCCTTACTAACCATTCTCTTAGCAGGAATAAAGGAGATAATACGCACTGGGGTGGAAGTGCAGTCACCCTCCCACACTAGCGGATCTGTCCCAGGCTTGGCCAATGTCACGGTTTTAATATTACAATCTAAGATTGCAAAATTTGGAAAAAGCCAAGTCATACCCAGAATTAAATCGAAATCAACCATCTCTAGAATAATCAAGTCTACATGAGTATTGCTCCCCACAAAAGTCACAAGGCAAGACCTATACACCTTCTCAAATATCACAGACTCACCCACAGGAGTAGAGACACGAATAGGCATGTCAAGCAAATCACAATGTAAATCAAGCCCAGTAGCAAATGAGGAAGATACATATGAAAATGTGGATCCAGGATCAAATAATACAGAATCCATGCAATTACAAACCAAAAGATTACCTGTGATAACAACATCAGATGTATCTGCTTCGGATCTCCCGGGGAAACCATAACAATGGGCCCTATCACCTGTCTGTCTGTTGCCCCTACCATGTTGTGTTGCAGTAGTTCAAACTTGTTCGCCACCTCGGCTGATTTGGTGACCACCATTACCTTGACCAACGCGTCCTCCAGAATGGCAGCCTCTCCCATGACCACCTCTACCTCTAATTATTGGGGGTCTGTAACTCTGTTTTGGACAATTCCTCCTAATATGTCCAGTCTCTCAACATCCATAACAATCTCTAGAGTCTAGCATAGGTCTCTGTGAGAATGACGAAGTCTGGGGATAACCTCCAAACTCAGAGAAATGCTGACTGGTCTGCGATGGACCCTCAGCTACAGCCTGTAGTGAAGACTGAATAGGTCGGGCTGGGTAACCTCCTGAACTCTGCCCTCTGGAGTAAGAACCACTAAGCTCACCTCCCGTGCGTAACTTCTTAGAGGTCGACGCCATGGTGAAGTTATCTGGCTTCACCCCCTCCACCTCTATCACAAAGTCAACAACTTCCTGAAAGGATTTTGCTGCAGTAGCTACCAGTAAGGTTGGGATCTGCAAATCTGACCTCAATCCTTTCACAAAACGGCGAATCCGCTCTTGTGGACTGAAGCAAAGCTGGGTGGCATTCCTGGATAGTGCACGAAATTTAGCCTCATAAGTAGTAACAGACATCCTGCCTTGTTCTAGGCTCAGGAACTCATCTCTCCTCCTATACCTCAACGTCCAGGGTATATACTTTTCCATAAATAAGCTAGAGAATGATGCCCAAGTCATAGGTGGTGCCTGTGCTGGTTGACACTCAACATACGACCGCCACCACATTTTGGCATTTCCCTAAAACTGATAGGTCACAAACTCAACCCCGAATCATTCTACTATGTCTATCTTATGTAGCAGCTCATGACAATCAACCAGAAAATCATAGGCATCCTTAGATTTAGCTCCCTTGAAGACTGGAGGTTTCAGCTTCAAGAATTTAGTGAAAAGTTCATGCTGATCACTCGTCATTATAGGTCCTGTAGTTAACCGAGGAAACGTGCCTACTTCCAATGAGGCATCTATGCGGGGAGCCATAGCAGCTGCATGTTGTACCCCCGAAGCCTGAGGTGCTGGTGCAGAAAACACTGGAGGTGTCTGGCCCTGATCAGATAATCCACTAAGATAAGTAAGAACCTGATTAATCATCTTTGGGGTAGGTTGGGAGGGTAATTCCTCATTCTGCACTTGCTCATTTTCCCCTTCCTCACCCTCTCTTACTACCTCCTCAGTCGATGGAGGAGTCACCGCCCTAGTATTAGCTGGACCAGGTGTTTGTCCTCTACCTCTAGAGGACGTCCTCCCGTGACCTCTACCAGGGCCTCTTGCCACTGCTCCTCTTCGAGCTACAGCCCCAGTGGCTGGCTCAGACGCACCCTGTCTTGCCGGTGTTGATGTTGGCACATTTGTTGCTCTAGTTCTAGCCATCTGCGAAATAGAGTGATGATGTAAGATACCAATTTGTATCACCTAGATACCAATTGGATCTAAGTAATAGCACGAAAGGAAGAAAGAATGGAATTTTTCCTAAAGTCCTATAGCCTCTCAAGGAAAAGTAAGGGCGTCCCTTTACCGTTCCTCAAGACTTTACTAGACTCTTTCTTGTGTGATGAGACCAACGAACCTAATGCTCTGATACCAAGTTTGTCACGACCCAAAACGAGTCGTGAGTGGTACCCACACTTATTCTACTATGTGAGCGAACCAACAATTCTAAACCCCAACAGTTCAACCAAAATGAACAAAAATTTAAAGCGGAAGACTCAAAACTCATTAACAAAAATCAATTTAAATAACTTCTAAAACTCAATACTTATTATTCCCAAAACCTGGAAGTCATCACATCAAGAACATCTATTCTCAAATTTCTAAATCTAAGAGTATTAAGAAGATAAAATAAGCAAAAGGACGGTCCATGTCTGAACTTCAAGACATCAAGACGCGACGGAGAGAATCCAGCACGAGCTAGGAAGCATAGCTCACCCTGAATTCTGATATGATGGAGACTGGCTAGAGTTGAGGGCGAGTCGAAGTCGATGGCGCACTTGCTGCACTCCACAAAATAACAAAGAAGAAAATACAAGTAGGGGTCAGTACAAGGCACAAGTACTGAGTAGGTATCATCGGCCAACTCAAAATAGAAAGCAATATATATCTAATAATAATATAAAATCAACTACCACACTTAACTGGTGACAACAATAAGTACAAGAAACATTAACAACAACACCAAGCGCATCCATGAGGACATCAAGCCTCCACACCATACTCATTTGGGAAATAGGTTCTTTGAATTTAATTACGTTTACATAATTCAATATTCATTCCCTCCAATGCTACCGTGTCGAAACGTGACACTCCGATCCCCTAATACTACCGTGTTGGAACGTGACACTCCGATCCCCTATTACTACGTGTAGGAACGTGACACTCCGATCCCCTATTACTACGTGTCGGAATGTGACACCCGATCCCCTATTACTACATGTCGAAACGTGACACCCGATCCCCTATTACTACATGTCGGAACGTGACACCCGATCCACTAATCTCATTGATTTAGTTCATCAAGCCTCTTTTATATCAATGCATCATCTTAATAGAGAGGGATAAGATTTAGGATTCCACAATTACAACATACAAACACAAATCAAGCACATAGAAGACTTTACAATACTACCCAATACATATCAATCGCTATTCAGAGTTTACTATGAAATAAAATAAACCATAACCTACCTCCACCAAAGAATCATGATCGAGCAAGCTACTTCTCAATGCCTTTGCTTTCCTCTTCGTTTCTCACTTTTCTCGCTCGTTTTTCCCTCTCTCTGTTCTTTTTATTTTTCCTTCTCCGGATTCTTCTTGTTTTACCCTAGTTATCATATAATTCATTATGATAAAAGTAACCCATTATTTATTTCAAGGTTATCTCCTTTAACCCCCAAGTAATTAAATTATTAAACTTACCCCACTAATTTCATATAGTTTATCATGAATAGTCCAAAACACCCCTTAAAACTTTTAGCAGAAACTCGACCCAGTCGAGGTTACGCCGCTCGTGTTGGCCCGTCGTACATGCGACGGTCCGTCCTGCAATTCCGTCGTGAAGTTCAAAGAGTCAAATTCAGTAAGGATGTTTGTGACGATCCGTCGTGTCTACGACGGTTCGTGCTGCAATTCCGTCACGAAGTTTAGAGAGTTGATCCCATAACCCACAGGAAAATTACACGAGTGTGGGACGACGGAGTCCATGACGGTCCGTCATGACCATGACGGTCCGTCGCGTGATCCATCGACCTAGTCAGTTTTTACCACAAATGATTCTACTGCTCGAAATGACTAAACATGTCGTTACAACTTTAGTGTCGATACCTTGTGTGATGAGCTTATTTTGAACCATGCATGAATAAGCTTAGAATTTACCCAGTTAGTCTGATTGATTTAGAAAGGTGTCATCTTGAAATGATCTTAGGTTATTTTAAAGAGTGTGAGCCAAATTTGATATATACCGCTTTTGGTGACCTACCTATAAGAGTGTGAAAGTCTTTTGAACATCCCTTGAACCTTATCCTTCTTTGGAAAAAAAATTGAATAGCCAACTTAATCCAAAAGCTTAAGTTGGGGGTGTGGTGAAAAGGAAAAGGAGAAGTCAAGAAGTGCAAGAAAAGTCTCCTTGAACCACGGTATGGCAAATAAATGTAAATCTTCCATATAAAAAAGAATGAAAAAAGAAAGATTATGCAATAAAGGTCCAAAAGAAATTTGGATTTTCAAGCAATCCATAGAGTGAAGTAATAGGATGATTTGAAGAACTAAATAGAAAAAATGATAAAAGAAGATAAAGAAAAGGAGGTGTTGGAGGCTCCACAGTCTTAAGGAAATTATTATACTGTTAGTATTTTTGTATTCTACTGATTGAGAGAATCTGATTATGAAAGTAGAATGTAAATGCATTACTTCTTCATAATTCGTTACTTTGTTTAGCAACGTCGAAATGAGAATGTAAACAGAAAATTTTTACGGTATTCCGTTTAAAGATTACCAGGTAACTTTCTTATTAAATTATCTATGGAGGAAAATAGTTTCTAAGAGTTATCACCTTTGATTTTTTTTAGTTATGTGTATCTTTGGAAAAAGATCTGCAAACCATATTGTTGTGGAATGAATTTTACTTCGCAAATATTGTTATTTTTAAAATTCTTTAGTTTTCAAAAATGAGAGATGCATATTTTTGTTTGATAAAATAGTATGTCAAAATATTATAGTTGGAAGACTATTTGATAAGAAAAACATTTCTATGTGATAAAGAATATGTGTTATTCTGTTTGGAGAAAAAAAAAGACTTTTATAGTTTTGAACTCCATGAGAAATGTTAGTGTGTCTGATTTTTGTAGACTAAAAACTTTTGTGGTTTTATACTCTGGATAAATTGGACTATGCAATCGGTTTGAAGAATATGAAAACTTCACATAATAAGTCAGTATTGTACTTTTGATTTTCTATAAACTTCAATGTAATATAGAAATAAATTGTACAATTTTTTTGTCCTTATTGTTAGTATTTAAACTAAGTGGTATGTCTATTCATGATAGAGGAAAAATACCAATGACTTAGAATTTGTGATTTTATGTCTCTATGGAAATGAACTTTGACATTGTGTAAACATTGTCAAAGAGAATTGCAGCATTATAATTCTTTCGGAAAATAATGTTGCCAACATTAAAATATGTGGAAAAACTATTTTTGAGATCACATTTGAAATGTGGAAGTTATTTGCTTATGATAAGACTTGGTGTCTAATTAAACTTTGGAGAAAAAAAATATGAAATTCAATGATACTTCTGTATTATGTTATACCCACAAAATTCTTGAAGTATATTTGGTATTGTGGTTGTTGAGTTTCTCTATTACTACTACTAGTATATAGTGTGACTAGTATCAAACATACAAATTATATATATACTTGTTCAAAAGAATTGTGTTCTTTTATGAAAAAAATAAATCACTTAAAATGTTGTGATTTTTCATAAAAAGATATGTCTATTATAATAAAAGTATTTGCATAGACATGAATATTAGTGAATAGTCATTTGTTATGTTTTTGTAAAAATAACAGTTGGACTATATTGTCTTTATTGAACCCAATGAAACTTTGTTCATAGGTAGTTCTATAACAATCACATTGAAAGTTATGGAAATGTCCTTCTGAAAAGGATATTTGACAATCTAAACATTGTTTGCATCACACAAAATTGTAAGAAATAGGAACAAAATATTAGTGAGAAAAAAGCTATCTCGCGAAGAGCTTTTCAAACTCAATGTTTTTATTTGTTCTTACCTGCTTGAGTCAATATTTGTGACATGAACACTTGGGACATGTCAATTACAAAACCTTGTAATAAAAACTGATCAACTTAGAAGTTTTGCCTAACTTCGAGTGCAATAAATAAATGTCAAGTTTTTGTGGAATCTAAGTATGTTGAGCATTCTTATAAATCTGTTGAAAGGAATTCTAATCCCTTAGAATTGATTTACACTGACATTTATGATATGAAGTTAACACCATCTCATGGTGGGAAAAAGTATTTGTTACTTTTATTGAGAATTGCATAGAAATGACTATCCCTATTTGCTAAATTGTAAGGATGAAGCAATAGAAATGTCTAGACAATGTATTATCGAAGTTGAAAATCAGAGTGAAAAAATATATAAGAAGTGATAAGATGGAGAGTATAAATCTCATTGTGCATAAATATGTTTGAAAAGTGAAATATCAAACTACTGCCATATTCACCTCAATCTGATGAAAAACCGAACGTTGAAAGAAATGATGGATGCATTATTTATAAGTTCGGGTTTACACAAAACTTGTGTGGAGAAACTATCCTTACTGCCAAAGGGATCAACAAAAAGTTTTGTCCTTTTAGAAAGAAAGCGATTTTGTTTGATCAGAATACAATCTTTTCCATATGAGAAATGGAAAGAAAGGAAATCCAACTTTAAATATTTCAAAGTGTGGGGGCATCTAGTCAAAGTCCAAGATCCTATTCCTAAAAGAATTAAAATAGGACCTATGACTGTGGACTGTAAAATTAGACTTAAGTAGTCTAGAGAAGGTTCTAAAAGGCCTAGGAAATGAAAAGGATAATGTACTTAATAAAGAGATTCAGAGGCTTAGTAAAATGTGAAAGGACATTTACTTCCTTCGAATATGATTTTGTAACATTTTCTGTGTCTTCTGTAGACTTATTCTTTGGAAAGATGGTGTCAATAAACAATATTGAAAGTTGATTGATCTTCTTCAATAAAATAAACCTTTGGGTTCAAAATGAATCTTTAGAAGGAAAAATAACAGTTGATGGAACTGTTGAAAAATATAAAGCAAGACTTTGTGTCAAAGGCTTTAAAAAAATAATCTTGTCAATATATATATACTCGTTAGTAATTAGAATTATATCCATTTGGATGCAAAAATTATTAGTGTGGTATATGACCTCCAAATTCATCAATTGAATGTGAAAAGAACTTTCTTAAATGTAGAATTGGAGGAAGAAATTTACATGGAAAAACCCGAGGGTTTTGTGGTTCCTTATAAATAAAAGAAAGTATGTGAACTTGTTAAGTCACATTATGGAAGCACAAAAACAACGACATAATTCAACCAAACCATGTCGGCAAATGGATTGAAGAATGATGGAAGTGATAAATGTGTTCACATTAAAATCATAAGGTCATTGTTTGTTTATATATTGGTGATATGTTGATCATCAATAGAGATACTAATGACATAAATGCTACTAAGCGTATTCTATAAAGCAAGTGGAATGAAAATTATTGAAATTGCTAATGCGATCTTAGATATAAGAATTCGTAGAACTCCATAATGTTTAGCATTTTCACGGTCTCATTGCATTGAAAAGGTACTTAACTAGTTCAAATATTTGAATGTCAATATTGTCAAGTGGCCAATAAATGTGAGCTTTGCATTTCAAAAGAGTGAAAACAAAAGTGACTCACAATTGGATTCTGCTAGATTTTTGGCAAGCATGATGTATATCATATAGTGTGTGCGATCAGATATAGCATTTGCTATTTTAAATTGAGTCCGTTCACAAGTGATCCCAAATAAATTCATTAGATGACAACAAATAGAGTTTTGGAGTACTTAAAATAATACTTAAAACAATGTCTTGCATTATAACAATATCCAATAATATTGAAAGATATAGTGATGCAAATTGAATGATCAGAAGAATGAAGTAAAATTCACGAGTGGATATGCACTTACTATTGGTAGAGGAGCAGTCTCTTCGAAATATTTCAAAAGAGACATGTATCGCTAGCTCTACAATGATCTTTGAGCTTGGTGCTCTAGATAAGGTCGGTGAATAAGTTAAAAGACTCAGGAATTTCTTGATAGATATTCTATTTTGGCCCAAACCATTGGCATTAGTATACATACACTTTCTCAGTCAAGATGCAATAGGTAGGGCATGGAGCATGACGTATAACGGAAAGTATCGTCATATACGACATAGACATGATACTGTTAGAAAACTACTCTCTAGTGGAATTATCAGAATTGACTATGTAAAGTCAAAGGATAATGTGTCGGATCTACTTACAAAAAGGCCTAACTAGAGAGAAAGTTAAAAAATCATCTAAGGAAATGAACTTACGGCTTAGGACAAGTCATCATGGCGGTAACTCTATCTAGCAGACTGGAGATCCCAAGAGCTAGATTCAAGGAGAAAAACAAAGTTGTGAATGACGGTTCGGCATTGTCAATAAACTCAATCCATTCTCATGATGAAGACAATGCTCAGGGACAAGGATACAACATTAAGGCTTGTTAATGAGTTAATAAAGCTTAATGATTTTAATGATTTTCTAAGTTTGGCAGAGTTGACCAAATAGTGTATCTATGCGATAACATGGTTAGAAATCACCTATGTGAGTGTGAAGTGTAAGCCGCTTTAAAGAAGATGATTGTCAAAAGCCCATCTCTCTATACACTCATGAAACCAGGAGGTGTTCATGGCTAAAACGAACACAACCGTAAGAACCATAAATGGTAAAGGGTTTATTGTGTGACATATGGTTGTCTAGGTATACACATAAGTTCGACAGTTCAAAGATATCACATCTACCGATTGACCGAGTATATCCGACATATGTTCACTACGGAAAGTCCAAGGGGAAACCTACTTATCCAGATGCAATTAATTCTTGCTTGTAAAGTACACATACTTGTCCGTTTCTTTGTCTTCGAGTCATTCCCCATTCATGCGGGGGATTGTTGTATTTTAAAAAAGGTGTGAATGGAAAATGAAAAGTTGAGACTTTTATGAAGAGTTGTGACTTTTATGAAATGTTGCGAATTTGATGAAACGTTGTGACTTTTATGAAAAGTTGCAATTTTTATGAAAAGTTGTGACTTTTATGAAAGGTGACGACCATTCTGAAAGATTGTGATTTTTCCAAAGGTTTGTGACCTTTTCGGTAAGCACAATAAGAACCTTTTCGCACCACCCTTTGTCTTCTATAAATTGAGGGACTTCCTCTCATTTTAATATAGAATTCATTGACTTCTTCTTCAACTACTAAATCTAGTATTCTAAGTGTACTTTACTGCCGTTGTGTGGTACGCTGACACCGGAGTTTTTGGTATCTATATTCTGGTGATTGAGATCATTTTACCCTGGGAGGTCATATTCCAAATCAAACCTCGGATACTAGAGGGGAATAATTTCCTTAAGGGGACACTGTGAATTTAGTGGACTTGATCTTTTTCCTATTAAAATTTTTTCAGATTCTGGTACGTGTTTAACAAACTTTAGATTTGTAAATTAATTTCAGTTCTTCTATTCTTTTGTTGTTCACTGGTTTATTAAACTTGGTAACTTCGCGTTTCTACAAAGTTTGTTGGAATCAGTAAGATTCTTTAGACACATATTAAACAACAATTCTTCTATAAGAAAAATATTTTGTATATTTTTTTTAAAAAACTGTTTTTGATTCTAGTTTCGCTACTAGTTTTAATTTTCTAGTTGTGAAAATGTTTTTAAACTTTGTTTTCTTACAAAGATATTCAAAGTTTTGTTCTAAGTATGTCCGGAATACAAGATGAACAACACACAGTTCACGAGGATTTTTTAGTCACTAAGCCTGAATGACCATACCTTTGCGCTCATCCCCATTACAAGCCTTAGAAAAAAACTTTTTGATCTCGACTAAGCCGAATCAAAGATTTATTGGAAAATAAGGGAAAACCTACGGGTAAAAACATGCATTTTGTTCCTCCTTCAGAGTGTGAGCACTGCATCTTATTCCTTCATGAACATAAAATGATTAGCTTCTATGTGTGAATATGAAATCATTCTTTTTGTGAGGGCATTATGATAATGTTGTTGAGCTTGAAGTTTCATTAGTAGTAAGTATCGTGAGCATGAGAATCTTTGGTAATAGTGTGTCATAACTTGAGTCTTTGAGTACACAATTGATTTTGCATGAGTAGTTTGAGTCTTATTATGCATGTTCATGATTGAGTCTTGTGTAACACTATTTTAGACATCCTATTTGAACTTATGAACTTGAGTTTTACTTGAGTATAAACAAAAGTTTAAGTTGGACGTGTTGATGAGTCAAGAAATTGGACTCCTTTAAGGTTTTATTTTGATAAAAATAGTGTCCTGAAATGCTTATTTTGTCTCAGTATCTGATGAAAACTCTTAAGTTTCTGGTATTTGAACTTTTAGCGGAAGCATGGACACTTATGCGTAAAAAGGAATAAAAAGGCTGAAAAGAATGTAAGAGCTTTGTGGACAAAATTATCAACTATAAGAAGAAGGTTAGAATCCAAATCGCTCGCCGCTACAGAGAAGGAAACCAAGTAGCAAATTTTCTTGTTGCCTTTTTCATTCTAAGAACACAAGTAGACACTAATGTGACAAAAAAACAAATACTAGTGTGCCTTCTAAACTCAAACATGGACGAACAACAACCTACAGATCATAGAGACAAGACAAGTTGGTAGAAGAGAAATGGGGGAGGAAACATAGGTTTGTCTGAAGTATGTCAACGTGGGCTACAAGTTAAATATTTTTTCAAAAAAACTACAAAAAATGTATAGCATAAAAAGCGCGAGAAAAACTTGCCACATCATTAAATTTTTATGTATAAAGTAACAAACTAGAATACTCAACTACTGTATAATGACTCATAACCAAATTATAACACCAACAGTTAAACTATTAAATTACAATGGAAACTACTGAAATAACATGTAGCTAAAGAATATACATAAGAATGGAGTATGGAAGCTTAGACTCTAGAAAGTGTTAAGAATTCATCACCAACTTAGAAAGACATGCCAGAGAAGTACCTAGAATATTCAAAGTTGTAAAGAAACGAAGGGATATATCTAGAATGATTGTTCCTGAGAGAAAGTGTAGATATTTTATAGAATTATGTAGTTGGAGGAACACTCTAGAGTAGAATTGTACATGTCAGATCCTTCACTAGATCCTTCCATCGATCACCACCTATAAATAAATGTGGTCATTTGAGTTGTAGCCAACAAAAAAAGTAAGAAAGTAAGGAGAATGTACAACAAGACAAGAGTGGGTGCTCAACCTAAACACCAAGTAAATATATTTTTGGGATGTCTAATTCTTGAGCCTTTTTGTGACTTAGCCCTAGGACCAACAACTTGGCTAGCGTATGGGCTATCTGTGTTCAAAACATATACTTCCATCTCCACATGGATACTGTTTATATACCATTCCATCTACACATGGATACTATTTCTATACTACTCCACTAGATAAAACTAGAAAAATCAGGAAGACATGATATTATAAGATGACAAAGAACAAAAACAATGATCAGAGAAAACCAAAAAGAAAAAAATGGGAAAAAAAATCAGAAGTCTCAAATAAGTGTATCATTATAAATGTCAATTGCAACAACATATATCTCACAGTCTTGAGATTTTGAAAAGTCACAAAGAAGGAAATGTGTCATCCTTCGAAATCATCAACTGTCTAAGTTTCAAAATCTTCAAAATAAACAAATAAACAACATGAAATTTAACAATCATAAATCAGAGCAAACTAATGCTGCTTTGATTTTAAAATCATGCTGCTCAAAAGGTAATGAACATAAGTCAATACCTCCATTTGTTGCTTATAGGAGGCTGGATTATTATGAACACTAATCAATATTTGAAAGGTCACTATCAAAATTGAACAATTTTCTACATTTTCAGTACTGTCCCTATCCGAGGAGAGGCGATCATCAGGACTTATGACGATACCTGAGGGCAATATGGAAACTTTTGTTGCATCTCCTCCCTTAACAATTAAAGTGACCGTTGAAAACTCTATGGGTACATAGACTAAAAATGGTCCCATACTATCAATGATTGTCTCTTGGAGCACTAACATTTCCTTTTGCATTCAAGGTTGTCTATACATTACAACAATTATAAAATATTAGTGGAAGTATTAAAAGAGATAAATGTGAAAAACATTTTTAAATTATCAGTATATATATATTAAATTTGTGTGTGTTTTTATTGTGAACTGACTAAAAGTCAAAAGTGAAATTGAACCATCGAAAATATCTTTTGATTAAATAATCAAAGATTAAAGATGAAAAGATACAAGTTAGAAACATTAGTATTTCTACATATGAAAGAAGAAGAATCCAATCATAAATAATACTATTTGTTTCTTGAAAAATATCATTATTACTGGATAATTTAAGCGTTGAGATTTATGTAGTTTTTATGATTAATAAAGAATAAATAATGTTAATTTTTTGAAAAAATTCAGTGGAAATAAACATCTGATGAATTGAAGAATCAATGATTTTTATTTGAAGAAATAGTCTAAAGAGGCAAGGAGTTTTAATTGAAGGAGTCTCACTTAAAGTAGAACTCTTTAAGTTACTGTTGAATTGAAGTGTGGGAGTTCCACTACAATACAAAAGAATCAATGAATGTAATTTGAAGAAGAAGTCCGAAGAAGCTAGAAGTTTGAATTGAAGAAGGAGTCTTAGTTGAAGTAGAGTTCTAAGTCAATAAGGAGTTTGAAGTAAACAATCTTAGTTCGGTGAGATATAAGGTGAATTAGGAGTGTTGTCTTTAAGTTGTAATAACTCGAAGAGTTGGGAACACATACCTAGGGAGGTTTGTGTTGAAGATTAGGAATTAGAGTTAGTTCCTAGGATTACAAGACTTGTAATCCAAATTCATAACTTGAAGTTAAGGTAAGTTGGTTGTAATCTATCTTTTGTGAGGCTCATAGTTGATTTAGTGAAGTTGTAGTTAAATCATGTAAGGGTATAGGTCATGGTTTTTACACCTTTTGAGTCGGGTGTTTCCACATAAAGTATTGTATTTTTACTTATTATCCTTATTGCTTTGTTAAAACACGTTAGGTAACCTGTTTCAGTCTTAGGCGAGAAGTGAAACTCAGTAAATTACTAGGTTGTGCAAACTAAATCAGTAAATTACTACGTCGTGAAGACTATTGTTAAGCATAAAATAGCAAACTATAAATAAAAAATATAAAAAAAATACCTGAATGATTGTTATACTATTTCCTAATAGAGTTGTTGTTAGTACTTGAGCTAACTCAATCACATTATTCTCACCGATCAAAATATCCCACTGAAAAAAATAATCAAACAATAAACAATATCCTAATTTAATTGTTAAAATTAAATTTGTAAGCTGAGCATTGTTTAAAATAGTATGCACAATTAACGCCAAGACTAGCACACATTATATAACATGGGAATACAATATAAGCAAATCAATCAAATTCAGACGTCAACTTAATGGTTTAAAAAGGATTAACATTGAACTCATTCTATTTTTTAATTTATAGTTATGATATTTATAGAAATATTTAAGAGTTTCACATAAAAATCTATACTTGGATTGAAAAAAGTCAATTTCTATATGAGTATTTGTAGGGGTCCTTTGGTTAATAAGTCATATAGGGATCAAAAGTGTAATTTTTTTATCAGATGTTTGGCTCATTGCATTAAAAATTGAATATCAAATGCAAAGATATATATAATCATAGATTTTTTATATATATAATTATATTATTATGACAATCATTCCCTTTAACAATATTTCACCTATAATATATTATAACAATAACATATATCATGTGTAATTCAACAATGTGAGGTCTAGAGAGGGTAGAGTGTACACAAACCTTACCTTTACCTATTCTAGATAGGTAGGTTGCTTTTGAAATACCTTTGGCCAATTGAATATAACATCAAAGTTTTATTTGGAATCGATATCAATATCATGCAAATTATATTTTCAATAATAACATTTCGTTGTAACAACTAAAAAAATATTTGAACAATTGTCATTATTATAAAGAGGTTTGAATACACATCTGACTTCTTGTCTTGTCATCTTTGAAAAAATTGAAGACATCTGGGAATGAAAGAGGAAGCCACAAAGAAGTAGCAACAGTGGCAATAAAGTCTTTTGGTTGGATAATTTCTTCATTTTTTTTATTGAAATTCTATCTCTACAGTTGAGCCATGATGAAGTTGGAAAATCTAAGTTGTCTGTCGTGCTTAGGATTTCAAAAAAGTTCTTCACCATCCTTTGATATGTTTGTATTGTATTTTTCAGTCCTTCTAGATAATTAAACATTGAAAAAAAATATTGCAATAACATATATATCATGTGTAATTCCACAAGTGCGGTCTGAGAAGGGTATCCTTCTTTGAAAAAGTAGAAATGTTGTTTTTGATAGATCCTCAATCAAATAAAGTATATCAAAATTCATATATGTAAAACAAATAGAATGATATAATTTGAGCCAAGGAGACAATATGTAATACAAAAATCGAAAGATAAAATATTTGGAAAGAAAAATTAGTTGAGATGATTGTGAAGGAAAATGACTTTTATTAAACAATGAGAAATACAACCATTCTTCTTGCTCCTTCGGTTGGAAAACATTTTCCCTAAAAGTAATTTTCAGAGAAGTCAAAAAACCAAAATAAGACTATTTTTAAAGATATAAAAAAAATCATATCAAACGCATCCCCTAAAGGAAAAGAAAAGAAAACTTAGAAAATGACACGTTTCATTAAAAATTGAGAAAATTGTAAAGAAAAATGACTTTCCCTAAAAATAACAGAATGGGCCATGTTCCAAGCCATTTCAGAAAAGAAAAACATATATCTACTAAAGTATATAGTTCTTTTATATATATATATATATATATATATATATATATATATATATATATATATATATATATATATATATATATATATATATATATATATATATATATATATATATATATAAATGGTTTTATTTTTATTAAAATTTATATATTTTTAATGAAAATCGCCTTGAAGTGATGAAAGATTTGCAATATATCCTTATCTTAACTTATAAATTAAAATTTGAGAAGATAGTTAAAAAGGAATATAAAACCGAACCTCCTTTAAAATCATGCCTAGTAGGGCATATTGCACCGGTGACAAAATTATATCTCTCAGACATCCTTTGAAGTGTAACAAACCATCTTTTAGCTCCGTATGTATGAAGATCACTTAAAAAGTCTCTAAAGAAACGATGTACTTGATTTTTTTCATATACTTGAACATGTTCATCCCAAGTAACCTGCAAGAGTAAAAATAATCTAGAAAACAGAATCAAAATAATTAGCTCGTTGGAAAATATTTAGGAAGGTATGTTGAAAATTCATGTTTTTGTAGCAGTGGATATTATAATCAAGGACAGGTTAGGACCATATGAGGAGACAAATATTAATAATCACTCGTTAAGATTCAAACATATGGGACATGAACACCATAGTATGGGTCGTGTGAACGCTCCTGCACTATACGGACGACTTTTTGGAGTGATTGAGGCAGATTCAAAAAAAAGTGATTTATTATTATACGCTTAATGATAAATAGTAAATTTACGAACTCAAGAAGTAAAAAACAAGACAGGGTCGATAGGGGACATTTTGGTACTGTCCTAGTGGAGTTCCACATTGTTACATGAAAAATAGTGATAGGTCTGATGACTCCTAACGTGTTAAAAATGGTTATTGAATCTAACTCAATCCTAAAATATAAATAATAAGTTTGTTGGAGATTTTCCAAGGCTATAAACGGACAAAAAAATTATTTTCTAAACTAATATAGGGAGACTAAAAACAACCCATGAAGCACGTCTCAACGCTGATCATTTGGAGCATGAATTATCAACATAATATGAGGATCCGAAATTTGATTAACTAAGAACAAAGATAGTTTGATTCTTAATATCATATTATAAGAACTGTAGACCTCATGAGATAGGTATCGATAAATATTTTCCTCTTGTAGCATACTCTTCGGAAACTAAGTTTCATATAAAAAGTGATATAGATGTTACATGTTTGAGTTATGGAAATAATCTCATGCACAAGTGCAAGACAAGAATACATATAATAGACCCTAGTAGACCTCTTGTGTAGAGGGAGCTTAAGGCACACAGTTTTC
Source organism: Solanum lycopersicum (assembly GCF_036512215.1). Lineage (NCBI taxonomy): Eukaryota > Viridiplantae > Streptophyta > Magnoliopsida > Solanales > Solanaceae > Solanum > Solanum lycopersicum. The sequence goes on from NC_090810.1 coordinate 15,135,245, forward strand.
CTGTAATATAAATAGTGATATTATTAGAGAGATGAAATGATTCATACCTTACTTTGGTCATTACCCATATCTTGAATTAAACAACCAGAAGGAAACTTCCAAGAATAAGAATGTACACCACTTTGAATGTCATTGAATAGATCATAAGAAACATCCATCATAATCCATGATGTTGGGATCAAATTGTCTACAACGTATGAAGAAAAAATCTCTAGCTTCCACTGGAGGAGATAAAATATGTAACTTTTCATACATTTGTATTCAAGAACCAAGAAAAAATTAGATCATTTTTATGAAATAATTATAATATTTATTTAATCTCTATGGAAGATGATCTAAAAGATGTATCAGTATCTTACGAACTGTATAAAGCCTCCCCAAGTCCCAGAATCAAGAACTTCAATAGTCTTAACTTTTGTGACTATAGTAGGAAACAAGTCCATCCATTTGACCTGCTTATACAAATTTAGAACTTTTAACTATATGATTAATTATAAGAAAATGACAATAATAACTATTTCTCAAAATAAATACTAAGTGGTTCATGTCCATCACTCTATCTACACTCATCCTAATCAATATATGTTGGATAAAATTTAAATTAAAATCGTATCAGTCTATTGAAAAATAGTCAATTTATTGAATTCATGACAATGTGTTAGATTCAAATAAAAAATGAATATATATTTGATATTTCACATGCTCAAGTTTGAAATTTATGATACTAACATGATATGATTACGTATCAAAAGTAGTAAGTTTTCAATTTTGAATTCTCAAACAGTAGCTACTTTCCAAAAAAATCAATCCAAAATTAAGTGATTACCACATGCACAATCTATATATATCCCTAAATCCCAGTACTGATACGTTCTAAAGCCATACATCGTTCTAGGGCCAACGCATGTAATCACACATGTGATCTTGACAATTATAACATGAAAGAGTTCAAGAAACTTACTGGATCAAGAAAATTGTTGATCAACTCAGTTGCGGTCATTGACAAAACTTCACAATTCTTTGATGATTCAATTCGAGTAGCCGATGATTGGTAATAAGGTGGATTTGGATTTTGAAATGTTCTTTCATAACTCTCGCGATGAATAAAACACCTCCCTTCACTTGATGAATCTAACCAAATTGAATCATTTCTTTTTCAAAGTCCAACCATTTCATTCATGGAAGCCACAACAATTTCAAACATTTTTTGTTTTTTGCCTATCATGAAGTTTGTAATGTTCTTGTGAGACATTATTGAAATATTATTAGTATTTATTGAATGTGCTTGAACATTATTATTAGTATTATTTTCCTGACCAAGGGAGGAGGATATCCAATAGTTGATTTTGATGGTGCCAAATTTGAAACTATCACAGAAGGCCTCTCAGGAACACTTGAGATGAGTTTTGATACTCTTTCATACTGCAAAATAAAAATTGTTAAATTAATTTACTTATAATAACATGTATATATTATTTATAATAAATATGATTTGAGAACATAAAATTACAAGTGTACATAATTAAGTTTTACAAATATATATATAAATTAAATTCTTTTCATTCAGTTTTACAAATATACATATATATATATATATATATATAAATTAAATTCTTTTCATTCAAATTGATCTCTCTTGTCAAGGGCGGCTGCAACTCGCAACTCATAAGCACGGAGCAGAAATGAATTCAAGATCCAAACTTAATGGGTTATGAAATTTTTGGGTATTTAACACTTATTTGGTGGGAGTGAGTGGGGGGATTTCACCTAGTTTTCAGTACCCACATTAGGACATCCACAAATTTGGATTAACATCATGTAAGGGGTAGATGTTACAAGCCTTTTTAGTTGGCATCTAAAGCTTATTTCATTGTATTTATAAAATTATGGATCCAGATACAACATTTTAAAAGAAAATCTAGTGATGGTTTTCATGTATCTATGTTTTGTGTAAAATTATGGGATTCAAATGAACTCGGTGCCTATAATATGCATCCACCTCAATAGATATCTTAAAGGTGGAATATAGATAGATATGTGTAAAATTTGACTAAAACTTTAAAAGAAGCTTAGAGCATCCAAGCGCTTTTTGAGCCAGCTCAGTTATCTTATCCATCGTGCACTGGTCGTAAATCTAGCCTCCTTCATTTCAAAATTCAAAGTATAATGTTGAGACAGGTGCTAAATGCCTTAAATCTCGAATTGATCAATCAAGTTCAAACCACGAATCTGTCTGTCTTTTGTTATATATAACGGAGCAACAATACAAATTTAATATAACACATAGATAATTAAGTAATTGTACAACTAATCATTATGTTAAATTTGTGAACATTCACAAACAAAGGAATCAAAAGTGCACATTTTCAATTAATTGTAGGTTTAGGTACTGAGTAAGACATTACAATTATCAAAAGGAGAATTTTATTATAATTGAAGGACCAAATTAAGCCTTTTTTAAAAAAAACCGTGAATATTAATTTCTCCTTCAACCTTTGTTAAAAATTTTAAATTTCCACTCTAATTTTGAAAAACATACAGTTTCTTCCTCATATAAAATATATACTTTGAAGAATGTTTACATAGGAGAAAAAATTAGTCCATAAAAATTTAATTTACACAATTCGAACGTGTTTTGCTAGGCATATTTCATGCGGGTAAATTTGCGCAGAAATCAAGGTATAACATGATTAAAATTTGGTTCATATAAACTAAATATTTAGCTCAAACTATTTCATAAATGAACTTGTTAAAACGTATATAGTCAACAATAACACACCAAGTGTAAATTACAAAAGTGGGGCTTGAGAGGGTAAAGTATACACATATCCTACAACTGCCACGGAGGTACAAAAGTCATTTTCGATAGACCTCCGTCTCAAGACAAATATAGACAAACACATTACAAAGAAAGAAATACAAAATAGAGAAAGTCTTGTGAATTTTGTTGATAACCTATCAAATCATCCTAAACAATAGCCATAATAAGACAAAACAATATAGAAGCATAAGATTCCATAACTAATAACCAAACTAATAGTATGACTATTAGTAGAATTATAAATTAGACAACTCAACATTCTAACAAACCTCTTACCCTAATATGTGTCCTTCATAAGCTCCTATCAAAGGCCTCAACTTTATTACACATATAACATCCAAAATTGCAATGCTCTATGAGTGTTCCAACTTCCCCAGTACAATATCCTTGTCCCTCTCTTCGTTCAAGAGTTTGTGGAAGTAAGATTTCACCTCCATATGATGAGTGTCTACTTCTTCAAGAAATATTCAACTTGACACTCATTGTTACATTCGTATCTCAAGGTAAGGCCTAGGTCCAAACTTACTAACCTTGAACTCACCAAAAATTGTTGATTTTACTAAGTAATTTCACGATCAGTAAAGATTGAACTGCAAGGAGTTGATACAACCGCAATAAACCCATAAAACTACCAAGTAAGATCCTCATTTTTAATTTAATAAATCTTGAAATTTTTTGTTCCTGGTTGTTTCTTTTTGTTAGCTGAGACATCCAAAATGTTGTTCTATAGTGACTGCTCCTTTTTGTGCTTCTAATTTGTGATTGGAATATACTAAGATGCCTACTTATTCCTATTCCTCAAACCACCCAAGTACTACAACTTATACCCATCCACAAGCCTTAGATCCTACCCATTTGGTCTCCTAGATAAAAGTTATCCTCCTCTTCTTGAGAATCCTCAATAACTATGGAATTCCTCATCAAAGACCATACTCTTAGCCTGGACATGATAAATTTAGTTTTTAAAAAATATTATTTTGTATGATAATTTCACAAATAACGAGAAAAACTTTTAATAGAAAAAAATTGGTTAGAGTTGAAAAATTCGGTTGTGGTCTATTTTAAACTCAACACAAATGATTTACTTATTGGCTCATTTGTTTTACAAATCATTTTGACAAACCACTTAGTTCAATCCATCCATGTAATATGGCAAGATTTCCTTCATTCATCAAATAATATAGAAAATAAAAATCATTAGTTCTTATTTGCAACACCAAATTTTCTTTGACTTTAAATTCTCAAAATCCTTGGCAAGTTATGGAACTTGCTTGAGAGTTTATGTACTTAGAATAATTTAACATGATTCTATCATTTGTTTTATTGAGCAACAACTCAATCAATTTGGAGGCTAGATGATAAAAATAACTTTAACGAAAAGAAGCTTCTTTAGTGAAATTCATATATTAGTGAGGTAAAGAATATACTTTCAAATACAGTGAACAATTCAATGAGGCAAAAACAAATGACTGATATAGAAAAATTATATTGAAATTGAAAAGTTCAATTGTAAATAATTGAATTGATTGTACAAGGAGAAAATAAAATAAAAGTGGAAGTAAATAAACAAATTAATAAGACGAAGAAATTGTTGTATTTATCAACACATAAGACTTAACCCAATTTAGAGAAATAATTTAACAAGAGATTAACTGGTCTTGTCGTACACAAATCTTACCTTTATAGTCACTTTTACTAGATTTTTGAAAAAATTAATTCAAGAAATACTAATTGTTGTTTTGTGTAAACAACAAAAACAACAACATATATTCAATTATGTATAATTGAATTTTATATAAAAAAAAACTAAATATTTAAAATTACCTTTATTTGTGTCCTTTTGTTTTGAAACCAAATCCTGGCCTGCTTAGGTTCAAGCTCAACTTCCCTAGCCAAACTGATTTTGTTGATTTTCATTTGGAAGCGGATAGTTCTCGAAGAATCTTCATTAAAAATTCACGAAAAAAACTTTATTGATCATTTTAAAAAAAAAACAAAAAAAACATTTCATAAAAAGCATGGTGGATTGGCAGTATTTCTCCATCATAAATCAGGGTCTCAAGTTTGAGCATGGGAACTAAAGCCTCCTTGTTAAGAAACGTTTTACCCTTAAATGGGACTTAGTGCCCCACTTGAATTTTAGTTAGTCGAGCCTTGATCAAATACCAGATACTCCTTAATACTTAACTAGAAGTCTCATTCTGAGTCATAGAACAAGAGTTGTCATATTCCGCAGGGAGTAGTTTATCCCTCAAAGTGAGACTATATAATGGTAATCTGAACTAACCTTCCTAGAGTGGGTCATTTCAATGCAAATCTATCTAGTCAAACTATGGTGAATTTTTTAAGCAATATGGATTAGTTGAGCCCGTAAAAGAGTTTTTTAGATGTAGATCTATAGATCTATTGTCCTCAAAGGGGTATCGAATATTGTGAGAACGAGACTTTTTTTTTTGCTGCAAAATGACAAAGAAATTGAAATTAAATAAACTCATCTACTTGTACTAAAGTTATTAATGAATAATCAAGAACAAACCGATCATTGATAAAGTTGTATATAAACAGTAGATTAATCATCCGAATAAACTATTCAAAAATCATATTAGAAACTCAATAAAAAAAAGTGAAACCAAATGTACATATCTTCTATTAAATTTGAATGGCCATATGAAGAGCAAGAGAAAAAGCAACTCCAGAAAAATAATAAAAATTAAATATAAATTAATACACAAAAAAACACTCAGAAAATAAGTTATTTTATTGCTAATGATTTTTTAATTTATCACTCATGCATTTTAAGAAAAGAAGTCATCTCTTTAAACAAAAAAAATTATTTTTTTTTAAATCCTCTATGCGAATTTGATGATTCTTCATTAGACTCTTCCGCATAATCTATCATTTTTTTTGCTAATATATGTTTGATAAAACAAATTTACAAAAGAAATACAAAAAAAATCAAATGTTAATCTATTTGATTTATTGTGTAGACAGTCAATTTCTATAAGAAATAGCTAAAATAGAACAAAGAGAAAAGAAATATGTAAGAGAAAAAATTTAGCATACCTTTTGATTGATGAGTAAAGATAGAGAAAAAGAAGTATGAGTGGTCTATTTATATAGTAGAAAATAAGTTGATTGTACATGTAAAGACACATAGAATATGGTATTACAATAAAATAAGGGGAAATTTTAAAGAATATAAAGTGTGAACACAAGATAAGAATTGTGTTGTGTTTTGTTTTTCTCTCACAAAAGATTTGGTTTGACATTACTATATATGTTTTGTTATTTATACGTGGGAAAATGACAAATATACCCCTGAACTATCGTAAATTGTATACAAATATCTTTTGTCATACTTTTGGATATTGGTGCCCTTACCGTCCAAAAACTAGATCATATATACCCTTTATACTAACGGACATACACGTGTCATAATCTTATCTTATTCGCCAACCCGATACTTATTAATATCATATCGAAGGATAAGATGGTGTAACGTGTTCCTATTTAGTCTTCCGTTAGAGTGAAGGGTATATATGCTATAGTTTTTTTATGGTAGGGGCACCAATGACCCAAAAATATGACGCAGGGTATCTACATACCATTTACGTCAGTTCAGGGGTATATTTATCTTTTTTCCCTTTTATATATTGTCTATTAAATTGCATCATAAGTTATATTTCATGACATATTTATAACTTTCTTTCCATCAAAAGCTCATAATTATTTTTTCTAATAGTAAACTCACAATTTTTTAAACCATATTTTAATATTTAATCTAATAAGTGCCAAACTCGATTAAAAGAAGATAAACTTGACACAGCCCAAAAATAATTAGGGTAAAAGGGCTTTATACACCTATCAATTTTGCAATTTATAATAAAAATATTGGTCATTACAAAAGGGGCTCACATATACTCCTATCATTACATAAATGAATCAAATATACCATCTTCGTCTAATAGAAGTTAAAAAATTAATTTAATTAATTTCAATTTAAATTTTTCTATCAAAAAAATAAAATCTATGTAAGTACATTTGATATTTTCGCAAAATTAAGTGGTATATTTGATCTTTCTCATGCATGAGTTCTTTTATCTTGTCTTCTTCAATGGCATGACCAAAAATTGAATGTGATAACACTCATCTATTCCGGCCAAAAAAAGTAAGCCTCAAAACCAACAACACGAATAAAAGGGGAAAGTAGAACAAGAATAACATAAGAACGAAAAACTTAGTCATTCTAATAAATATCAAAACTTGGTTGTCACGTGTACAAGTCACTAATTTTAATGCACAATTGAGAAATAAGTGTAAGTGTCAATGTATTTGTTTATGGTATAGAGCAAAACATAAAATAGGATACAAGAGGTCTCATAGGGATGATAGGCATCTACCTCTCAAAGTCCTTTAGAAGCCTTGGAAATAGATGTAACGACCTGTTTAGTCGTTTTGAGCAGCAGATTTTATTTCTGGAAAAACAGGCTGAGACGATGGAACCCACGACGGACCGTCATGAGCACGACGGACCGTCGAGGGGTCTCGTTTCAAAACACTTAGAAATTCTGAAATTGGGTACTGAAAATCGACTCTCTAAACTTCGTAACGGAATGACAGGACGGACCGTCACAGACTCTTTGGTGGAAATTGAGTCTCTGAACCTTGCGACGACCTGCAGGACGGACTGTCGCAGGCACTACGGGCCGTCACAGGTTGCGTAATTCCAGTCTGGGTCGGATTTCTTTACACGTTTAAAGGGACGTTTTGGACTATTCCTACTTTAATTATAAGTTTGTGGGTTTATGTTAATAAGTCTAATTACTTAGGGGTTAAAAGAGGTAACCTTGAGTAAATTAGTGGGTTATTATTGCCATCTTTTATTCTTAATTATATGCTAATTAGGGTAAAAGAAGGAGAGTTTGAATAAGAAAAAGAAAAGAACAGAAAGAGAGAGAAGGAGAATCAATAGAGAGAGACGAACGAAGAGGAAAAACACAAGGCTTTGGGAAATTCTTGCTTGATCACTAGTCTTCAGTGGAGGTAGGTTATGGTTTCTCTTACGATATTCGTAGTAAACTCTTAATAGCGAATGATATGTATTGATAATATTGTAAACCCTGCTATGTGCATAATTGTATGCTTGCATGAATGTAATTATATAATTGTGATTATATAAGCATGATGAAGTTGTTGAATCCCAAATCTTGAAAAACCCTAATCTCTTTGTTAATGATGAGGCCTTGGTATAAAAGAAGGCATCATGAACTAAAATAATGAGATTGATGATGCCTTGGTAAGAAAGAAGGCTCGATGAATTGATAGAAGGAGATTAGGGGATCGGGTGCCATGTTCCGGTACCAGGATAGTATATGAGGATCGGAGTGTCACGTTCCGACACCAGGATAGAATATGCATCGGGTGCCACGTTCTGGTACCAGGATAGTATATGAGGATCGGAGTGTCACGTTCCGACACCAGGATAGAATATGGATCGGGTGCCACGTTCCGGTACCAGGATAGTATATGAGGATCGGAGTGCCACGTTCCGGTACCAGGATAGTATATGAGGATCGGAGTGTCACATTCCGACACCAGGATAGAATATGGATCGGGTGCCATGTTCCAGTACCAGGATAGTATATGAGGATCGGAGTGTCACGCTTCGACACCAGGATAGAATATGGATCGGGTGCCACGTTCCGGTACCATGATAGTATATGAGGATCGGAGTGTCACGTTCCGACACCAGGATAGAATATGGATCGGGTGCCACGTTCCGGTACCCGGATAGTATATGAGGATCGGAGTGTCACGTTCCGACAGCAGGATAGTATATGGATCGGGTGCCACGTTCCGGTACCAGGATAGAATATGGATCGGGTGTCACGTTCCAACACCAGGATAGAATGAGGATCGAAGTGTCACGTTCTGACACCAGGATGGTATATTGAGGAGCGGAGTGTCACGTACCGACACGAGAGGAATAAAGATAATGAATCTTGAAAGATATTAATATACTCAATCTAATGAACCTAAATCCCAAATGAGTATTATGAGGAGGCGTGAGTCCTCATTGATGAGCTTGGTGTTGTAACCAAGGGTTATGGTAATTGTAAATGCTGCATGTTGAGTATCATAGTTGATTTTATGATGTTATCTGATATATACTGTTTTCTATTTTGAGTTGGCCGATGATATCTACTCAGTACCTGTGTTTTGTACTGACCCCTACTTTTATGTTTCCTTCTTGTTTAAATGTGGAGTGCAACAAACGTGCCGTCATCTTCAACTCAACCGCAACTCTAGCCAGTCTTCATTACTCCGAATATCAGGGTGAGCTAATGCTTCTAGCTTGGACTGGATCTTCTTCTTCATGTCTTGATGCCTTGAAGTTCCGGCATGGACTAGCTTTTATGTATTTTTAGCTTCTTAGAAACTCTTAGATTTAGTAATTTGAAGTAGATGTTCTTGTGATGATGACTTCCAGATTTTAGGAAATAATAGTTATTGAATTGGTTTTTATTAATGAGTTTAAGTCTTCCGCATTACTTTATGTTGATAGTACATTGAAATGTTAAGGTTTAGATTTGGTTGGTTCGCTCACACAAGAGGGTAAGTGTGGGTGCCAGTCGCGGCCCGATTTGGGTCGTGACAAACTTGGTATCAGAGCATTAGGTTCGTTGGTCTCATCACACAAGAACGAGTCTAGCAGAGTCTTAAGGAACGGTAGGGGGACGCCTTTACTTTTCTTTGAGAGGCTATAAGACTTTAGGAAAATTCCATTCTTTCTTTCTTTCTTTTGTGCTACTACTTGAATCCAATTGGTATCTAGGTGATACAAATTGGTATCTGACCATCTTCACTCTCTTTCGCGGATGGTTAGAACTAGAGCAACGACTACGCCAACACCAACACCAGCAAGGCAGGATATAACTGAGCCAGCCACTGGGGCTGTGGCTCGAGGAAGAGCAACGGCAAGAGGTCGTGGTAGAAGTCGTGGGAGGATGTCCTCTAGAGGAAGAGGACAAACACATAGCCCATCTGATGCTAGGGCGGTGACTCCTCCACCGACTGAGGAAGTAGTAAGAGAGGGTGAGGAAGGGGAGAATGAACAAGTGCAAAATGAGGAATTGCCACCCCAACCTACCCCAGAGATGATCAATCAGGTTCTCGCTTATCTTAGTGGGTTGTCTGATCAGGGTCAGGCACCTCCAGTGTTTTCTGCACTAACACCTCCGGTTTCAGAGGTACAACATGCAGCCACTATGGCTCCTCGTATGGATGCCTCATTGGACATAGGCACGTTTCCACATGTGACTAATGGTCCTATAATGACAAATGATCAGCATGAACTTTTTAGTAAGTTCTTGAAATTGAAACCTCCAGTCTTCAAGGGTGTTGAATCTGAGGATGCTTATGATTTTCTGATTGACTGTCATGAGCTACTACACAAGATGGGCATAGTAGAACAGTTTGGTGTTGAGTTCGTGAGTTATCAGTTTCAAGGGAACGTCAACATGTGGTGGCGGTCACATGTTGAGTGTCAACCAATAGAGGCACCACCTATGACTTGGGCCTCATTCTCTAGCTTGTTTATGGAGAAGTATATCCCCCGGACTTTGAGGGATAGGAAAAGAGATGAGTTCTTGAGCCTAGAGCAAGGTAGGATGTCGGTTACTGCATATGAGGCTATGTTTCGTGCATTATCAAGGTATGCCACCCAACTTTGCTTCAATCCACAAGAGCAGAATTCGCCGTTTTGTGAAGGGGTTAAGGTCAGAATTGCGGATTTCGGCCTTACAGGTAGCGGCTACGGCAAAATCCTTTCAAGAAATGGTTGACTTCGATGTAATTCTGTGTATGACTTGGCTTTCTCCAAATTTTGCAATCTTGGATTGTAATTCTAAAACTGTGACGTTAGCCAAGCCTGGGACAGATCTGTTAGTGTGGTAGGGCGACTACACTTCCCATCCGGTTCGTATCATCTCCTTTCTTCGTGCTAAGAAAATTGTTAGTAAGGGTTGTTTAGCGTTCTTGGCACATCTCAGGGATGATACTACCCAAGTACCTCCAATTAAGTCGGTCTCGATAGTTCGTGAGTTTTTAGATGTGTTTTCCACAGACCTTCCTGGCATGCCACCGGATAGAGATATTGACTTCTGCATTGATCTTGAACCGGGTACTCGCCCCATTTCTATACCCCCTTATAGAATGGCTCCCGCGGAGTTAAGAGAGTTAAAGGCATAACTTCAAGAGTTGCTAAGCAAAGGCTTTATTAGACCAAGTGCATCTCCTTGGGGTGCTCCGGTATTATTTGTGAAGAAGAAGGATGGGAGTTTTAGGATGTGCATAGACTACAGACAGTTGAACAAGGTAACTATTAAGAACAAGTATCCCATTCCTCGCATTGATGACTTGTTCCATCAGTTACAAGGTGCTTGTGTCTTCTCTAAGATAGACTTGAGATCCGGTTATCATCAATTGAAAATACGGGCAACGGATGTGCCAAAGACTGCTTTTCGGACCAGGTATGGGCATTACGAATTTGTAGTGATGTCTTTTGGTCTTACGAATTCTCCTGCTGCTTTCATGAGCTTGATGAATGGGATTTTCAAGCCATATCTGGATCTCTTTGTGATCGTATTTATTGATGATATATTGGTATACTCAAAGAGCAAGAAGGAACATGAGGAGCACTTGAGAATTGTATTGGAAATGTTAAGGGAGAAAAAGCTTATTGCCAAATTCTCCAAGTGTGAGTTTTGGCTAGATTCGGTGTCCTTCTTGGGGCATGTGGTTTAGAAGGATGGGGTGATGGTAGATCCTTCTAAGATTGAGACAGTGAAGAATTGGGTAAGACCTACTAATGTGTCAGAAATAAGGAGCTTTGTTGGTTTAGCTAGCTATTACCGCCGATTTGTCAAGGGATTCTCTTCCATTGCTTCCCAACTGACGAACTTGACTAAGCAGAATGTTCCATTTGTATGGTCAGATGAATGTGAAGAAAGCTTTTAGAAGCTCAAGACTCTGTTGACTACTGCACCAATTCTCACCTTGCCAGTGGAAGGTAAGAATTTCATTGTCTATTGTGATGCATCCTATTCGGGTTTGGGTGCAGTGCTAATGCAAGAGAAGAATGTGATTGCTTATACTTCAAGACAATTAAAAGTGCATGAACGTAACTATCCAACTCATGATTTGGAATTGGCCGCGGTAGTGTTTGCATTAAATCAATGGAGACACTATTTATATGGGGTTAAGTGTGAGGTCTATACGGATCATCGAAGCCTACAGTATGTCTTTACTCAGAAAGATTTGAACTTGAGACAGATGAGATGGATGGAACTACTGAAGGACTACGACATCACTATTTTGTATCATCCGGGGAAGGCGAATGTTGTAGCGGATGCTTTAAGTAGAAAGGCGGGAAGCATGGGAAGTCTAACTCACTTGCAAGCTTCTAGACGTCCATTGGCTAGAGAGGTTCAGACTCTAGCTAACGACTTGATGAGATTAGAAGTAAATGAGAAGGGAGGATTTTTAGCTTGTGTGGAGGAAAGATCTTCCTTCCTTGACAAGATTAAGGGAAAGCAGTTTAATGATGCAAAATTGATCCGGATCCGAGATAAAGTCTTGCAAGGAGAGGCTAAAGAAGCGACAATCGATGAGGAAGGTGTTTTGAGGATTAAGGGAAGGGTATGTGTACCCCGCGTCGATGATTTGATCAACACTTTCTGACAGAGGCTCATAGTTCAAGGTATTCGATACATCCGGGTGCAACCAAGATGTACCGTGACCTAAAGCAACACTTTTGGTGGAGTAGAATGAAGCGTGATATTGTGGATTTTATTGCCAAATGTCCAAACTGTCAACAAGTAAAGTATGAACACCAAAGGCCCGGAGGAACACTTCAGAGAATGCCCATTCCGGAATGGAAATGGGAGAGGATTGCAATGGATTTCGTGGTTGGTCTTCCTAAGACGATGGGTAAGTACGACTCTATTTGGGTGATTGTTGATAGGTTAACTAAGTCTGCTCATTTTATTCCGGTTAAGGTGACTTACAATGCCGAGAAGTTAGCCAAGATCTATATCTCAAAAATCGTTCGATTGCATGGGGTTCCACTATCCATCATATCAGATAGAGGTACGCAGTTTACTTCTAAGTTTTGGAAAACATTGCATGCGAAATTGGGTACTAGGTTGGACCTTAGTACCGCATTCCATCCTCAGACCGATGGTCAGTCTGTGCGAACAATTCAAGTGTTGGAGGATATACTTCGTGCATGTGTGATAGAATTTGGTGGTCATTGGGATAACTTCTTACCCTTAGTGGAGTTTTCATACAATAATAGCTATCACTCAAGCATTGATATGGCTTCATTTGAAGCATTGTATGGTAGGAGATGTAGGTCCCCCATTGGTTGGTTTGATGCATTCGAGGTTAGACCTTGGGGTACTGACCTTCTGAGGGAATCATTAGATAAAGTGAAATCTATTCAAGAAAAGCTTCTAGCGGCGCAAAGTAGGCAAAAAGAATATGCAGATCGAAAGGTTAGAGACTTAGAGTTCATGGAGGGTGAACAAGTCTTGTTGAAAGTTTCGCCAATGAAAGGGGTGATGAGGTTTGGTAAAAGAGGCAAGCTAAGCCCAAGGTACATTGGTCCCTTTGAAGTACTTAAGCGAGTAGGGGAGGCGGCTTATGAGTTAGCCTTGCCTCCAGGGCTGTCCGGAGTACATCCGGTATTCCATGTGTCGATGTTGAAAACATACCATGGGGATAGAAACTACATCATCCGTTGGGATTCCATTTTGCTTGATGAGAATTTGTCTTATGAGGAGGAACCTGTTGCTATTTTAGATAGAGAAATTCACAAGTTGAGATCAAGGGAGATTGCATCCATCAAAGTTCAATGGAAGAATCGACCAGTTGAAGAAGCCACTTGGGAGAAAGAGGCTGATATATGAAAAAGATACCCACACCTGTTTACAGATTCAGGGACTCCTTTTCGCCCTTGTTTTCCTTCTTGTGATCGTTCGGGGACGAACGATGTGTAAATTGGCATCTAATGTAACGACCTGTTTAGTCGTTTTGAGCAGCAGATTTTATTTCTGGAAAAACAGGCTGAGACGACGGAACCCACGACGGACCGTCATGAGCACGACGGACCGTCGAGGAGTCTCGTTTCAAAACACTTAGAAATTCTGAAATTGGGTATTGAAAATCGACTCTCTGAACTTCGTAACGGAATGGCAGGACGGACCGTCATGGGCGTGACGGACCGTCACAGACTCTTTGGTGGAAATTGAGTCTCTGAACCTTGCGACGACCTGCAGGACGGACCGTCGCAGGCACGACGGGCCGTCACAGGTTGCGTAATCCCAGTCTGGGTCGGATTTCTTTACACGTTTTAAGGGACGTTTTGGACTATTCTTACTTTAATTATAAGTTAGTGGGTTTATGTTAATAAGTCTAATTACTTGGGGGTTAAAAGAGGTAACCTTGAGTAAATTAGTGGGTTATTATTGCCATCTTTTATTCTTAATTATATGCTAATTAGGGTAAAAGAAGGAGGGTTTGAATAAGAAAAAGAAAAGAACAGAAAGAGAGAGAAGGAGAATCGATAGAGAGAGACGAACGAAGAGGAAAAACACAAGGCTTTGGGAAATTCTTGCTTGATCACTAGTCTTCGGTGGAGGTAGGTTATGGTTTCTCTTACGATATTCGTAGTAAACTCTTAATAGCGAATGATATGTATTGATAATATTGTAAACCCTGATATGTGCTTAATTGTATGCTTGCATAAATGTAATTATATATAATTGTGATTATATAAGCATGATGAAGTTGTTGAATCCCAAATCTTGAAAAACCCTAATCTCTTTGTTAATGATGAGGCCTTGGTATAAAAGAAGGCGTGATGAACTAAAATAATGAGATTGATGATGCCTTGATAAGAAAGAAGGCTCGATGAATTGATAGAAGGAGATTAGGGGATCGGGTGTCATGTTCCGGTACCAGGATAGTATATGAGGATCGGAGTGTCACGTTCCGACACCAGGATAAAATATGGATCGGGTGCCACGTTCCGGTACCAGGATAGTATATGAGGATCGGAGTGTCACGTTCCGACACCAGGATAGAATATGGAGCGGGTGCCACGTTCCGGTACCAGGATAGTATATGAGGATCGGAGTGCCACGTTCCGGTACCAGGATAGTATATGAGGATCGAAGTGTCACGTTCCGACACCAGGATAGAATATGGATCGGGTGCCACGTTCCGGTACCGGGATAGTATATGAGGATCGGAGTGTCACGTTTCGACACCAGGATAGAATATGGATCGGGTGCCACGTTCCGGTACCAGGATTGTATATGAGGATCGGAGTGTCACGTTCCGACACCAGGATAGAATATGGATCGGGTGCCACGTTCCAATACCAGGATAGTATATGAGGATCGGAGTATCACGTTCCGACACCAGGATAGTATATGGATCGGGTGCCACGTTCCGATACCAGAATAGAATATGGATCGGGTGTCACATTCCGACTCCAGGATAGAATGAGGATCGGAGTGTCACATTTCGACAACAGGATAGTATATTGAGGAGCGGAGTGTCACGTACCGACACGAGAGGAATAAAGATAATGAATCTTGAAAGATGTTAATATACTCAATCTAATGAACCTAAATCCCAAATGAGTATGATGAGGAGGCGTGAGTCCTCATTGATGAGCTTGGTGTTGTAACCAAGGGTTATGGTAATTGTAAATGCTGCATGTTGAGTATCATAGTTGATTTTATGATGTTATCTAATATATACTGTTTTCTATTTTGAGTTGGCCGATGATATCTACTCAGTACCCGTGTTTTGTACTGACCCCTACTTTTATGTTTCCTTCTTGTTTAAATGTGGAGTGCAGCAAACGTGCCGTCATCTTCAACTCAACCGCAACTCTAGCCAGTCTTCATTACTCCGGATATCATGGTGAGCTAATACTTCTAGCTTGGACTGGATCTTCCTCTTCATGTCTTGATGCCTTGAAGTTTCGGCATGGACTAGCTTTTATGTATTTTTAGCTTCTTAGAAACTCTTAGATTTAGTAATTTGAAGTAGATGTTCTTGTGATGATGACTTCCAGATTTTGGGAAATAATAGTTATTGAATTGGTTTTTATAAATGAGTTTAAGTCTTCCGCATTACTTTATGTTGATAGTACATTGAAATGTTAAGGTTTAGATTTGGTTGGTTCGCTCACACAGGAAGGTAAGTGTGGGTGCAAGTCGCGGCCCGATTTGGGCCGTGACAGAAGTAGAGCAATCACACGGAGGAGCTCAGAACCTACAAGTGTAGAAGTAAGGGGTAAATATTAAACAACAAAGTACTCAGCAAGCAACCTATTAAACAAACAAAAACTAGGCTAGAATGCGAGTACACATTTCATCCCAACTAAAGTGTCTAGACTACAAACTGCATAAAATCACTTCAAAAGGCTTGGCAATCATAGGCCAACAGTCATAGTTCAACAACTAACATTAGTCAACTATACCCAGGTTTTCTTTACCTAATTTATATTATATTTTTTAATTAAAATTTTTCGTTTCTTACGTTCTTACTTCTTTAAGTTTGTGTATATCCAACCTTGTCTAGCTCTTACTCATAGCAATACCACTACAACAAGAATAACTTTTAGTGATAATAAATATGTACATCAACAAAGAATGCTGAACTTGTTGAGATGACCTTGTGCAGAGTTAATCGAGCTCGCCAAATGGACGTGAGTTGAAGAGCCAATGGTCTTTTTTACTTTTTAAATTAATCCCCCTAAATTCTTGCATTTGTTCATTTATTTCCGCTCATCCACATTTCTTTGTTAATTTTGTACTTTATATTAAATAACTCAATCAAGTTTATCATAATTGCATCTTATTCCATCATTCCCGGTCCCCCCCCCCTATGCATTATAATTATTGGTTCTTCGTCCACTCTTTGCTATTTTACATTACTATATAAGTTTCTTGAATCCATGTTCTTAGAGTTCTAGTTATCATTCATGATTGGGTTGTTGTAATTGCATGATTGCTTCAATTACTCCATACAATTTTCTCTTAGATTCGAATTAATACACTCCAGGAAGACAATCCGCTAAACAAAAGAGGAGTTAGATTCTTTTGTAAGGCCATCCACTATCTTATTACTGTCACGAAGCCTGTTCCAGATTCTATTCGTGGTACCTAGACCCTAGGATTCTAAATCATCTCAAAGTTGTAGGGATGCATACTATTCTTGAGGAGACACGTTTTTTCATGGATGGTGTGATGGATAGATATCCTAAGATTTGGTGAGATCTTATAAGGTTTCATAAATTTGTGCAGTTCACAAAGCACCATCACCTGTATGTTTCACTAAAGTGAGGGAATGTTATGATGTGTATACTGAATATTACCAAGAGGTAAGAAGGAAAAGGTTAGGCTTGACCCTATTGAAGTTGGTGAAGTTCGAGGTAACAAAATGATGTCTAGTGAAACTTACATTAATAATGCATTAGGCTGCGCTGTGCGAATTTGTCACAAGTTGGCCAATAAGCTTGAAAAGAAATTAGATGAGTTGAGGGGTTGGCTTGCCCCATTGTTGAGTGAGACTACAACTCCTTAGATTAAGGAGGGAATGATAATTGAAAAGAAGTACATACACATCACTATGTGATACTGGTTTGGGTTTATATGTACTCTTTGATGACATCTCAGAACGAGTCTATCCTCTGCCATCCGAAAGATGATCTGTTAGGGTCGATCATCACTAAAGAGAGGCTAAATCTGGGTTCAATCATTTATTTGGAGAAATCCATGAAGGAAAAAAAGTACATACACATCACTGCGCCAAAATGCATGTGCTTCTTTTGTAAACAAGAAGGGTATAGTGATCACCTCAACCTCAGCATGTGATATTCGTTGGATTGAAGTGGAGTACCTTTAAGATAAGGCCGAGCGGAAGAAGATAGCACTTATGGATAACTCCCTGGTTGTTTTTGTAGAATCTTTGGAGGGTGACTCTACGCCTCCCACTTCTTTGCCTATTCCTCAAGTACTCCTACTATTGCTACTCTCTCTCACCTTCCGTTGATTCAAGAGGTTGTGTTATTCATGGGTAACCTTGCATATTCTACAGCTGAGCAAGACACTCGGTTTAAGGCACAGGTTCTCACCATGATTAACCGGGCTATAGAGACTGCCTTGTACCCCTTTGGAAGGACATACAAGGTGCATAGGAAAATATTACGGGTGTACGAGAAACGTATTGATGGATTATATGCCCAGATAGAAGAGTTGATAAATGAATTGGATGAATCAAAATCCATTTATATTTCATGTTTGTGGACTGATTTTTGTGTCCCGAAGTACACAAACATAGAGGTTCTTGTGATCGGTATTGAAGATCCTCGAATTACTGATGATTTAGTGACCTATTGAGCAGGAGAGGTTAGGTTCTGAGGATGAGATGAGACTATAACCCAGTTGAAGAACCTTGAGAAGGAGATTGTGTAGATTACTACTGAGGTGTCCCTTTGTGACACTTCTATGATTGTCTCTAGTGGGTCCAAGCCCACTAAAAAGCCCATTAAACCTACATTGTGGGATGATCAAGGCATTGATTCCCTAAATGAGGTTGCACCAGTGGGCCAAACCTCTCCACTTCCATTGATGACAGGGCAACCCTCTTACTTTCTCTATGATTTTCTACTTAATTTTGTGGCATAGAGGACAATGTCTATTTTTTGTGGAGTAGAGGGAGTTTTATCTGATTGAGTTGTAATTATGATGCATACTTTGATTTTTCGTACCTCTTGGATTATAATTATAACTTTATGGTAGTTAACTTCTTATTTAGTTTTGATAGTATAATTGCTTTTGTTTTGGTTTAGTTGTTTTGGTACTCATTTTTGCCTAAATTTTGAATATCGATTGTTCACAACTCTGTCGTCTCAAAAAGTGCTCTTGTGGAGATATGTGTTGGTGGATAACTTGAGTTGTGTGATCCTTTCATGAATTTTGGGCATCTTATGTTGACTATTTAGATATCTATTCATGTAATTTTGTAATGATCCTTGCATGCCAGCTACGGTTGTAGTGTCACGACCCAAGTTAGGAATGTGACCGTCGCTAAGGGGGAGAATCCCAAAGCAAGCCTTACAAGAATTCTACAACATAACGAGCAGAGTTTCCTTTGTATTTAGGCTTATCGAACACAACTAATAGCAACGATAAACCACAACATAATATCCATCAATGATCTAATTGCCAATCACTTAATCGAATTCATCTCTACGTTATGGAAAAAGTTCCAAACTAGTCACTTGACTACAATTTAAAGGACTAATCTTGACTCAAATCAAAGGAATGACAATGGAGTGACTCTAAGAGTTTTTAAGAAACTAAATAAACATAGCAAATCAATAAATCTCTTGCCACACAAAGCAATGCGGGACTAAACAGATGCTACCGATTCACACGCTAGTTAATATAATCCTTTTCAAAAGCACCTTAGTTCATTGTAAAAACAATTAGCGAGGAGCGAGAAACTAGCTCAATGAGTAATAAGACTTAACCGTAACCATTTTTAACGAGGGAAAAGTCATAAAACATGCTAGTATGATAGTCAAAATGATAAAATCACTTCCTTTTCAGAAATATTAACAACATTCAATCTGATGTGCCTCATATAAGTCAAATCCATGTAAATACTTAATAGTAAACTTAGAAAAACATTTTCACATCAAATCGTATTGCGGTGGGTTTCTTATGATGAATCATGTAATCAGTGTGGTCTATTATTTAAGAATTACAGATAACATTGAACTCGTCATAAAAGAGTTAAATACAGTGAATCCCTACTCGAGGGATATCAGTAACAATACACTTGTTCTACCTTTCCACTAGCAAAGGCTTTATCAATAATGAGTAACTACAAGCTACATCAGGTCTAACGAACCCGTTGCCAACAAAGGGATTCATCAAGGTCTACTCTATGTATATTTTTCTTGTAATCAGTATAAGCATTTCAAAATCGAACAGAACATTTAAATCTTATCAAATCATAAAATTTCAAAGTTTAACAATCACATGTCAAAATAATATTTCTCAAATAAGTGTAAAACCTTTTCAATAACAACAATCTTATCTTGTAAGAATGAAATCATCTCTAATAATCTTTTTAGTGTCATATCAATAAAAGACTTATCCCACGGGTTGGTGAATATAGAAGAAGAAACAGCACACAAGAAGATAGAGGAAGAGTTACAGAGAACTTTCACGTTATATTCTGATATTTGTAAAGAAAATGCATTAGACACTTTAAATACTCAACCACCCAAGAGAAACATGACCCACTAACTTAACCACAACCTTATCCACTAAGCTAAATATTAGCAACTAACTGGAGATATGCTTTGAATCAACTAGGACTGATAACAACTGTGTTACTCTGCCAACTAAATTGGAACCTCTAATTACGTTTGAATCAAGGAGAAAGTGAAAATTGAAAACAAAAAATGGCTACCAATATAGGATCTACCACATCTCAATAACTAATACTCAACCATCTAAGAGAAACATTACCCACTAACTTAACCATAACCTTATCCACTAAGCTAAATATTAGCAACTAACAGGAGATATTTTTTGACTCAACTAGGACTGCTAACAAATGTGTTGCTCTGCCAACTAAATAGGAACCTCTGATTACGTTTGAATCAAGGAGAAAGTGACAATTGAGTAAAAAAATGGCTACCAATAGAGCATCTACCACATCTCAACAACTAATTCCCATCTTTGATGGGAATAAATATGAATTTTGGATCATAAAGATAAAGACTTTGATCAAGTCTCAAGAATAGTGGGATTTGGTGGAGAAGGGCTATGCTGAGGAAGATGAATCACAAAGATTGTGCGAGAACAAAAAGGACTCCAAGGCTCTATTTTACATCTAGCAAATGATTCACGACTCAATTTTTTCCAAAATTGTTGTTGCAGAAACCTCAAAACATGCATGAGATATTCCAAAAAAAGAATTCCACTGCTCGACAAAGGTAATGAATGTTAAACTCCAATCACTCTGACTGGATTTCAAAAATTCATCATCGAAAAATAGTGAATTCGTGCATGATTACTATCTAGGGTGAGTTCAATTGTTAATCATATAAAGGCATACGGTGATAAAATTACTGATGAAACTATAGTTTCTAAAGCTTTGAGAAGTCTTAATAAAAGATTTGATTCTATTGAGAAGCCCCCTGATTTATCTAATTATGGTTTTGATGAATTGATGAGTTCATTGCAAGCTCATAAGGAAAAATTATGGTCCGTAAAAATGTTATGTTTAATTAAGATGCTAGCTGGAACTTTGATTCTAAGAATATTAGTTCAAATATTAAATTGTTGCCTACTGATGAAGCTTTTCAGCAAGAACCTGCAACAGTTTTTGTTAGATTTTAAAAAGTGTGAATGAAAAATGAGGAGTTGCGACTTTTATGAAAAAATATAGGCTTGAGTAAATTCTTTTGTTCTTGACTTTGAAATGGTCTATGTTTTTCATCGCGGTGTTTTATCACTGATCGGATATATATGGGTCCTTTTGTTGGTGAGGATGTGAATCTTTTCTAAGTGTTTGTATTCATGTGTTTGGCCTGTTAAAAAACATACATAATAAATTGTGGTCCATTGATTATATTTATTTCAATTCTTGCAAATCTATAATCACTTATCCATTTTACCAAGTTGAAATGCTTATTTGTTGGTTCGAATGTGTTTGGCTTATTATTAATAGATTCATTATGCTATTTAGACTTTAGATATAATAATGGTGTTAAATTAATTATTGGGTACACATAAAGAATGGTTATATGTGAATACAATTTTTTATGGTTTTGTTTTGATTCCTTAAGTATTGTTGAGAATTTTGGCATTTCTTATTTGTCTGTTCATTATTAGAAATATGCATGTAATATTTTTCTTTGAAACATGATGTTCATTTCAATTCATTTTTATTGCAAATTGATTTTTCCTTAATTTGAATGTTTCATGTTCACTTTTAGCTCTAAATGTGCAGGCATGTGATTATGTTTGTCTTTAATTTAAGCCGTGTCAGATTATTCCTTCTCCATATGTTTACTCAACTTTCTTGGATTTAATAGAACTATCAAGTGTGTTGAGTATTGTTTATTTCCTCTTTCTAAAACTTTTTTAGTCTTGTCTTGGGTGGCATGTGTACTCCATTAAAAAATTGAAAGGCTCGTGTTGATTCATAATGGAGTGTTTTACTATTTGTTGCACGATTAGTAAGTATTAATTTGATTTGGTTAGTTTAAATAAGAATGATGCTAAGCTTCTCTTTTTTTTTCTTTTTTTTACTATGCATGAACTTGGACCGAGTCTTTACGGACTCCCACTCCCTCGCATATCATTAAATTGAATTTCGAGTCGGCCCTTCATTTTGAATTTCGGAAGTTTGAAAGAATTGAAAGAGGAGCTGCACAATAGATTTTGAAGGCTGAAAGCAGGCTGAAATACGATCTTTATACACTGATATACGATCAAGCATAACAAATACGTGATTAAAAATGGCAATACAGGTTGCAGGGGCCAAAACTGATTGTATAAATTTTTTATACGGTTCGATATACAGGGAAAAGAGCCGAAGTACTTCCCGTATACAGTGGTGTACACGGAATATATACACATAAATCAAATATAGACAGAGGCAAAGAATGGGCTGAAACCCACCAGCAGGCCCACTTTAGAGTTTAAGACAGGTTTGGGTCAAGCCCAAGAATTTGAATTTGGGCAAAAAAAACCAAATGTGATATTTGCTCTTTCTTTTATTTATTTATATATAATTATGTTTGACCAACTCTAGTATGGTTTTCGTTATTATTTAATTAAATTCCCCAACGTAAGTCATTTCTTCTTTTCGTACACTTAATTTAAATATATCTTTTTTTACTTATTATTTAGTTTTACTTATATTCCTTTATTTGTCTTATCACCCTAAGTCATTCCTCTTTTCAAAATGATTTCTCCTTTAGTTTATTTTGCCTTAGAAATAATAATAATAATAATAATAATAATAATCATATTATAAATAATAATAAAAGTTAACAATAAGTAAAATAATAAAAATTTTGAATTTACTTAACTTAGTAAAAGCTTGAAAACTATTTGAAAGGTCTTTTAGTCAAATCGTTGGTTAATTGCAAGTTAGCGGATATTTCGAGGGCCTAACACCTTCTCCGAATGTACATTTGAAATTCAAACCCTTTTTCAATTGATTTTATCTGTTTAAATCTTTTGAAATAATTATATGTTTTTTCTTGATTTTTTACTAAAAAATTATGTGACGACTCTGTTGATTTGGAAA
The DNA here is from genome assembly GCF_036512215.1 of Solanum lycopersicum. Lineage (NCBI taxonomy): Eukaryota > Viridiplantae > Streptophyta > Magnoliopsida > Solanales > Solanaceae > Solanum > Solanum lycopersicum. The sequence continues at coordinate 15,158,487 of NC_090810.1, forward strand.
ATCGATTTTTCTTAGATCATAAGATTAATTATTTTTTCGAAACTTAGTCATTTTTGTATATTTTATTCATTTTTGAATAAACCAGCAGTCATCTTATACAATTTTTTTATTAGTTCATATGATTGTTGTCTACGGTTGATTGGTCCTTTTTTTTCTTAATTAGTTTGTTAATATACACAATAATTAAAATTGATCAATGAGAAATATCTCGGTCGGTTTTGGAGGCCTTCCATTTTAAAAGACAGACATTTAGTTTATGTTCATATTTTATTTGTTAAAATAGCCGATGAAGGAATTATCGTCGATTTTCAAGGTCTCCCATGTTCATAAGACGGACTTTTGTTTTTAAGTTATCATTTGGTTTATTTATTTTATTTTTATTTATTTATTACTAACACTTTTACTAAATGTCTTTACAGGTACCTCAAGGTTCTCCACAGCTATTTGAATTAGGTTCGAATTTTACTCATATTCATTATTGTACGTTATTGACGATAGGCAAATATAGGCCGATTTTTATATTATTATTTTATCATATTACCTGTGTATATTACAAGTTTATTATACTTGTAAGTTATTTTATCTCCTCCTCAATTTGAAAAAAAAAATCAGTCGAGACACACGCTCGTGGATTTCGAAGGGTGCCTAAGCCTTTTGATACGCTCAAACTTACTTCTCAAATAAGAAGTCAAGCAGTCGTATCAAGTAAAGAACCCAACTAATGAGGTTGGGATCGTTCCCACGAGGAAAGTAGTTCAGGCTTAACTTCAATCTATTATTACTATTATTTAGTCAATTATTTTCTTAGAAAACAAAGACAATAAAAGGGTGGGGGGTTATTTCTAAATAAATGAAAATAACTAACTAAATTAAAGTGGACACCTAACAGATTCAAATGTTGTAGTTAAATCAATTAATAAAAGTAACTAGGGTTAACGTGTTCCCCACAGGTTCCTAACTTGATAATTCTAACTATAACAATTTTTTCCTAGTATCTTGCATGCAAGTGATAAGTTATGTATTTCTAAATCCTTGGTATGGCATCTAGAAAATTTCACTCCGCACCTAGGTCCGGCTACGTGTGTTGCTATACTAACACTTACCTTTACCTCATATTAAGCATTGTATTCGATATTTGACTAAGTTACTACCTCGTACCAATCAATACTAGCCTATTAGATAGTATACACTAAATCTATGTTGATAATTATTTTCCTATTATCTACCTCCTTGGTCTGGCAAGTAGCATTAACGCAAATTCTAACATTGGTCATCTGTTAAAAAGACTTCTAAGCGAAAGAATTATCAATACATGCAAGACACTATTCTAGAATTGTTATTTTAGTTAGGTTTTACCTCATTATTCGCCTATGGTGCCCACAACCCTAGTTATGGAGTTTAGTTACCCATAGTCATAATCACAATATTCATATATATGATATAATAATTCATGTACTTACTTCAATGAGAAAGAATAAAATCAAGAAATTTACTTAATTAATCGATAAAATCACCAACAATCAACTCCAGAGAAACGTGTAACAATCCAAATTGTAATAATCAAAATAATCTCTTCATAAAGAATCTAACATAAAATTGTAATTATCAAGAGTCTAACCCCAAAAACAAGGTTTTTCGAACTATTTATAAAAAAATAAAAATCTAATCAAAGAAGGACTCTATTTGCTGAAAATCTGTCAAAATGCGGCTGGGTCGACGGACCTCTCGACGGGTCGTCATGGACTCCATTGTCACATACTTAGCAAACTCTATTTTTGCTCGTTTCATTATCCTCGATGGCAGGTATGATGGATCGTCACAGGAACAACGTTTCGTCGAGGATCTCCGTTCCATAACACTTAAATTCTTGGAATTTGGGTACTGAGACTACATCTATGATCATCACGAACCAACAGTACGGACCATCATTGCTATGACGGTCCGTCATGCACTTCGTAACTCCACACTTGGTCAGACTTCCCCATCTTCCTTCAGCAGCTTCACCACGACGACACGTACGGACCGTCACAAGCTCCTTAGGTGGTAACTTTTCTGCATTTTTGCTCAAAAAATTCCGCGTTCAACTTTAGATAGATTTCCTACAAATAAAGGGAAACTTACATAAAAATCAATACAAAAAGGCTTTTGAACACACACTAAACTTAAGGAAAAAACTTTAAAAATACCGTGAAACTACGGTATATCAACACCCTCAACTTAAATTCGTTGTTTGTCCTCAAACGACGCACTATGACTCACTACAAAAATCTTTGTACAATAGTATCCATGTTTTAGCTTTCACAATCATTTGGCTATCAATCTCGATCAGTCTCATCATATTAATGCATGTTATCACTATTAGGCTTGAATTATGTGGAATCAGACCATGACACAGACTCACCATGCACTAACACCTATCCTCTTCAATTTCTCACCGAGGTGCTAATATTTCCGGTATTGAAACTAGTGTCCTCACTTCCAAACAAAATCCTCATTTTTCACACAATGATTTCTGTTTGAGTATAAGGATTACTTTTCAACACTCACTCTTATAACAAATTCACACTAATTCATACATATTTCCATAAGTTTGCCCTTATTTTTACTGTTTTAAGTTTGTTATACAACTCTTAGGATCACGATAGGACTTTCTTAGCTCGTAACATAGGATCATGGTCAGGTAGGGTATATTTAGGTATACTTTAGTGACTTTTTGCCCTCCTTGACATATCTCTAAACATACCATTTTTTATCATTTTATCTCGCCCAGTTTCTCATATTCTTTCACCTTGCTATTTTCCATTCTTTCTTCATATGTGTAAGTGAGTCTCTTATTTTGTTGCTTTTATTTCTTGTATTTTTATTTTCTTTTTTTTAATTTTTTTTTTTACTTTTCTTTCAACTGATTCTTGAGTCACTTTACTTTTGTTCTTTCTCTCTCTTTGTTCTTTCAACCCCACTTTCCAGAGCATTCCTCATAATAGCCACCCTCAACTTATGGCTTTGCCATGAGTCAAAGTACACAATATCCAAAGTTGGGTCAGTGTCATAAAAAAGGTTGTTTACTGCATTAGCCACCCTCATCTTATGCTTTTGGCATAAACTGAGGTGCACATGTCCAAGGAGGGACCAGGGCCAACACATTATTCTCATAAAAAATCAGTTGGAGTGAGGAAGAAAGGTCTAGTTTAAGCTCAAATCATTTGGATCAAAGAAGGATTAATTTCATTTGGTTTTCTTTTATTTAGGCGAAAAATGGGCTCTATTGAACAAGGGCCTATGATCCTTTCCTAATTGTCTATTACAGCTTACTTTTAGCAAGACTAACTACGCAAGTTCTAGCTCAGTACAAATAGTGGACTATTCAAATCTTCCTCATACTCACTTGACATCTCATTACTCTACCAGATTATCAGAAACCTAGTTTGAATTTTAGACTTAGGTTCATGCAGTGGTATACCTCTATGTCATGCTTAGAGCCACACATTTATCAATTACTATGCCTAGTCATGCATCATTTTCCATTTTATCAGGATATCATTTTAGCCATCATACTTCAGAATTAAACTATGTACACGAGATATAGACATGTCGGTTCAACAGAAAAAATAATCAGTCTCTTTGGAAAAAAGAACACAGGCAAGAAAACCCCATAAGAGAATAGTGAATTGGGCTACTCAAACTTCACCCTAGCACTCACTTTCCATTTACCCCACCCCCAAAAAAAATACATGCAATTCTCCTCAATTCATAAAAAAAATGAAATACGAGAGTGGTAGGTGAAGCAAACCTGGGGCGCAAAGCGCCGACGATCAGCAAGCTGGTGGGTCCGGTTTCCCGGAACCCACTACCTCTGTAATATGGACACCCTTAGTAGTGTCCTCATCAGCAACAACACTATCAGCAATTCCTCTCGCTATCGCCACATCTCTGGAGCTAGATGCCTCGGCAGCTGACTCTACAGCCCTCATTCGACGGGCCTCCTCATCAGCAAGCAAGGCTCTCCTCGCAGCCTCCATCTCACGGTGCTCCTTCTTTCGTGCTCTAGCCTCATCCTCCTCTCTACCCCTACGCCTCTTGGCATGCTCTCGAGGGGGAGATGGTGGAATCTCAAAAGTGGCGAATAAGGCCGCCATCACTGTGTCTTCAGCATGCTCTGCAAAAGGGGCCTCAGACTCAGGAACCCTAGCATCTAAGATCATATCGATGTCTGCGCAAAAACTTTCAACCGCAACCTAAAAGGTCGACACATCCACCTGAGGGGCTGGCCAGGCTAGCACCCGCAACTAAAAAGCGTCCAAGAGCTGATGAACCTCAATGATCTTCCATTTTGTGTGCTGGACCATTCTACGCTCCAAGCACTCTTCTGCCTCAGCAATAGACCTCTGCATCCTAGGCTGGATGTGATGCAGAAGTGTAGCCATCTATGCCTCTAGTTTTTGGACCCTAGTAAGCGGGACCAGAGCGGGGAAAGGGGATGAGCGAAAGGAGCTCGGGGCAGTGCTACTACCCAAGATAGACTCGACGGGGGTAGTGTTAGTGGTTTCAGAAGCAACCTGTGTAGACGTGCTAGCCTGTGCTACCGTATCATCTAGATTGTCACCAAGTCAAGGCAACTCTGGGTGGGGCCCTCTGCGTGGAGCTAACTCATTGGCCTCATCCCTGATGAGTCCGATATCAACAGTGCTTAGCGGGGTCTTGAGCTGATCAATGTGCCAGATGGGCACACCTGCGGACCTGCATAAAGAAAATATCATGCACGGAAAAAGGTAAGTAGTTGTGACCTTAGAAGCCCTCTCGTGCATGACCGTCTGTAGAAGCCAAGCAAAGTCGACCTCAAACTAGGCTATCATTGCCGCCATCAGAACTGCACGATCCCATGTGACTATATTATCAGCGCCTGTGGGGAAAGGTTGTGGCGGACAATCAACCATAAGAACTTAGCCGTGAAGGTCAGATTAGCCTTCTTGATGGCTCCCTTCGGCTCGGTTAGCCAGTCGGCACCCTCTCCATCAACAGACAAGTGCAGGGACATCAACATCTTGGTGGTCTCTCTCAGCGATGGCTCACGCAAGAATTGTCCATCTTTGATAATTTGCCACCGGTAGTCAAACTCGACGGTGAGAGGGGTCCGGTTAGCATCAACATCATCATCGTATAGATACCGGCGGATGGCAGGCAAGGAGATATCAACCTGAATGCCACGTACTCGGACATGCTCAAGTAGGGCCTGTTTGGCGAGGCAGCTCGCCTATCAATCAATGATCTGAGAGTAGCCACGTAGGAGGCATAGAACTCTTGGACCAACTCTTCACTATAACGGCCCAAAGAACGCGCTGTCCAATCTAGTCAGTGTCTGGTGAAGAGATTGTGGATCTCTGGCATAGTAGGGAGACTTCCCGTAAGGACCCGCCTCTCTAGTGTAAGGGTCCGTGTCATTACTCCTTTATCATTCGGAAATTTTACGTCTGAATAAACTTGATACTGCCCGTCGACACACCATCGGTTGGGCTGGTTGGCAACCGGGGTGAGAGCATGAGTCGGTGAGTCGGTGTGGATTCAGAACTGTCAGCCTCATCAGAAGAGGCAGACTATGCAGCTGTGGCGGGTGTAAGGACTTTAGCAGACCCGGAGGCTTCCTCCAACCACAAACTCCTAAGAAGCCAGATACTCCTTCTTCATGAGTAGCTGACCCAAAGGGTATGCCGATTAGTGTGCGCTCCTCATCAGACTAGGAGGCAGTGACTATGCCGGAGCCACCTTTTTGGGCGTAGCTCTAGCAGCACGTGCAGCTCGGGATGGAGCGGCAGTGCCTGGGGGAACGTACTCGGGGTCACGCTAATCATCAGAGCTAATGACCAGGCGGGCAGACCAGGCTACAGACTTTGATCGCCCACCTGCGTAAACTCGATTTTGTTTTGGTGCCTTAATAGATAGTCTCTGTAAAGAATCAATATTAGTACAAGAAGAAGAAAATAAGACGAGCAAAAACGAAACAACATAAATATAAGAGCTAAGTTGTAATGACTTTTCTTCATTAATCAGTGAAACACGACGGACCAAGTGACCGCTCATCGTGAGTACGACGGACCATCATGGGGTCCTTCATGTCTTACTTCAACTATGTTGATGTGGAGACCCCTGAAGGAAAGTCTCTGACTAGAATGACGGATAAGCAGGACAGACCGTCGTGATAATGACGTTCCGTCACCGATGTCCATCATAGAGACCCTTAGGAGATGGATCTCTAATCGTCAAGACGGTTGTGCAGGAAGGACCGTCGAGCGTATGACGGTCCGTCGTAGATGTCCTTCAAAGGACACTTAGAAAAAGTATGAAGACCCTCAGGAGATGGGTCTTTGACTATCACGACGGTTATGCAGGACGGACCGTCGAGGGTATGATGGTTCGTCCTAGATGTCCGTAAGAGGACACTTGGAAAAAGTTGGAGACCCTTAGGAACAAGGTCTCTGACAACCAGAACGGTTGTGTAGAACGGACCGTCGTGGGTATGACGTTCCGTCGTATATGTTCATAAAAGGACACTTGGAAAAAGTGAAAGACCCTTAGGAATAGGTCTCTAACAACCAGAACGGTTGTGCAAGATGGACCGTCGAGAATATGACGGTCCGTCGTATATGTCCGTAAGAGGACACTTGGAAAAAGTGAGAGACTTTTAGGAATAGGGTCTCTGACAACCAGAACGGTTGTGTAGGACGGACCGTTTGTGGGAACGACGGTCTGTCGCATGTGTCCGTTGGTGGACACTTGAAGAAAATTGGACAGTGGGGTGTTGGGAATGTTGGAACGGACCCTATGACGGTCCGTCGTGGGTAAGACAGTCCATCATCGTGGTCTCGTTCTGTCATTCAGTGATAGAACTGAGGATGTCACATTCATCCTCTGTGACTCACATGGGATACTTAGTGCTAACCTATACGTTTCTACCCAAAAACCTAGTAAACTAGCAATGTTGAAGCACGTATTTCTAGAGTTTTAACAAGGAAATTTAAGGATTTTCAACCTAGGTTAGACAAAATTGGATAAAAGAATAAAGACCCATCAATAATAACTAGGCTAATACTAATTGAAAAACAAAAATTCAATGTAAATGGGTAATTTGATACGCTCAAACTTACTTCTCAAATAAGAAGTAAAGTGGCCGTATCAAGTAAAGAACCCAACTAATGAGGTTAGGATCGTTCCCACGAGGAAAATAGTTCAGACTTAAGTCTTTAAGGTACTCATCATTAACATCGAACCTCCTCATCATTTTGTGAAACATATGCTCAACTCGCGTCATACCATCTCCACCATCCTTAGGAGTAACTTCACGATTTTGAGGAGGTACATAGGGTCCATTCCCATCATTTCTGTCACCATAGTTACCCCTGTTGAAGTTGTTGTCGCGGTTGTAGTTTCCATCTCAGACATAATGAACCTCACGGTTATAGTTACCATAGGTCCGACCTTGATTTCCTTGACCTTGGCGCCAATTCTCCTGATTTGAGCCTTGGGCACTCGGTCGTAAACCCCCTGTCTTCTCATTTACTACATAGGAATCCTCCGCATAATAGCATTCATCGTATGGTGGTGGTGGTTTAGACAAGTAGTTAACTGCATTTATCTTTTCTGCACCCCCAATGATATGACCAACCCAAGCTCAGTTCTCATCTAATTCATCTCTTCACGAATCTCATCTGTGGCTGGGTTGTGAGTGGATCACACTGCGAAGGTACTTCTCCCAGTATCTGACTTCCTAGTACTCCAAGTTTTATTGTTCCGAGAGATTTTCTCTAATTTTTCAGCAATCTCAGCATAAGGACACTCCCCATAAGAACCACCCGCTATAGTATCCAACATTGCTTTATTATTACCATCCTGTCCCCGATAGAAGTATTCCTTCAGTGACTCATCATCTATGCGGTGATTGGGGACGCTTCTCAAAAATGAGGTGAATCTATCCCTAGAACTACTAATTGACTCTCCTTGTAGTGCCACAAAGTTGTTCACTCTGTCTTTGTGGTTTAGTTTCTTGGAGACCGGGTAGTAGCGTGCTAAGAAAACGTCCCTTAGTTGGTTCCAAATGAAAATTAAGTTATAAGGGTGCTCAGTGAACCAAATAGTAGCCTCTCCCGTCAATGAGAGAGGAAACACTCTTAGCCCTATTATATCCAAGTCCAAGTCAGGCCTCCCTACACAGCTTTTACACACTGCCCTTACCTTATCTATATGGGCATGTAGATCCTCAGAAGGTAGCCCTGGAAACAAACCTCTGGCAGTGAGCATTTGCATCAGGCTACTAGTTACCACAAAGGTGTGGCTTGGTGGTAGACAGGGCAAGACAAGTGGCCCATCGGAGTCTGCTATATTGTCATAGCCTCTGTAGTATTCTTGGGGACGTGGAGCGGGATTTTGTCCCCTCTGTTGGGTAATAAATGACCATGAACATCAACCGGAGCTGAAATGTTCTGGTTCAGATCATCATCATTAATACCCAAGTTTCGATTCATGTTGTGCAGTGTACGCTCTAATTCGTGATCGTAGGCAAACAATGATTCTCTTCCTCTTCGTATATTTGGCATACAAGGAAGATAGTTCTGCAAGAATAAAAAACAATCAACAAAGTAAAATTAAGAAAATATTGACTAAACTTTTAGTAATAAGTTTAAGTTAATCTAAAAGCTACTTTCCCCGGCAGCAGCGCCAAAATTTGATACGCTCAAACGTACTTCTCAAATAAGAAGTAAAGCGGTCGTATCAAGTAAAGAACCCAACTAATGAGGTTGGAATAGTTCCCACGAGGAAAGTAGTTCGGGCTTAACTTCAATCTATTATTACTATTATTTAGTCAATTATTTTGTTAGAAAACAAAGACAATAAAAAGGGGAGTTTATTACTAAATGAATAAAAATAACTAACTAAATTAAAGTGGACACCTAACAGATTCAAATGTTGGAGTTTAATCAATTTATAAAAGTAACTAGGATTTACGTGTTCCCCACAGGTTCCTAACTTGATAATTCTAACTATAACAATTCTTTCCTAGTATCTTGCATGCAAAGTGATAAGTTATGTATTTCTAGATCCTTGGTCCGGCATCTAGAAAATTTCACTCCGCACCTTGGTCCGGCTACGTGTGTTGCTATACTAACTCTTACCTTTACCTAATACTAAGCATTGTATTCGATATTTGACTAAGTTATTACCTCGTACCAATCAATACTAGTGCCTATTAGATAGTATACACTAAATCTATATTGATAATTCTTTACCTATTATCTACCTCCTTGGTCCGGCAAGTAGCATTAAGGCGAGTTCTAACGTTGGCCATCCGTTAAAAAGACTTCTAAGCAAAAGAATTATCAATGCATGCAAGACACTATTCTAGAATTGTTATTTTAGTAAGGTTTTACCTCATTATTCGTCTATGGTTCCCACAACCCTAGTTATGGAGTTTAGTTACCCATAGTCATAATCACAATATTCATATATATGATATAAGAATTCATGCACTTACTTCAATGAGAAAGAATGAAATCCATAAATTTACTTGATTAATCGACAAAATCACAAACAATCAACTTCGGAGAAATGTGTATCGATCCAAAGTGTAATAATCAAAATAATCTTTTCACAAAGAATCTAACATAAAAGTGTCTAATAATCCAGAGTCTAACTTAAAAAATGAGGTTTTTCGAACTATTTATAAAAAAACAAAAACCTAATTAAAGAAGGACTCTATTTGCTGAAAAATTTGTCAAAACACGGTTGGGTCGACAGACCTCGCGACGGGTCATCATGGTCACGACAGGCCATCATGGACTCCGTCGTCCCATACTTAGCAAACTCTGTTGCTGCTCTCTTCATTACCCTCGACGGCAGGTATGACGGATCGTCACAGGCACAACGGTCCGTCAAGGGTCTCCGTTCCATAACACTTAAACTCTTGGGATTTGGGTATTGGGACTACTTGTCTAATCATCACGATGAACAAACAGGACGGACCGTCATTACTACGACGGTCCTTCATGCACTTCGTAACCCCACACTTGGTCAGACTCCCACATCTTCCTTGAGCAGCTTCACCATGACGCCACCTACGGACAGTCACAGGCACGACGGACTGTCAAAAGCTCCGTAGGTGGTAACTTTTCTGCATTTCTTGCTCAAAAAACTTCTGCGTTCAACTTTAGACACATTTCCTCCAAATAAAGGGAAACTCACATAAAAATCAATACAAAAAGGCTTTTGGATACACACTAAACTTAAGGAAAAAATATTAAAAATACCGTGAAACCACGGTATATCACCTTTCCATTCGGAATAATATGAACCCCTTACCTATAACCAATTGGTTTCATAGACTTTCTTTTAAGTTAATTTATTAATTGATTCCTAGTTTTCCTTAAAAAAATTAGGTGGGGACTCATTTTTACTCCTTTAACCCTTTTCCCTTTTTACCTTTTTTTTTAATTCTTTCTCTTTTTAACTATTTCTATACTTTAATTGAGTCACCTCGATGTTGCTCTCATTCAAAGGATGTCAACACACTCTCTTATTTAGTTCTTCATATTATTTTATTTTATTAATATTAGTTTGTGTGCTAGTTATTTTATAACATGTTATCAGCACGAGACTCTGTCAACTTAAGCTACTTCAAATATGTAAAATAGGTAAGAATTTTATTTCTCTAAAAAAAATTCTAATATTTCTAAACTTGAATTTGTTGTCTTGGATATATCGCAAATGATACTTATCCTGGATGCTGAAATCCGCCTGGATACAATGGGTCTGGAGAAACCATCAAAGATGATAACCAGGTATCCAGTCAAGAACGTGCAAAAGTTATGATATTTCTCTGACACCATCTTGACAAGCGGTTGAAATGCAATACCTCACTATTAAAGACTCCCTTGTACTAAGAAAAAAATTGAAAAATAGATATGACCACCTGAATTGGTCATTCTACCACAAGCACATCATGATTGATTTAATCTGAGATTGTCAGACTTTAAAGTATAACTGAATAAAATTCTTCCATGTATAGAATTATATCACTGTTAAATTTATGCAGAAGAGGTCATTGAACATGATAAGCTTGAGAAAACATACTCATCATTTTCTGCCTCGAGTATGCTCCTGCAACAGCTATATCGAAAAATGATTTTTAAATATCAATTACTTCCAAATCTTCTAATTGTTGAACGACATAACGACCTTTTGATTAAAAAAATCATGAAAGTCAACATGTTGGTTCTATGTCACTCCCTAAAGTGAATCTAGCAAATTATCACCAACGAGAAAGAGTTTGTGGCTCTTATGTGATCATGACATCGGTCATGGTCGTAAAATAAATTATAATCATGATGATCGTCTTGCACCTGAAAATGACCAGCAGTATAAAAGGAAGGGTGCAAGACAAGTAGTGATACAAAAGAAAAATTCAGAAAGTGTATGTCAGATGTGGAGGAATTGAGCACCGGTCTGTAATTGCCGATCATTTAAGTGTCTGATTCAGCTCTAGCACCTTGAAAAAGGATGATAACAAATCCAGAAGCAAACTTTATCTCTGAAGATAATGTTGATTCCATCCATAAAATGAATAATAATGCAGAAGCAAATGTTGAGCCTATCATCTGGATATAGTTGATTTCTTTATATTCCCTGAAGGAAAAATGATCAGTGACAATCCCGCAATAATCTAGATAATTTCCTTTTCTGTTTGTTTGTTTGTTTAGTTGGTAGCTGTGTGTGTTTCTAATCCTTGTAAATATAATAGCTATGTTTAATTGTATATTTTACTTTGTTTACATATGTTTTTGAAGAAAATATGGATATGCCCCAAACTTCGTTTGGATCAGTGATCAATCATGAAGATATTTAAGTAATTGATAGTGGATCAATGCACACCATATTCAAAGATGAGAAATATTTCTCTAACTTGCTTAGAAGAAAAGGAAATGTTAATACAATTTCTGGTAATTCGAACTTAACAGAAGGCTCCAGAAGAGTATTATATTCTTGCCTACAAGGACAAAACTTGTTATAGAAGATGCACTGTTCTCTTCTAAATCCCCAAGAATAAGTTTTAAATATATTCGTCAAAATAGATATCATGTTAACACAATAAATGAAATGAATGTTGAATACCTTGGCATTACCAAGATTGTCTCAAACCAAAAACATGTATTGGAGAAATTATCAACTTTATCGTCTGTTTATATTATGCAAGAATAAGTATAGTTGAAGAACATTCTATCGTAAACCAGAAGTTCACAACTTAAAAAATTTTGTGCTTTGGCATGACCGAATGGGTCATCTTGGATCAATTATGAGGAGACGAACTATGAAAACTCAAATGGACATCCATTAAAGAACCTGAAGATTCTTCCGTGTGATGAATTTTCATGTGCTGCTTGTTAATAAGAAAAATTTATTACTAGGCCATCACCAATGAAGGTTAACATTGAATCTCCTCAATTTTTATAACGTATACATGGGGATACTTGTGGACCTATTTAACCATCTAGTGGGTTATATAAATACTTTATTGTCCTAATAGATGCATCTTCAAGATGGTCTCACGTGTGCAGCTTATCATCTCGCAACCTGGCATTTTAAAATTGTTGGCATAAATAATACTATTAAGAGTGCAATTTCCAAATTATCACATTAAGGAAATTCGTCTTGATAATGCTTGAGAATTCACATCTCAAGATTTTAATGATTATTACTTAGGGATAAAAGTTGAACATCATGTAGCTCATGTTCATACTCAAAATGGTCTTGCTGCATCATTTATAAGCGCTTACAATTGATAGGAAGACCTCTACAGATGAAAAATAAGTTACTACTGCTGTTTCGGGCCATCCTATCTTACATGCAGCATCACTTGTACGTCTCAGACCGACTCATTATAATAAATACTCTCCGTCACAATTATTATTTGGCATGAACCATGTATTTCTCATCTACGAAATTTTGGAATGTATTTTATATGTGCTAGTTGCACCATCGCAGCACACTAAGATGGCCTCTAGAGAAGGTTAGGCATATATGTTGGTTTGATTCACCCTCCATAATTCGCTACCTTGAGCCAGTGATAGGAGATTTATTTACTGCAAGATTTGCAGATTGTCGATTTGATAAAATAATTTTTTTGCAATAAGGGGGAGAAAAAGGAACTTAAAAGTTAAATTGCATGGAAAGTTTCATCATTATCTCATTTCGATTCACGTTTCCTGTGTGTGAACAGGAGGTACAGAATATCATCCATTTGCAAAACATAGCAAATCAAATGCCAGACCATTAACTAATTTGAAAAGGATAACAAATTCACATACTCCTGCAGTAAATGTGTCTCTCCCGATTGATGTACGTCCCAAAAGGACCATTTACAAGTGTAATAGCTTGTGAATCACAAACACGCTTGAAGCGTGACAGACCATTGAGTTCAAAGGATAAAAATCCTAAAAAAACAAGTACGAAAAATGACAGTACAAAAGAATCTCATGAAGAGATTAAAGATCTGATTAATCTTGATATTTCAAAAGAGATCAGTGAACCCGACACTCAAGTGAATGAAGAACTTATAATAAGTTCTACGAGTAATGGATAAGTTTAGATCGATCAAAAATCATAATTGATAATGTTTTGGCATAAAATGTTGCAGTTAACATTATGCAAGACAGTGATGATATTGAACACTTATCTGTCGAAGAATGTTGACGAAGATGTGATTGGCCAAAATGGAAAGAGGCAATTCAATCAGAACTAGCCTCATTTGCTAAACGTGAAGTTTTTGGACCTGTAGTCCAAACCCCAAATGGTGTAAAATCGGTTGAGTATAAATGGGTTTTGTGAAAGTGAAATGAGAAAAATTTAATTGTAAGATATAAAGCACGCCTTGTTGTGCAAGGATGCTCTCATTGATCCGGTGTCGACTATGAAGAAACATATTCACCAGTTATGAATGCAATAATTTTTTGATATCTCATCAGTTTAAATGTTCATGAAAATATTGAAATACATCGGATTGATGTGGTCACAACTTATCTTTATGGTTCACTTGATAATGAAATTTATAAGAAAATTTCATAATGACTTAAACTGTCTGAAGCATATAATTCAAAACCTCGGAAAATATGTTCAATCAGATTACAAAAGTCATTATACTGCTTAAAACAATCAGGACGCATGTGGTATAATCGCCTCATTGATTACTTGATAAAACAAGATTATATAAATGATGTCATATGTCCTTGCATTTTTATTAAGAAAACATCAGGGTTTGTTATTCTTGCAGTTTATATTAATGACATTAATCTCATTTGAACTCCAGAAGATGTCCAAAAAGGCGATTGAATATCTAAAGAAAGAATTTAAGATGAAAGACCTTGAAAAGACAAAACTATCTTGGTCTACAAATTGAACATTTAGTAGACGGAGTCTTCATCCATCAATCTGTCTATACTGAGAAAATCTTGAAACAATTTTATATGAACAAAGCACATCCATTAAGTACTCCAATGATTTGTACGATCACTTGAAATGAGTAAAGATCTATTTCGACCTCAAGAAGAGAATGAGGAACCTCTTGGTCCTGAAGTACCTTATCTTAGTGCAATTGATGCACTTATATATCTTGCTAATGCTACGAGACCTGACATAGAATTTTTTGTTAATTTTTTAGCAAGATATAGTTGTTCCCCTACACGAAGATATTGGAATGGAGTTAAACATATATCTTGCGATATCTGATGGGGACTAGTAATATGAATCTGTTTTATACTAACAAAGATAATGCAGATCTTGTTTGTCATGCAGATGCAGGTTATTTATCCGACCCACATAAGGATCGATCTCAAACAGGTTATTTGTTCACATATGGAAGTACCGCATCATTGCGATCTACGAAGCAGTCCATTGTCGCTACTTCTTCAAATCATGCTGAGATATTAGTCATTCATGAAGCAAGTTAAGAATATGTATGGTTGAGATCAGTGATACATTTCAGCAAAGAAAGATGTGGTTTGAAGTATGATGTCAAGGTACGCACAGTGCTCTTTGAAGACAATGATGCATGCATAACTCAATTAAAAGGAGGCTTCATAAATGGAGATAGAACGAAGCATATTTCACAGAAATTATTCTTTACACATGATCTCTGGAAGAACGGTAATATTGATATACAACAAATTCGTTCAAGTGATAATCCAACAGATTTATTCACCAAATCTTTACCAGTCTCAACTCCTGAGAAGATGGTGCAAAAGATTGGAATGCGAAGCTTAAGCATTTGAATCAAGGTTTTTATCAGGGGGAGTAAAATACATGTTGCACTCTTTTTTTCTTAATCTAGATTTTGTCCCACTGAATTTTCCTAGAAATATTTTTAATGAAGCAGCAAACAATGCGTATTTTGAATGTCTACGTATATTCTTGTTACTTCAACTAGACATCCAAGAAAGAGTGTTGTAAAATAATCAAAGATGAATGTCATGAGTCAGACTCACATAGAGCCTACCTCCATTTCAATGCCGTGTGTAAGGTCCACATATAGCCTATCTCCACCACAACGCCATGTGTAAAGCCTATCTCATCTTAGCCTATAAGCATCCATTTATACCCAAGTTTGCTTAATTTCCTTCAGTTATAATAGCCATAAGCTCGCCAGTGAAGCGTAGAGAAGAAAAAATTTGGAATATATTATTATGCTCTCTCTCTTTGTTAGTTTTCATATTAATTTAGTTTATTAATATAAGTTTATTAGCTAGTTATTTTATAACATATAGTTATAAAATAAATCCTACTTTTTTTTCCTTTTATCGTTCACTTTATTTATGTTTCTTCCTTTATTTGATTGCACTATTATACGTAGATCCACATATTCTTGCTGTTACGAAAAAAGTGAAATTGCTAAGGATTATCGTCTCCCATCACTTACGAATCATTCTCATTCAAAAAGGACTATGAAGTAGTGACATGAATTACTGATAAAGCTTGTGGTGGAGTTATTAGTATTATTCATCCTCCTTTACCAGAAATCAGAAACCTCGTATTTAAGTAGAAATTTCAGATTTAAATTTTTTTGTTAGGGAACGTTTTATCTCCAAAAATATGAAACTTTCGACATAAATTTAGATTTAGTCAGGTTTCAACATGAATACGGAACATTGAATGAAAAAAAATAGCGACATTGTTTGTTTTTATGACAGTACTGTGATGGATTTTGGGTCAACCATGTGCTATACACACGTGGCTGTAATAGTAATCCCTCTGCTGTTTTTCCTCTTGTAACCAGAAAAAGAAAGTAACTTGAGAATTAAAAACGGGAACACTATTCATATCAGCTTTGAATTTGCAATTCCTTTTTTACATCTAAACAGATACAAACAACTATATTCTACAACCTCATAGATTGATTACAATATCAATCAAGAAAAAAAACACTTGTTATCTAATACAGGAGCTTGAGGAATGCATTATGGATTGTGGGGTGTGGGGGGAAACAAGGAAAACTGCTCTTCCATTTGTGTCTTGTGTAGCAGCCTTTTATCCCCCACTTATTCACTGAATCCATCTCTCTATTTTACAATTTGAATACAATAGATAAGGTGAAAATTTACCAGCATCTTACAAAAGCATATCGGACTTCGATGGTAATCTCTTGAAGAAGTTGACAGGTACTGATGGCAGCTTGCTCCTGAATCGTGGATGGCGCAACCAGTAAAGTCCTATGAGCACTGCAACTACTTGGAATGGAGTAACATATAGAAACACAGCCCAGATCAATGCAAGGATTATAAATATAGCAGTAGCCCTTGGATCCCGCCAGCTTAGTATGGAAAGAGCCCTTTCACCTTGTGTTGCCAAATCTCCAACTACAGTTTGCACCCTCCCAGCCACACTCCTCAGTCGATCATACCTCATTCTTACTGCATCTGTTTGCCGGGAAGTAGGGAATGTATCAAACTCTTCATCCAGTTCATCTGGGTGAGCATTTTCAGCTTGTGAAAGGCGAGCATCCATGTGTGGTGGAGCTCTAGGCCTAAACCTGTAGTTCCACAAGCCAATTACAAACAGGTAGAGGAAAATTGTTGGCAAAATGAGTTCTGGATAGCAAATCAATATCAAGAAGAGCACATGGACAAGAATAGTCGTCAAAGGGTTTCTCCAATTGCAAATCCCATTAAACCATCCATGAACTGCAGAAATCCCAGAAAGCAGTCCCATTATGCGAAAGAAATTAGCTTTGCTTCTTCTGAGACTGAACATATGGTAATCCACATCCAGCATATACTCGACAACCTCCTTTCTAAGAGGTGGCTCAGCCCTGACCAGCCTTGCAGCTACTATCTGCATTGCCTGGTGGCGCAACCAATCAATATGCCTAACGGAAATGGGTTGCACATAATGCATTTTCGGGAGCAATGGCCTCCCATATTGTGCTACCATGTTCACCCAAGCAGTACAAGTGAACCTTATGGCCAAATGAAGCTCTCCATGTTTCCTTAAACCAGAAGGTGTAAGAACCAGCAACGGATAAAAATGTGTATAGATCCGATCAGTTTCCAAAGTCGATAACCTAATTCTCACCTTACCAATTCTCTGATCTCTAGCTTCATCTTTGCCATTGATGTGACAATTGTCAAAGACCCCAATGGTGACAACGGTACACGGATCAAACACTTCCCAAGAGAACTGCTCATTCCATCGAGGAGCCAGAGTGTCAATGAGTGTTCTTGTTCGAACCCATTTATTCCCATACTTAGCAACACAATATGAATCTGTTATTCGACCCTCTTTACTCTTCATTGGCATCAGATTCTTGGCACTGAGAATACCTAATTCAAGAAGTCCAATACTCGGCTTTCTCAAGAACTTCGATGATGGTTGAAGATCACTGCTAAAATGTGTGGACTCATCAAGAACATGGTAACCAGCATCTATCCAAATTCTAAGGTGAATCTTGCTAGAGAACTTCACTTCTTTCTTCTTCTCGTCATCATCTGCCGCATGAGAAGGCTTGAGAAGATTGAACCATATAGCATCTGGTAACTTAGAGTTATCAACTCTGGTTGGAATATTCTTAAATGATATCATAGCCCTGCCAATCAATTCATCTTTCCCTGGTCCAACTCTATCCACGACATCTATTATCAAATACTCCTCAAAAGGTTCAGATGCAACAAACATTAGCTCCTCATTCCACACCGGGTTAATGTGTCTCATCGGGGAGGGCTTGGTAGTCCTTGACTGGTGCCCAAGCTGTAACTTGGCATAAGCCTCGGGCATCCGGCTTCTATCTGATGGCAGAAGATCCTGAGCTTCAATAACATGAACTCTTAGATAATATAATTTAGGTGAGAAATACACTTTGGATCGCGTATTAACCAAATTTTGTTGACTAGCCATATGAGCATCAGAATGCCAAGCCTCAGGAAAAGCCTCATCAGCTTGAGTTCCCATCCAAACAGCAAGCATGATTTCACCTTGTGGAATCTTCTCTCCTTTCTTATTGATCAACCTATACCATTGGGGAGCTAAAGGACTATCTGGTGGAACACGAAGAGGGACTTCAGCAATATCAAACATAACTTTGCCAACAATATCATCTTTCCCAAAATCCTTATCTTTTACAGTGACTTCAATCAAATTAGACTGCAGTCTTTCTTTAGAAAAAGCAAAAACACTATTCCATACAGGGTATTGATTCTTTTCAAAATGCCTTGTAACACCTTTGTAATTACCAAGTTTCACCTCAACATAAGGATCAAGACTCCCTGATATATCCATAACTGGAAGATCCCTAGCTTTGACAACATTAATATACAAAAATTGCATTTGCTCCACCAAATCATAAGTACTAGCAGTTTTATCTCTACCCCAATACCCCATTCTTGCAGCCAAAGGTGGCCTTGTTTCCACTAAACCAAATTCAGGCCTTGGACCACCACCCATTTGCATCTGCATTACATTGCTAGCCATTGGTCCACCAGCCTTTGCAAAGTCAGCCCTTCTCTCTATCACCACCGGAGGTGGTGATGGGCCAGACGCCGGCACTGGTACCGGCGCCGGTGCAGGAATAGAATGAAAAGTTCTTACCTCTGATTCTTTCTTCTTCTTATCCTTCTTCTTGATTTCAGTCTCCTTCATGTACTGTTCTTCAAAGTTGTTGGTGCTAGTTTCTTGAAATGGAGTAAAAGGGGTTGCTCTATCTTCACCATTATTCACATTCTGCTGCTCAGTTTCCACCGACACCGGCGGCGGAATGACATCAGCAACACCACCACCACCACCAGCAAGAACAGCATAGATTCTTAAAGCAATATCCCCTTTAATATGTGAAAATATTCCTCTTTTATCAAGTGGGTATCTCTGAACTAAAGCTTCAGAATCAGAAAAGGGGATAAAAGCACCAGATATCTTGACACGACCGAGAAAATTCTTGTGATGTCCCTGTTTTTGGTCATTATAAACATAAACAGAGATAGTCTGATTTTCAAGGTCTCTTGGATTCTTGATGTTGAAAACAAGCTTTTCATTCCATTGAGGGTTGAGATCTTTGTTTTTAGTTTGAGTTCTTTGACGTTGCTCATCAAAATCTACTTCAACAAAAGGACTTGCTGAACCTTGTCCATCTTTAGGCATCAGATCACTTGCATCAAGAACTTCTACAATTAACTTAGCCATTGAAGATAGTCAAGAAACTAAAAACAGAACAAAAAAGGTAAAACTTTGTGAGGCCAAGTTAGTGTATGGAGTAGAATTTAAGGAAAATGGAGAATGATGGAGAAGAAGGGTAGGCGGTGAAGGAGATATTGCAGTGGGGGTAGGGGGGTGGGGGTAGGGGCCTAGGAATTAGAGTGTTAAATTTTGGTGGAAAGTGGAGGGGATGGGGTGGGGGTGGGGGGCCTGTCAAAGTGTTTGGTGTTTGTAGTATATCTCTTTGTGATTCAAAATAGTGACCCACACAAACAAAAATAAAATGCATAATACAATATTTGGAAGTTAAAAAGTTCAATGTTTTTTATACCCTAATCAAAATACTAATAATTATTTTCAGAAGTAAAGATAATAGAAAATAATAGCTATTGCTAATATATTTTGTTTGACATAGAAAATGTAAAATAATTAGTTTAATCAAGATAAAAATTTTAAGGATTATATATTTCAATTTAAATTACTTTAAATTATAATTTATATAATACTCCATTAATATCAATCGGAACTTGTTTATTTATAAATAATTTTTTGGAAGTTTATATTACTTGACCTTCATTCTAAAAATTATTGTTTTGATTTATTTGTCCAATTAATGAGATCAAAAAGAGTTTTTAGATATTGTTTTATCTTTACCCTCAATACTTCTTTTGTCTCTAAATACTTGTTAATTTTTGAGTTGACATACCTATTAAGAAAACAATTATTAATATAATGAGTTTATCGTTATCTCTATTAATTATAAAGTTGATAAATTAAAAATTTAAAATTTTTGAGAAGTTCAACTTTTTTCAAAGTAATTAGTATAATAGGTAAAAATATTTTGTCATTTCTTGGTTGGTCAAAATGGATAAGTAATTATTACAACTAAAAAAAAGGAAAAGTAAACAAGTAATAGAGACAAATAGAGTATTAAATGACTATACATAATACTCACTCTGTCCCTATTTACTTCTCCAATTTTTTTTTTATGGTTGTCCCTAATTATTTATCATTTTGACAAATTAAGAAAGATCAGTATTTTTTATCTATTATATCTTCAATTAATTACTTTGAAAAATATAGAACGTTTTAAAAATCTTAAATTTTTAATCCATTCACTCAAAATTTATATGGATAAAATGATAAATTCACCATATTAAGAATTATTTTCTTAATAATCATGTCAATCCAAAAATGAACAAATAATTAGAGAAGGAGAAAATAGTAATACTAAAATTTAAGGTTTCAAAGCACTATTAATAAAAAGCAAAGAAAGACAAAAAAATATACGCGTAAATACATATCCACACACTTAATGTAACAATTTCATAAAAATATTATTCTTACTTATTAATGTTAATGAGCTTATAAAAAATTATAAATACCTAAGTTTAAAAAATAAACTAAAATATTTCAAAAGATATTACACATAACAAGGATAAAATGGACTAGGCATGGAATAAAAAGGAGTGTTTGATGATTTTTATAATATATAATATTATTTATCACCCAATGAGTTGCAGAATTATCAATCTTGTGCGTATAGCTATCAATTAAAGAAGTTTTTTTTTTCTCTGTATAGACTACTATAATAATAATAATAATAATAATTAATAAAATATTAATAATGCTTATATTAATAATATTTGTATAATTTATATTTACATTGATTATGTAAAAATTATTTAAATACATTATATTGTTCTGGTTTAGCTTATTAAAAATAGTATGTATAAATAGATTTATTTATAAAAAATACCCTCAAAAATATAGTAAAAAATATGTAAAAATACACCCAAATTTAAATATACACCAAATAAAAATAAATTTTATACATATTATTTTTTGTGATACATTATATCAAATGATCCTAAGCGAAAACAAGAGACAAATTGAGGAAAAGCTTTTTGTTTCAATTATTCATTAAAAATTTAAGGATGTTGAAACTTTAGCACCAAAAGTGGACGTCTACATTTCAAAACGCATTACCTAGTTAGTAGGACAAGACTTAATGAGACATTCAAGTTGAGTAACACCTTTGCCTTTTTTGATAGAAAAATTACCTAAATAGATGTTTTTATTTTATCATGATTTCTTAAGAAAATAACAATTTAAGAAAATCTTTTTAAAGAAAATTCTCGGATATATCATTCGTCTCTCGATGATACATCTCTTCTCTCTATCGAATATATTTCTCCCCTCTCTGATACATCACCCCCCCTATGTATTCAGATATTTTATCTCTCTTGATACATTCCCCTCTAAAATACATCACTGTCCTATATATCTAGATGTCTGCGGTATATTCAGAAATCTAGTGATGTATTGAAAGTTATAAATTCGATTCTCGTAATTAGAAAATTAGGACGAAAATAATGTAATTAGCTCTTAAAACTATAATATTTATGTAAAAAAAATTCACCATAATATTATTTTTATTATTATTGAGCATTTTTATATGATATTTTCTAAATATTGTTAATTTATTATTTTTGTAATTTTTAGTTGTTAACTATTGTAGACAATAAAATTCTTGTTGAGAATACAATAATCAAGAATGAAAAATTATAGCAACAATTGATTTATTATTTCAAGTGTCAGTGTTACAATCTTTATGATTCCTCTGAATTCGCCTTTTCAAATATGATTTCAAGGGATTTAAAGTTTGATCTTGAATTTGGATTTATCTTGATCTTGATCTTGATCTCTATTTTGATCTTGAACTTGAACTTGGACTAGATCTTGATCTTGGACTTGAACTTTATCTTGATCTTAACTTTCTAGTTGAATTCAAGGGCTTGAAGCTTGATCTTGAATCCGGTGGTCTTGATCTTGATTGTTCTTGAACTTAATCTTGGACTTGCACTTGGACTTGGACTTGATCTTGATCTTGACTTGAAATTTATCTTGATCTTGACTTTCTAGTTGAATTCAAGGGCTTGGAGCTTGATCTTGAATCTGGTATTCTTGATCTTGATCATTCTTGAACTTGATCTTGGACTTGAACTTATACTTGGACTTGGTCTTTATCTTGACTTAAACTTTATCTTGATCTTGACTTTTTAGTTGAATTAAAGGGCTTGGAGCTTGATCTTGAATTCGGTGGTCTTGATCTTGATTGTTCTTGAACTTGATCTTGGACTTGAACTTATACTTGGACTTGATCTTGATCTTGGCTTTCTAGTTGAATTCAAGGGCTTGGAACTTGATCTTGAATTCGGTGGTCTTGATCTTAATCGTTCTTGAACTTGATCTTGACTTCTTCAAATCTTGAACTTGAACACTTGAATCCTTGAATTCTTGAACTTGTAGAGAAATTTATGGATTTTGATCCACGAGCTTTCTCTATCTTGTTGTTTAGAATTCTTGGTTCTTTTTTCTGAATTTAGGGGTGGGCATAAACACCGAAAAACCGAAACACCGAACCGAACCGAATTTTTTTAGAATTTCGGTTTCGGTATTTCGGTTTTCGGTTCGGTATTCGGTTTAATTTTTTGTATTTTTCGATATTTCGGTTCGGTTTTCGGTACATATTACTTTGGAATTCGGTATTTCGGTTTAAACCGAAATTTTATGCTATAATTTAATAATTTATAAATTATATTATATTAATTAATAATTATTAATATTAAATATTTTTTTTAAAAAAAAGTAAAAACCCTAATACCCTACTTTTGACTCTTTCTCTTTCTACCAGATTTTTTCAATTCACTCCTCATCTTCTTGACTTCTTCCTCTTCATTTCTCTCTTCCTCTTCTACTCCAAGTCTCCAACCACTCTTGTCTTCCCTGAAGCACCGCCAGGCGCCAGCCACAACAAGGGAAGCAGCAGCCAGCCGCAGCCAGCAGCACAGCAGCAACCAGCCGCCGCCCGCCAGCAGCACAGCAGCAGCCAGCCGCAGACAGCAGCAGCCAGCCGCGACAACACTCAGCAGCAGCCAGCCGCCAGCCGCAGACAGCAGCAGCCAGCCGCGACAACACTCAGCAGCAGCCAGCCGCCGGACGTGCAGCAGTCAGCAATCAGCCAGCTGCCGGACGTGCAGCAGTCAGCAGTCAGCCAGCCGCCGGACGAATTAAAATGGCCCATTAAAAAACCAAATTAAAAAACCGAACCGAATTAATAAAAACCGAACCGAATTAACAAAAACCGAACCGAACCGAAATATTTCGATTCGGTATTCGGTACGCAATTTATAAAAACCAAAAACTGAAAAAACCGAAAAAAAAACTGAACCGAACCGGAAAACCGAATGCCCACCCTATCTGAATTATGAGACCCCTATTTATAGTTTTAGAATAGCGGAGTTGCGATTGGAACAGGACTCCCTTCGGCCAATCAGATTTAAGTGAAATATTATATGGGTTTTATGGGGCGGGCTTTAATAAAATTTATATTTATTTGAATTTAAATAATTAAATTAATTATATTAATATATTTATTAATTTCGACTAATATATTTATTAATTTAATATAATTTGAATAACTATATAAATTTATATTTAATAAATTTGAAGCGACTACAACTATATTTTGGAGTGTTCATTTGTATTGCAAAGTGAGATATTATATTTTGGATAAAAATTATCTTTTTCCTCGAATATTAATTTAAAATTTTAAAACTGTTATAAAATCAAGATTATAAAAAGAAGACAAGAGAAGTAGATGGAGAAAGACTTTCTTCTTATTCAAGTATATGTAAGTTTCATATGTATATCATACAATAGTGAATGAACAGCCCTATTTATAGAGTGAGAAATCACTCCAAAGGTCACCATATTAAGTATCATAATAAATAGATACATTCTTATCCAAAAAGGTTCATGAAACCTAGTGAATATGAATGGTTGTTCATGTACTAACTTTATGGACTATCCACTTAATCAATAGATTTATAGCACTCTCCCTTGGATGTCCATAGATATTGTGCCTCGTTAAAACCTTACTAGAAAAAAAACCCTGTGGAAAAAAATTCTAGTGAAGGAAAAAGAGTACATATATCTTTTGATACACATTATTTGCTGCCTCATTAAAAATCTCTCTAGGAAAACCCAGTGGGACAAAACATAGGCTAAGGAAAAAAGAGTACAGTGCGTATTTTACTCCCCCTGATAAAAAGCACGATTCAGATGGTTAAGTTTTCGCATTCCAATTTTGTGAACCATCTTCTCAAGAGTCGAGGCCGGTAAATATTTGGTAAACAAATCTGCTGGATTATCACTCGAACAAATTTGTCGCACATCAATATCACCATTCTTCTGGAGATCATGTGTGAAGAATAACTTTGGTGAAATGCGTTTCGTTTTATCTCCTTTTATAAAGCCTCCTTTTAATTGAGTTATGCATGCAGCATTGTCTTCAAAGAGTATTGTGGGTATCTTGACGTCACACTTCAAACCACATCTTTCTTTGATGGAATGTATTACTGATCTTAACCATACACATTCTCTACTTGCTTCGTGAATGGCTATTATCTCAGCATGATTTGAAGAAGTAGCGACAATATACTGCTTCGTAGATCGCCATGATATAGCAGTACCTCCGTATGTGAACAGATAGCCTATTTGTGATCGAGCTTTATGTGGATCAGATAAATAACCTGCATCTGCATGACCAACAAGATTTGCACTATCTTTGTTAGTATAAAACAGGCCCATATCATTAGTTCCCCTTAGATATCGCAATATATGTTTAACTCCATTCCAATATCTTCGTGTAGGGGAAGAACTATATCTTGCTAACAAATTAACAGAAAATGCTATGTCAGGTCTTGTAGCATTAGCAAGATACATAAGTGCCCCCAATTTCACTAAGATAAGGTACTTCTGGACCAAGAGGTTCCTCATTCTCTTCTTGAGGTCGGAATGGATCCTTACTCACTTCAAGTGATCGGATAACCATTAGAGTACTTAATGGATGTGCTTTGTCCATGTAAAATCATTTCAAGATTTTCTCAGTATAGGTAGATTGATGGATGAAGACCCCGTCTACTAAATATTCTATTTGTAGTCCAAGACAAATTTTTGTCTTTCCAAGCTCTTCCATCTCAAATTCATTCTTTAGATATTCAATTTCCTTTTGAACCTCCTCTGGAGATCCAATGAGATTAATGTCATCAACATAAACAGCAAGAATAACAAACCCCAATGTTGTTTTCTTAATAAAAATGCAAGGACATATGACATCATTCATATAATCTTGTTTTATCAAGTACCCACTGAGGCGATTATACCACATGTGCCCTGATTGTTTTAATCCATATAATGACTTTTGTAATCTAATTGAATACATTTTCTGATATTTTGAACTACATGCTTCAGGCATTTTAAGTCCTTCTAAAACTTTCATATAAATTTCATTATCAAGTGCACCGTAAAGGTAAGCTGTAACCACATCCATTAGATGAATTTCAAGATTTTCATGTACAACTAAACCGATGAGATATCGAAAAGTTATTGCATCCATAACAGGTGAATATGTTACTTCATAGTCGACACCGGGTCGTTGAGAGAATCCTTGTGCAACAAGGCGCGCCTTGTATCTTACAATCTCATTTCTCTCATTTCTTTTTCGTACAAAGACTCATTTATAGCCAATTGGTTTAACATCACAAGGCGTTTGGACTACTGGTCCAAAAACCTCACGCTTAGCAAGTGAATTTAGTTCTGATTGAATTGCTTCTTGCAATTTATGCCAATCACGTCTTTGTCGACATTCTTCGACAGATAGAGGTTCAAGATCCTCATTTCCTTGCATAATGTTAAGTGCAACATCATATGCGAAAACATTATCTACTATAATTTTTAATCGATCTAAAATAATCTCATCACCTGTAGAACTTATTGAGAGTTCTTCATTTACTTTAGTCTCGGGTTCACTGATCTCTTCAGGAATATCAGGATTAATCAGATCTTGAATTTCTTCGTGAAATTCTTTTGTAGTGTCATTTTTTGTAATTCTTTTTCTAGGATTTTTATCTTTTGAACCCAATGGTCTACCATGCTTCAGGCGTATTTGTGATTCAGGAGTTATGACACTTGTAGATGGTCCTTTTGGGACGTCAATACGGATAGGCACATTTACTGCAGGAATATGTGACTTTGTTATCCTTTTTGAATCAATAAATGTGTCTGGCATTTGATTTGCTATGTTTTGTAAATGGATGATCTTCTGGACCTCTTGTTCACACGCAGGAGAGCGTGGATCAAAATGAGATAATGATGAAACTTTCCGTGCAATTTTACTTTTAAGTTTATTTTTCTCTCCCCTAATTGCGGAAAATTTGTTTCATCAAATCGACAATCTGCAAATCTTGCAGTGAATAAATCTCAAGTCAATGGCTCAAGGTAGTGAATTATTGAGGGTGAATCAAACCAAACATATATGCCTAACCTTCTTTGAGGGCCCATCTTGGTGCGCTGAGGTGGTGCTACAGGCACATATACAGCACATTCAAAATTCAAAGATGAGCAATATTTGGTTCATGGCCAAATACCAATTGTGATGGGGAGTATTTATTTTAATGAGTCGGTCTAAGACGAACAAGTGATGCTGCATGTAAGATAGCATGACCCCAAACAATAGTAGGCAACTCACTTTTCATAAGTGCGCTTAATAAATGACTCAGCAAGGCCATTTTGAGTATGAACATGAGCTACAGGATGTTCAACTTTTATCCCTACCAATACGCAATAAGCATTAAAAGCTTGGAATGTGAATTCGCCAGCATTATCAAGGCGAATTGTCTTAATGGGATAATCAGGAAATTGCGCTCTTAATCGTATTATTTGTGCCAATAATTTTGCAAACGCCAGGTTGCGAGATGATAAGAGGCACACATGATACCATTGAAAATGCGTCTATTAGGACCATAAAATATCTAAACGACCCACTAGATGGGTGAATACGTTCACAAATATCCCTATGTATTCGTTCCAAAAATTGAGGGATTCAATGTTAACCTTCATTGGTGATGGCCTAGTAATCAATTTGCCTTGGCAACAAGCAGCACACGAAAACTCATCATTTGTAAGAATCTTCATGTTCTTTAATGGATGTCCATTTAAGTTTTCAATGATTCGTCTCATCATTATTGATCCAGGATGACCTATTCGGTCATGCCAAAGCACAAAAGTCTTTAAGTCAGTAAACTTCTGGTTTACGATAGAGTGTGCTTCAATCATACTTATTTTTGCATAATACAGACCAGAAGATAAAGTTGATAATTTCTCCAACACATATTTCTGGTCTGAGACAATCTTGGTAATACCAAGGTATTCAACATTCATTTCATTTATTGTCTCAACATGATATCCATTTCGGCGAATATCTTTAAAACTTAACAAGTTTCTTTGGGATTTAGAAGAGAACAAAGCATCTTCTATGACAAGTTTTGTCCCCTTAGGCAGAAATATAGTAGTTCTTCCGGAGCCTTCTATTAAGTTTGAATTACCAGAAATTGAAGTAACATTTGTTTTTCTTCTAAGCCAGTAGGAGAAGTATTTCTCATCTTTGAATATAGAGTGCGTTGTTCCACTATCAATTACACAAATATCTTCATGATTGATCATTGAGACATCCATATACACTTCAAGATAATAGATATAAAAGAAATAAACATTATAATATTATTACTAAACAAAAATATTACACAACCTTTTAGTTGTTTACAAGTCTAGGAAAACATATTCATACTAGTTCATATAAAAGACAAAAATAAAATATATTTACATTATCACAGACCCATCACCTATCAGGTGATCTATCTTTCCTTCGGGATTCTCAAAGAAATCCGCTACATCTAGATGCATGGGTTCAACAGTATCTTCCGTGATAAAGTTGGCTTCTGCGTTACTTTTCACCTCCTTCAGGGAAGCTTGATATAACTCAACCAGGTGCCTTGGCGTACGACAACTACGTGACCAATGTCCTTTTCCTCCACATCGATAACATTTGTTGTCTGAATTTTTCTTGTGCACTACGTCATGTTTTTCATTCTTCTTTTTACACTACTGGTGTTGAAGGTTATTATTTAGTGCAAGAAGATCACCACTATTGAAATTTCTTCCTCGACCACGACCACGACTGGGGCCACGACCTTTTTTATGCCTAGATTGGTGAAAATTTTGTAGTATTTACTTCAGGAAATGACATAGAACTAGTAGGTCAACTTTCATGGTTTTTCATCAGTAATTCATTATGTTGTTCAACAACAAGGAGATGTGAAGTTAATTCAGAATACTTTTTAAATTCCATTTCTCGGTATTGGTGATGCAGAAGCATACTCGAGGCAGGGAAAGTGGAAACATTTTTTCCAGCATATCATGGTCGGTGATATTTTCTCCACATGGAAGAATTATACTCACTGATAGATTTAAAATCTTGAAGTCTCAAGTGGATCCAGTCATAACGTGCATGTGGAAGGACGACCAACTTCAGGTGGTCATATCTATCTTTTAAATTGTTCCACAACACCAGAGGATCCTTAACAGTGAGATATTCCATTTTCAAACCCTCATCAAGGTGATGATGGAGAGATATCATCGCCTTAGCACGGTTTTGATTCAATGCTTGATTATTTTCTTAGATGGTGTCTGTTAGACCCATCACATCAAGATGAATTTCTGCATCGAGTGCCCATGATAGATACATTTTTTCCGATATGTCTAGAGCAAGAAATTCAAGTTTAGAAATATTAGACATTATTTAAATAAAAGGAAATTCATACCTCCAAGGCTTTTAAAGTCTTTACTTCAACTGACAGAGACTCGTGCTGATAACGTGTTATAAAATCAAGATTATAAGAAGAAGACAAGAGAAGTAGATGTACGAGAAGACTTTCTTCTTATTCAAGTATATGTAAGTTTCATATGTATACCATACAATAGTGAATGAACAACCCTATTTATAGAGTGAGAAACACTCCAAAGGTCACCATATTAAGTATCATAATAAATGAATACATTCTTATCCAAAAAGGTTTATGAAACCTAGTGAATATGAATGGTTGTTCATGTACAAACTTTATGGACTATCCACTTATTCAATAGATTTATAACAAAAACATATTTTACCACTTTAAATAATAAATATCTTCTCTCTTTTAACTTAATTGAACATTTTAAATATTAATGTTACCCTCTAAATTAAATCTTTATCTTTTTTTTATTCTTTTAATATTTCTGTCTCTCTTTCTAATCTATACTAGTGAATTTATTCGCGCTTCGCGCGATTATAAAAATGATAAGTTATGAATAATTTTATTGAGTATCATATAATTAAAGATGTGTTTGCAATATAATCGTTAGACCTTGATTTTTATAACAAAGAATAATATATAAATTTAATGCATAATTAAACTTTAGAGTTTTTACTGACATCCACTTCATAGGTCGATCATAATTTAATAATTTGTATCTTCTTTTTTGAGTCAAACTAAATATGCAAACAATAAACATAAAGAATATAAAAACAACAAAAGAATAAATAAATCAATGTGATGATTACTACATAATCTAGCATCTCTCGAAAAATAACCATAAAAAATCAATGTGATGATTTCTATAAAATTTGACTATCTTTATTTATACGACTATAATATCTAATATCAATATGATTATTAATTACTTTAGAAATTAGAAAAATAAAAAGTTATTAATGTAATGAAAATAAATATCATTAAAACTTATATTAAAGAAATGACTTTTTAGTTTCTTTAACATTTTATTTAATATAATTAATAGAATTAAAGAATTGAGTTTTAAATGAGAAAATAATATCAATTATTAATTAATAATTAGTTATACTTTTTCAAAAATAAGAAATTCAAAATCTACTGTTTCGCTTAAACATAAAAATATCTTCCTTATATTCCTATTATTACCTTTTATTTGATATATATATATATATATATATATATATATATATATATATATATATATATATATATATATATATATATATAAGAAAAACTAAACACCTGTCACTCAAGAAAAAAGATGAAGTTAAAAAATAAAATAAAAATAAGTTATAAATAAATTTCAGACAAAAATGACAAATTACAAAAAAAAAAAACTTTAATCATGATTGTGATAGAGATTTATCAGAATTTAAGAAGTGTTTTATTTTTGTAATGAATGAAAGAAATTTAGGAGTGTTAGGTTTTATTTGTCCTAAATTTCTTGCCATAAATATGTTTTCCTTTTATGAAAAGGTTTTGGATTGACTAATCCTTTTTCTAGTAGGAAAAGGTTTAGGACTCTATAAATAGAGGCATGTTCCTTCTAACTTAATCAGCATTCACAATATAGTCTTTAAGGGCTTTGAGAGTTTTGGTTAGGGGAGAATTTATGGGTCACAAGCTTGATAAGTTATCACTTGTGTGAACCTCCCATGTATTCCGAGTGAATTGGTTGAGGTTGTTTTCCTCTATATTTTGTACTCTCATATTTATAGTGGATTGCTCATCTCCTTTGTGGACATAGGTCGATTGACCGAACCACGTTAAATCTTTGTGTCTTTTGGTATATTTCTCGTTGTCTTCTTACTTGTGTTCATTCGAGGTTTGCTTTGCTAGCTTTCGCATTTACATCTGCTTATTTTCGGTCCTAACAAAGAGAAGGAAAGAAAAGTTTTAGAAAAATTAACTAATAGTATTTTATTAATGATGAAAAATAAGATATTTTAATTTCTTCAACATTTTACAACAAATTAAATGAAATTAGTTGAGAGAAAATTAATGAGGAGAATATATTTATGGTAATAAAAAGGAGACATAACTAAAACATATATATATATATTACAAAAATAATAGAAATAGAAGGTACAATGTTATATTATGGTAATAAGGATTAGAGTTAAATAAATTTCTTTTTAGAAAATTATAAAAATAGAAGGTAGAAAAAAGAATTTGGATAAGAATAATAAATTGTAGCAATAATAAAGAAAGATGACAATGAATAAATTGTAATAATGATGAGAAAGTTTCATATACTTTTTTTCCAAATTTCATAGATTGAGAAAATAAAAAATAGAAATATGTAACAAAATAAATGATTGCAAATTAAACTTAAATTTTAATTATATTACATGAAATCTTCTCTTTCTTTTTTTTTTAAAAAAAGAAAACAAATGTTTCACCATGATTTATTAATCAACAAAACTAAAAAATAGTATAACTATCAATTTCAAAAGTGGATCGATTCCCAATAATCAAAAAGGAAAATAAACTATAGCACTAACTAAAATTTAAAAAAAGAAAAGTAAATAAACAAATGTAGAAGAATGACAAGAGCTTCAAAGGTTTTCAAATTCCATATCCAGACGTCTTTTTCGATCAGTCGCGCAGAAATCCATGGCTATCTCGACACTATCATATCCGTCCGACTTTCATCTTCTATAAACAATCTCATGTCCAACGTGTAGCAATCTAATGGTATGTGTTTATATAGTATTCAAAAGTTAATGTTAAAAAACTTTTCAAATTCTCTAATTAAATGTAAAGAATAAATTTTCTTAAATTTTACAATTAAGGAAAATGTTTATAATGTAAGAAATTGATAATTGAAGCTTTTATGTGTATGATTTAATGAGGGAGTGATTAAATACTATGCTTTAATATTCTTCAAAAACATTACATAATATTTTATGTTTTAAAATAAAAAAAGCTAAAAAAGAACCCTCAAATAAATAAATAAAAATTTAGGCCTTAGAGGCATGTCATATCAGCGTTCTAGATTCATAAATCTTATTTTGAAGCAAAATGTAACGTGCGTAGAACTTGACCCCTAAATCATCCTTTGATTATTGATATATATATATATATATATATATATATATATATATATATATATATATATATATATATATTACGAATTTATACCAGTAGCAAATAAATCTTATTTTGAAGCAAAATGTAACGTGCGTAGAACTTGACTCCTTAATCATCCTTTGATTATTGATATATATATGTATATATTACGAATTTATACCAGTAGCAAATAAATCTTATTTTGAAGCAAAATGTAACGTGCGTAGAACTTAACCCCTTAATCATCCTTTGATTATTGAAAATATTTTTGTTCATAAATTAATTTTTGGAATAGTCTCCTGTCTTTTTTTCTGCATGATTAAAAGTTGGGATGTTACAATCGAAAAATGTGGTACAGTGAATGATATTATTTCTCCTTTAATCAGAAGCTCGCATTTGAGTTCTAATTATGAAAAAATCTTTGATAAGAAGTATTCTCTCAAATAGACTAACACAATGAAAATCAAAATAATCAAACTTTAATATAGATATCAGACACAAAACTAGATGAAATTCCGCAAAAATAAAAATAAAAATTAGGATACCATATACACAATTTAAAAAAGCAAGTCCAAAAACCTATGATTAAATAAAAGAAAAAAGTATATACTGTCAAAATAGCAAGAGAAATTGTAAGCAAATAATACAATTCTGCTAACTCAATTTTCAATTTCACATAAATATATTATTGATTAAACAAATTTGAAATTAAAATACATAAACAAAAAGACAATGTCACAAAATTATATAGAAAAATTATTCGTTATATATTTATTGATTTAATATACAATAAAGTATGTGAAAAGAACGTAGCGTTATTAATTTATTATAATAGGGTGAAAAAGCATTTTCTTTCCTTTTCAAAAGATGTTAGGAGCGTCCATTATCCTCTAATCAACATAGCTATCACTACAAAGGTTGTTGATTAACCAAACAATATACTTTTATGTTTTTCTTTCTTTATTCATTTTTAAAATCAAAATAATACAAGAGGAGTCAAATGTCAACAGACAAAATATAGAAAATTATCTAAATGGTAATACTTCAATTTACGCATACATATCATCTGGTTAAATATTGAAAAATTATGGGGATAAATAAATTTATATTATTTAATTACTCATTATAGTTGTAGTTTGCTATAATTATCATTCGTGACTAACATTACATAAATTACGTGGGCTGACTTCGAGTTTGTATAATTAGTCATGTGTGTATATGTATAATTCGCCAGGATATACAAATAAATATGTATAATATATAATTTTTAGCCTATATATATATACAATTCACCTCTCTCCCACTCTCTGCCCTCTCTCACTCGCCTCTCTCCTGCCTGTCTCAATCTCGCTCACCTCTCTTCTCCCTCTCCAAATCTCGCTTGCCATTTATACAAATGTATATGTATAATATACAATTATATATAATTATATACATATACAATTCACCTCTTTCCCACTCTCTGCCCTCTCTCGCTCGCCTCTCTCGATCTCTCGCACTCTCGCTCACCTCTCTCCTCGTATCCCGATCTCTTGCCATATATACAATTACATATGTATAAGATACAATTATCTAACCAATATACATATACAATTCACCTTTCTCCCACTCTTTTCCCCTCTCTTTCGCCTCTCTTCTCTCTCTCCCAGTCTCGCTCGCCTCTCTCTTCCAAATAACATGTAGCTACAAATTGTAATTATTAAACTATAGCTATAAAGAACAATTAATTATTTTTAAGTGGCTATTTGTGAAAGTTTTCCTTAAATATTTTCTAAAATAAATTAGTAACTTATATGACACTAAAGAAGACTTAATTTCATATGTTTG
The DNA here is from genome assembly GCF_036512215.1 of Solanum lycopersicum. Lineage (NCBI taxonomy): Eukaryota > Viridiplantae > Streptophyta > Magnoliopsida > Solanales > Solanaceae > Solanum > Solanum lycopersicum. The sequence goes on from NC_090810.1 coordinate 15,192,830, forward strand.
ACTATTTTTTTCTTTCAATTCGATTTATTTCATTTGTTTTATATTAGTTGATCTCTTCGTATTATATTGTATTTATGAAATTATAAATAATAAGAGAATTTCACTAATTCATCTCTTAAAAAAATTCTTGAGAAATTTTACAACTAAATATGATATTTTTTTAAAAAATAATAATTGTAAGGATATGTAATATAGGAAAACATTAATTAATATTTTTTTAATTTTATAAAATGGACGATTAATATAAAAAAATATTTTTTTAATATAATGATCAAAGCGAGTATTAATTATTCATTATATAATGTTTCATTATTATTATTATTATTTCTATTACTATTGTTTGTTTCATTATTATTATTATTTCTATTACTATTGTGTCTTATTGACAACATTAGTATTGACTTTATTTTGTGATTTATTTACACCTTTAAAATATGCTCTTTTTTTCCTATTACTACTATAGTGTAAACCTTACCATTAAGTAATTAAAAGCCCTTGAAAGTCAAGGATTCCTTTTTTTTAAAATTTTTTTTTATAGATACCACTGTTAAATTATACTAATTATTATTGGATACATGGTATCATTGCAGTCATTTTCAATAAAAAAAAATTACAAAAAGAATATAGGAGGAATCCTCATTGAACTTTTTTTATTTTTTACAAAAAGAATCTGGAACTCTTTAGTATGTCGTATCATTTGTAAGAATTAATAAGTATATTCGTTATTAAACAGTGGCCTTGCTTTTGTGTACACAAAGATACATTCGATGTGAAGTTTTGAGTTATTGTAGCCTGCAAAGGAAATAATAAAATGATGAAAAACTACTATAGTTGTAAATTAAATCCTACTTTTTCGCCTTTTATCATTCACTTAATGTATGTTTCTTCCTTTATTTGATTGCACTATTGTATGTAGATCCACATATCCTTGCTTTTTAAGAAAAAGGTGAAATTGCTAAAGAGTATCTTCTCCCATCACTTTAGAATCATTCTCATTCAAAAAGGACAATGAAGTAGTGACATGAATCAGCTTTGTGATGGAGTAATAAGTATTTATTCATTCTTAATTACAAGTTTTAAATTTGAGATTTCTTAGTTAGAGAGCATTTTATCCCCTAAATATGGAACTTTTCAACGCAAATTTAAATTTAATTAAACTCTAATATAAATATAGAGTACTAAATGAAAAAAATGTGACATGAATTACCCAATCACTCCCATCACTTCCTCTTCTTAAATGTACTTGTACCATAATTAAGCCCTTTTTTTTCACTCAAGTTATTATTCTAATTCTTTTTTCCCTAAAACATTAAGAAAACAATAATGGTACGTACCTCAAAATTAAAACGGGATCGGACGAGATGTAATTGTCCAACTTCCTTTTGACATGACTTCTAATTACCACATGAGCGTTTCATTGAATTTAGATTCAGATCATATTTCTATCAATTTATTTTTATGTATATAAGTAGATATTTAAATTTATATAAAATTGTACAAATAGATACATGTATTACATGATAATTCACGGAAAATACACTCAGACTAATCTGTATAATGCCATTTGAGATGCCTATTATGCCATGTATGATACGTATGTCTACTTGTTTAACGTTATGTAAATTTAAGTGTCTACTTATATGTATTCAGAATTAAAAAAAATACAAGTATCAGACCAAATTAAAAGACATATTTATATATTATGTCTTTGAATATTTATTCGTTTTTATTATTTTAAATGTTGCTATCTCTAAGTCTTATATCATAATATACATCCACCACACATTTTAAGCAAAAATAGGTTCCAAATTAATTATAGAACATCAAGGGCTTATAACTTTATCATTCTTTTCCTTCTGTGATTTATTTTGGAATTTGAAAAAAAAATTTGGTCAATTTGCACTTTTAGTCCCTATAATTTCTATAGATTCTTATTTGATCAGTATCAAATATATATATATATATATATATATATGTATATATATATGTATTATCTGTCTTTATATAGATCATGTGGTCCAAATTATTAAAATTAAAAAAAAAAAAACAGCAAAACAGAAGACAGTATATTTGTAAGAGAGTATCCGAACAATGGCACCAAACGGAACTTTCTTACCTGTCTACTAAACTACTCTTCTCTAACACAACAGATCTACAAAGAGGGACCCACCAATATTTTTAAAAAATAACTCTTTTACGTAAACAAATAATTTTTTAATAAAAATTGTGCTATACATGCTATTTCTAAGATATTAAATCAAGTAATGCATTAAAAATAATCTCTACATAATTAATATAAATATATATAATTAATAAAATTATTAATAAAATATTCTATTTAATATCATTCTTATATATTTTACTTCGCGCTGAACAACCCCTTCAAATCATATTTCAAGAGAAAATAAAGTTAAATGCTTTTTAACTTTTATACCAAACGATATACTAGCTAGTAATCACAAAATTGTCACATAATAAAAGATTTCAACAAAAAAAAGTTTAGCTGGTAGGCAGATAATTAACAGTCCAAAACTCGTCTTCATCACTTTTTTGCGTACACGACTAAACACTTTATAAATTTTTTATGTGACATAATATATATAAAATGATAAGTGTATGTTATTTATTTGTTTAATTTTATATAAATTTAAATATTTAATTAAATATATTTAATTTTTTTAAAAATAAATTTCCAACAAATGTGCTATACTTCCTATAATAACGAAAAATAACGTAAGTTAAAAAAATTATGATATTTGTACTCACGTACTATTAATGCATAAATAAATCCATGTGCTTAAGACATGATTCAAGGATATTTATTATTATTATTATGAAATAAAACAAGATGGATATTTAATTAAATAATGAAGACAACAGCAAATAGTAGGGAACTTACATAGCTGGCTTTCATAAATAGGTCACTCTTTTATTCTCCAACAATGATATGTCTCTTCTGATCACTGTCTCAACTCTTAACATTATAAAATTCATCATTCATCTACATTGTCTCATTAATTGCATCTTTCCATTCTTTTTTATTTTCTTCAAAACATACCAGAAAACAAAAAAAAGAATTAAAACTAAAGTTCTTTCTCACATCATTTACTCATTTCTAATACTTTCTGTTTTTCAAGAGAATATATTATTGATCAGCTCCATCTTATTTAAAATAATATAATTATCACATAGTGTAATAAATGTTTAGAGGTACGACTTGTCAATAAATAAATATAAAGAAAAACAAATGAATATCAAAGAAATTTCTTTTACAATTCTTTATAATCAAACAACGTGAAGCTAAAAATTAGGAAGTGCGCTCCTAAAACTAGATAGTTTGCCACGTTTAAAATTACTTCCTAAAAACTAGGACAAACCTCACTTATAACAAAATTCTAATTAACTAAACTGAATTTTTAAAATTAAACAAAAACAACATTATTTTAGTGTGAAACAATACTTAATTACTATTGAGATGTACTTATTATTGCGTTTGTACTGAGTATAGGCTTTAGGTTATTACTCTCGTAGTCAGTGTGTTATTAGCTTTAATTAGTAAGTAATATTTGTTACTTATAAGTTATTAGGTTAGTTAAATTTAGATTAGATATTTTTATGGTGAAATAGTCTGGTAAATCCTTATATGTTATATCAGTTTGTATTTTCAACCTTTCTATTTATACCTTTGTGTTTTGGAACCTTAAAACTCAATAGATTTTTAAGCACCTCCAACCATGTGCATAGCTCACTCTCCTTTAATTAATTGACGTGTCATATTTATTTTTTATAAAAATGTAAAATCTCTCATTGTTCCTCCCAGGATTTTTTCATGCAATCATCGGAGAAGATGAGTAAAGGAAACAGGGGAGCCACCAAGGGTGTAAAGAAGAAGGGAGACGCCTTCGTGATCGATTGCGCAAAGCTTGTTGAGGACAACATCGATCCCTAAGTTTCTTCAGGAGCGCATCAAAGGCTGACACAAAACTAAAATCACCATCACCTTCGATACCACCTTCTCCAATCCAAGAGGTATTTGAAATACTTTACTAAGAAGTATCTAAAGAAGAACAATGTCCGTGATTGGCTCCGAGTAATTTTCTCCAACAAGGACTGTAATATTTATGACAATGAGGTTGAGGAGGAAGATTAAGAAGCTAGTTTGATAGAGAACATCCTTTCTTGAACTTTAATTTTGTACTTCTTCATTATCTGGATTTTGTTTTGCCTTGTAAGATGATGTTTACAATTTTGTCAATGAAGTTATATCTTTAAAAAAATATTTTAATTTATTTTTAAGTGAAATTTCATACATCCAATTCTTCCTATTTTCACTGGTTCACGACCAAAATTTACCAGAGTAAGCCATCGCCTCCATCATCCCTGTTTTTGCCGGATTAATCACATAGACTTTCTCCCTCACCCATCTTTATCTCCACCGCACACCATCACCACCTTCAACCTCAACAAAAGCAACAACTAAACCACTGCACCACCAGATCTGGGAAAAACCTCTTCACCGCCATGAGCACACCCTCACCCACCTCGCGCTGATGCGCTTTATCCCTCTGCTGTGATCAATCGACAAGATATGCTAAATAGGTGTCTGTAAATTGTGGAGAGGGAAAAAAAGTTTGGTCAGACGTGAAAATGGCCAAAAAGGAGGGGTGGTAGGGAAGAAGAAATGATTTCTTAATTAATTCTTTTTTTAAAATAAATATTTCTTTTATAATTTTAACATTTTTTTAACCTAAAAAAGTTATTTACTCACTGTAAGATGCGTGAAGTCACACGCTTTCGCCAACTCAGCCATCTTAAAGATGCATAAGACCAATGGTCGCAAGAGTTTGTTAAATTGTGTTTTATTGCATTTGAGGATCAGATGACAAAAGAGTATATAATGTGGTCACACATGTGGAATGAAACATAATTTTAATTTCACAATTCACAAAGGTGCAATCTCTTCTCCTTCTCTCTCGTGACATGGACACTAAAAAAAATCAATGTTTAATTAGCAATGCACAAGATTTGTTGCTAATCTATTTATTTGTCGCTAAATAAGATTAGCAATGCATTATTGTTTGTTACTATTTTTCTTGTTGCTAACCTCTTAGCAATGAAGTGAATTAATTCTTTTTCTAGTTTAGAGACGTTTCATCGACGAACTATATCTATTGTTATTTTTGCAAAGCAGATTTTTTTTTGACGACAAGGGAAACCTGCAGCCTCTACCCTTTTGGGTGCGCACAGGGTAAAACCCCGCTCCTATGCAATAGCTCACAATCACATAGGAGAGGTAACCTGCACTAGGCAAGTCTAGTGCGACAAGCTCGACCCAGAAGACAAACCTCTTGCTTTAATTTCATTTTGTCGTTTGAATAACTTCCCGATAGAATTTTTTTTTTGCCATTCTGTTGCAACAATTTTTCAATAACTTTGCGACAAAATCTTTTGTCACTAATCTGTCACAAAAGTTCTTTCTATAACCATTATTTGAATTTTCGCTAATAATTTTTTTTATATTTGTTTTCTATATACTTTATTGAAACATATTAAATACAAATTATTAAATATCCTTGAAATAACCAATATTCATATAAAATATAATTATAGAACGTTCACAATATATGATAGAAAAGCTCCAACAACATTATTATATCGAAAACATTCATAACAAGCTAAGTATGTATGAATAATTCTTAAATAAAAAGAACCTACATCAATAAAGTATTATGGACATAAAATCTGTACTTTCAAAAATAGACAATATAAAAAATTAATATAACTTAGGTCAAAGGCTACAATCATCATCTGAAACTAAACGATCCTCATCTTCAACTGTAACACCCCAAATTATTATTTTAATTAAGACTCGAACTATCCTTCGTTATGAGTAGGATTTTACCGAGAAATTTAAAATTTCTTGAGTATCAGAGTCACCAGATGTAGCACCTTAAGTTCCATTCATTCAAGTCATTCTTAAGTTCCTTCAAGTATTGAGTCGATTCCAAATGATCATAACTTTTAGCACATGATGAGTTAGGTGAACCATAACATATCAAAAAAGTTCTTTGAATTGTCTTCCCAACTCCACCAAGTTTACAAAGTTTCGAGTTTGTATGAGTGAGATATGTCCTTTTAAAGTCATGTTATCTAATTAAGGAAAGTTACCCAAAAATAGTGAGGGGTATTTTGGTCTTTTTATCATCCAATCAGATTTAATTCATTTTGATAAAGTTTTAGGGGTCTAATATGATTAGGTTAAGTTTCAGAATCCTAATATACGCCTAGGATTTTAGTTGAGAGTTCAAGAGGAAAAAAGAAGAGAAAAGGAAAGGGTTAAGACGTTCTCCGAAGTTCTTGAGTTTAGTTGCAGATTTTTGCCATGGGTTTAATACCTAAGAGGTATGTAAGTTTAATAGTGTTGGTTTCTTTTACCCAAAAGTCAAACATGATTTTCATATTCGAATTAATCCATAAAGATTGAAAGATTTAAGTTCTAGATAAGTGTTCTTGAAGTTAATTCTAAATCTTGTTTGTTGGGATTTTGATGATTTCATGAGATGAAAGTGAGTGTTTTGAGGGATGTGTTGAATATATTAGTGTGTAATTAATTTGAATAATTGAATCCAAGTGATTGTTGAAAAAACCGCTCGAATCTAAGCAAACTAGGGTGAGAAAACGAGATAAAAAAGTCATCGGGGTTTCTTCGTTGGGGCCTAGCACCCTACGCCATCCAGTGCGCCCCAACCACACCTCTTTAGGTAGAGGGATAACGCCTGCGCCGCTTAATGTGCCACGATTGACTTTCCCTAATCCTTCAGTATCGTTTTCCCCATATAAGTCCTATAAAAGGGTACCTTCATGCCTTATCGATTCTAAACTACCTCTAAACACCTAAAAATCATTCATAACTTGAATCATAACCTTGAATTCATAATTCAAATTCAGGGTGGAGTTAACAATAAATATTTGAAAATTTATCACGCGCCGAGCCTACACCCTGGGTGGGATTGACACTTGAGAACCATTGTTGGCCTCAAATGAACCCTTGAATTGACTTACTTACTTAGAGGAAGACTTAAATCAATAAACATATAGTTATGAAATAAACTGGAATGTTATAAATTAACATTGAACTTGACCATTAAGGCAAACCCAAGTCTTAACATAAGATGATGACAACGATAAGACTAAAGAGCTAACATATAACTATCTATGAAGCCTCTAACACAACTGATATGGATGTCGAGACAAACCCCATTACATCCTAATGAACTAATAAAAACGACTGAAAGCAAAAAAAGGAGTCCTTTGGAATGCAAGGAGGCTCATCCACTGAATCTAGAATGCTCATTGAATCGATGATGCGCTGGTGCTGATCTTGGTTACTTGTGTTTGCATCATAAGATGATGCATGCCAATTGAGATCAATACGAATGTAGACTACGCAAGCTGGAATGTCAAACACAACATAGGCTTGAAAAGAGTATGAAAGAAACACTTACCTGGGTTATACTCAACTCAATTAAACTCAACTAATTTCAATATAAAGCAATATAAACAAATTTAGTATTAAGAAAGGTTTAAATCATGATTTTCAACTCTATGTATTTATAAATATAATGATAACTCTATATGTCTGCAAAAATACAATATGAACTCTGTTTTGTATATAAAAATACAACTATTTCTGATTTATATAAGAATAAAAAATACTGATATGAGAGTTTCTCTAACCGGTAACCATCACTTAAGAGATATCGAGATGATACGATATTTTTCCTCAAGCTTCCAGGGCCGTCCTACACTGTTCCATGAGTATACAATCAAAACTACTAAGTGGATCCACTAGTCTATGTTAAAAGACATTAAATGAATCATCTTACAAGTATGACCTTTTTTTCTACCCACTGGTCTCTCTTCACATCCTCTAAAGGTGTTAGGAAGAGATTTAATCATCCAACGTAATAACTTGTGGCTACATGATTTATGGAGGCTTGGAGTTATCTAAACTCTCCACCATATCGGTGCTCAATACTAATCTCGAAATATACTAGATCTTTATGTTTAAAAGCATACTTCTTTCTGTGGTTTGAGATAATTGCTCAAAACTTAGTTCAAAGGCTATCTTAGAAATTTCATTTTTCTCAATTGCTTAATTGTGAAAGCATTTACTCTTTTATGAAAAACTAGCTCAAAGGCTCTTTTGGAAATCAAAGTGTCGTTACTTCTTTAAATGTGAAAATATTTTAAACTCTTTGGGCATACATAGTCCCCATATACTTTTGAAGAAATGAACTTCAACTTTACTCTTTACTGAACACAAAATTTAAGTCTTAAAACAAAGTTAAAACGTTAGCAAAAGACTTTTGAAAAACTTTATGAACTTCTCTTAACTTGACTCTTGACTTATCTTGACTTGACTCTTAACTTTAGTTTTATTGAATTTATGGATTCAAGGATTTATATATGGTACTGTAAAGATCTCCTGATGTTTCAGAATCATTTTAGATAGCTAAACATTAGAAAAGATCAAAATTTCATTGTTTGAGGCTGGTCCACGATGCGGGGAAGCATTTAAATTTTGATTTTGAAAATAATTTTTGAGGAAGAATGGTCCGTGACCGCTCCTCGACGCGAAATAAATTTTCCTAAACTGGGGAGTGGGTCTGCGACGCGGAGGCATGCCCAGATTTCGACGGATGAAATTTCTTCTTCGTTTTTAGCTCTTAACCCTCTAAAATCCATGGGTTCTTTCCCCAAACACTTAGAATCAATTATATGTTCAAAGTACATCATATTCTACTAATAATCAAACATAAATCACGGATTCGAGTCTAACAAATCCTCAACGATTTCAACAAATCAAGAATTTAATAGATAAACTCATCAAAAACTCAATTTTTAAGCTTTCAAGAACTTAAATTCACTGAAATAAATCATGATTGGCGCATTAGTGATTTAACCCAACGCTATGTGATCTCACATACCTCGTAGGGATCACCCCTGACCAAATTCACAAGCTAATCTCGACGAATCTTTAACGTTCTTCTCCTTTCTCCAAGCCCTAGAGTGATATTCACTTCCCAAAATCTAAATAAAATCATATTTTACCCCAATTAAACTCTTAAAAATGAATTAGAATAGTTGGGTAAGAAAAAGACTAAATTACCCTTCAAAAATTCAGATTTAGACTTCCCTGAATTCAACAACCCAACTTTCAAAAAGCATAACTTACTCATACAAATTTAGAATCGCACAAACTCGACAACGTTTTTGGATTATTCCGAGAGGTTTCCAACCATATCTAAAAGTATCCCTAACTTATCTGAGCTGGGAGTTATGGCCGTTTGAAATTGACCAGAAACTTATTTTTCTAACTTAAACAAATTTTCAAATTTTTTTCATCATTTTAAAAAATAATTGTTTCCAGTTCTTATCTTCTTCCTAACTATTTCAAATTGTGAGATATTACAAAATTCTTCTGAATAGGAGTCTTCTACAAAATTTAAATAACTTGTTTCAAGATTCGATCAAGTGAATATAAGAATAAGGAGAATGTAGTCGTGAGTCTACTTTATAAGCACGAGGTCCTTCATATCATGAACCATAACTCTTGAATTCATAATTCAATTTAAGAAGGAGTTGAGAGTAGAGTTCAATAAAGCCTTTGATTTCAATTGTGAATCCTTTGAGATCAACTATCGATTTTGAGTTATGTTTTGGGAAAGTAAGTATTATAATGAGAATAGTCGTACATGAGTTCCATATTGTTATTCAGACCCTCGAGTCGAGTCGCTTATGCCCATAAATTTTGCATGAACTTCTTAAGTTAAGTATCTGTAAGAGGAGAATATCTTCAAGTTCTAAGTCTTGAATATTAAGTTTCTAACCTTTTTGAGTTTATATTCCTAATCAAGGAACTATTACATGTTACCTCTGAAGTTCTTGAGTTGAGTTGTTCACACCCATAGTTCCGCATGAACCCTATGAGTTAAAAATTCTTGAAATGAGTATTATCATTGAGGTACGTCTGTGTTGTTGACTTTCAAGTATTGAATTCTATGTATGATTATTAAAAACCTTGAGTTGATTTGTTCACGTCCATTGTTCGACATGAACCCTATTTTGAGAAGCCTTTTATAAATTTTTCTAAACTTGTTTTATGACTTGAGCACTTGAGTTGAGAAAGAGTAGATATGAGTTCATTTTATTTAAATTGATATATGGGAACTAAGTAGTCCCAAGTAAATATTTTCACATTAAAAGAGGTGGAAACTGAGATTATCAAAGTGTTTTGAGCAATTTGAGAAACATCTCTTTTTAGAGAAAGATTTTGAGTAATAATCTCAAGCAACATACAAAATTATGTTTTTAAGCATATGAGCTGAGTATATTTTTGGTAGTAGTATTGAGCATTGATTAGGCACTTACACACATGATTAGTGATTTCAGGATCTCTCGGAGAAAATTGGAGCTAGAATGAAGAAGAAAAAGGAAAAGAGATGGACGTGAAAAATGGCTAAGCACGGAAGCACCTAGGCAAGGCGTACTGGCAGGCGAACCGCGCCAAGAACTTACATACAGAGCCAATTTTAAGGTGCACTGGAAGGTGTGCAGCGCTAAGGCCTGTCACTCAGAGCCTGTGTTGGGGTGCGATTGAGGCACGACTTTATGTTAATTCTCAGATGTTGCTAGGCGCGATGGAGGCACGACTCCCCAGGCCAATTCTGACTTTTCCAAGTTTTAAACATTAAATAGGACTTCTAGAGTAGGAAGGGTGAAACTTCTGGGTTTGCTAGCAGACAGGAATCGACACATAAATTTGGCAAAAATGCAGTGGAACGGTATGACTGGGAATGGTTTAAATGTCAGAGGGAAGCAAAATACATGGGGGATGAATATGTGAATGATGAAAGATCAAAGTCTCAATTTCTGGCTATATATAGAATTGTAATTTGACCTTGGTGTGTGTATTTTATGAAAATTTGTTGACTGAAACTAAGTATAATATTGTACTAGTGTGGGGGAGAGATGTTCGATTTTATGCACGAGTCATGAATGAGGTGTTGGGGACCCCACATTGTGATGCTGACATGTTTGACGAGTTGAAGGATATGCCTCCGTATAGGGATATCTGACACACTATGTGTAGAGTTGAATCTAATGCTAGGAAGGAGAGGAGTAAGGACACATGGAGGCATAACACCCTCCATTTTGCTAATTTCAATCAGGTGGCTAGAGTGTGGTTAAAGATAGTGTGTAGCGTGTTCGTTCCCGCTAAAGACTTGACTGATGTGACTCGAGATAGGGTGGTGTTGGTGTACATGTTGATGAAAGAGATGCCCATTAATTTGGGGTAATCCTGAGACAAAATATGATGAAGTTTAGGAATAACTAGAGGTGGTGATTTTGTTATGGGGGGTTAGTTACCCATTTTCTGAGCAGTCATGAGATTGAGAAAGAGATGGTGGACATGAGTGTTGCTAGGCACCCGGAGCTGACGGGTAAGTTGGTGGATAATAATGCGCACAAAGGATCTAGACACATCCCACGAGCCTGTTTTGTCGACTTCCGATAGGCAAGCCCAAAATGATAGCGTCATGACACACATGTTTGGGATGAATGAGTTGCAGTTGCGAAGTGGAGGCCTCCTAGTCACCGATGAGGAGATGGAGGCTTTTGCAGAGCGTTATCCATTGATAGATAGTGCACACTATGTGTGAAAGACTGGTCTTGCATTTTCTGAGCCTGTGTATGATGATGAGCCCACTGCAGATAAGGCCATGGATGATGATGAGGACGACGACGTTCTGGATGAGACAAATGTCCTAATGGTGTTCAACTGCGGCGACGACAAGGCCTAGAGGCTTCAAGGAGTATTCCTAACCTTTTATTTTATTTTGTTTATTCACTAAGGACAATGTTTATCTTTATAAGTGTGGGGTGGGGGTATTTTCTGTGTATATAGTTGTTTACCACTTTATCGAGTCTAGTTGTAGTCTTTAGTGTTTTTGTTATTTTTGCTTTTGGGTTCCCCAGAGTTTGTTTTCGGTACTTTTACTGAGGAGTGTCCTTTGAACCGTACATGATTAGTTTACTGCGTTATCTAGTCGTAGAGTCATCTTATGAGTGTTAGTTTCTAATGATAGCTGGATGACGACCGTCTTAAGGGAAAATTAGTAACATAAAGGAGTAGGCTAGACAAAACTACCTTGGTCTTATGAAGTTATGTCCCAATAAGTCATCCAAACTTCATGGCTAGTTATACTTGAAAAAATGCAATGACTTGTTGACCTTTTAATCATCATGTGTTCTTAGTTTGACTCAAATATTGAAATACGGGCTTAATTATGTAGTACTATCGTAATACAAGTTTTATGAGCATATTAGTGATATATCCGTATATGTGTCATAATGCCATGTATTGTGAGAATTGATTAGTTCTTTCTTGACTTGATATCTAGAACTTGCCTTGTGTGTGTTGAATGAGTAACTAGTATGACTTAAGGAATGTGATTGAGGCATTTCTTTGAAATTCTTGACTCTACTTGTATGCCTACCATGAAATTGCCCCCTTGTGAAGCCCCATTGAGCCTTTAGCCTTATTCATTTGATAAGCCAAAACCCATTTTTTGATACCATGTCTTTTGATCCTCTTAAAGTCCTTAATGCACTATGTTAAGAAGCATGGTTGGAAAATAATGTTGAATGAGCTAAGGGTGAATTGCTTCATTGTGTGGAAAAAGAAAAATATCCTAATTTGGCCCTGGTCTTTAGTGAAAATATGCACCTTGACTGAAATCGAGGGTGGCTAATTAGGGACTATGCTTAAGACATTAGCTATGATCCTATCAAGGTCAATATGCACCTTACTCGGACAAAAAATCTAGAGTTTGGGTGGCTGATACACTCAAACTTACTTCTCAACTAAGAAGTAAAGCGTTCGTATCAAGTAAAGAACCCAACTAATGAGATTGGGATTGTTCCCACGAGGAAAATAGTTTAGACTTAACTTCAATCTATTATTACTATTGTTCAGTCAATTACTTCCTTGGAAAGCAAAAATGATAAAAGGGGGGTTTTCTATTTCTAAATAAATGAAAATAACTCGCGAAATTAAAGGAGACAACTAACAACTTCAAATATTGGAGTCTAATCAATTAATAAAGTACGTGTTCCCCACAAGTTCATAACTTGATAATTCTAACTATAACAACTCTTTCCTAGTATTTTGCATGCAAAGTGATAAGTTATATATTTCTAAATCCTTGGTCCGGCATATAGAAAATTTCACTCTGCACCTTGGTCCGGCTACGTGTGTTACTATACTAACCCTTACCTTTACCTCATATTAAGCACCGTATTCGATATTTGACTAAGTTATTACCTCGTACCAATCAATACTAGACTATTAGATAGTATACACTAAATCTATGTTGATAATTCTTTTCCTATTATCTACCTCCTTGGTCCGACAAGTAGCATTAAGTCGAGTTCTAATGTTTACCATCCGTTAAAAAGACTTGTAAGCGAAAGAATTATCAATACATGCAAGACACTATTCTAGAATTGTTAGTTTAGTTAGGTTTTACCTCATTATTCACCTATGGTTCCCACAACCCTAGTTATGGAGTTTAGTTACCCATAGTCATAATCAAAATATTCAAATATGTATTATAAGAATTCAATGCACTTACTTCAATGAGAAATAATAAAATCCAGAAGTTCACTTGATTAATCAATAAAATTCACCAATAATCAATTACTAAAATTAATTGAAGACTAAAGATTCTCCAAAAGTGTTACAATAATCACCAAGTCTAATCTACAAAAGAATCTCAAATAACCAAGAGTCTAACCCCAAAAATGAGGTTTTTCGAACTATTTATAAAATATAAAAATCTAATTAAATAAGGACTCTATTTGCTGGAAATCTGTTAAAACGCAGCTGGTCGACGGACCTCGCGACGGATCGTCGTGGTCACGACGGGCCTTCATGGACTCCGTCGTCCCATACTTATGCAATTTCTTCTGCTTCTCTCTTCATTACCTTTGACGGCAGGTATGACGGATCGTCATAGGCACAACGGTCCGTCGGGGGTATCCGTTCCATAACACTTGAACTCTTGAAATTTGCATACTAGGATTGCTTCTCTGATCTTCATGACGAACAAGCAGGATGGACCGTCATGGCTACGACGGTACGTCATGCATTCCATAACCTCACACTTGGTCAGACTTCCCCATCTTCCTTCAGCAGCTGCACTACGATGCCACCCGTGGACCATCACGGGCACGACGGACCGTCACAAGCTACGTAGGTGGTAATTTTCTGCATTTCTTGCTCAAATACCTCCGCATTCATCTTTTAGACAGATTTCCTGCAAATAAAGAGAAACTTACATAAAAATTAATACAAAAAGTCTTTTGGACACACTAAACTTAAGGAAAAATCATTAAAAATACCGTGAAACCACGGTATATCAACACCCTCAACTTAAATTCATTGTTTGTCCTCATGCGACGCACTATGACTCAATACAAAATCTTTGTGCAATAGTATTCATGTTTTTTATCTTTCGCAATCATTTGGCTATCAATTCTGATCAATCTCATCAGATTTATGCATGCTATCACTATTAGGCTTGAATTATGAGGAATTAGACCATGACACAGACTCACCATGCACTAACACCTATCCTCTTCAATTTCTCACCAAGGTACTAATATTTCCGGTATCGCAACTAGTGTCCTCACTTCAAAATAATATCATCATTTTTCACACAATGATTTCCGTTTTAGTATAAGGATTACTTTTTAACACCCACTCTCAAAACAAATTCACACTCATTCATTCATACATATTGTCATAAGCTTGCCCTTAGTTTCACTGCTTTAAGTTCACTATGCAACTTTTAGGATCACGATAGGACTTTCTTAGCTCGTAATATAGGCTCAGTGTCAGGTATGGTATACTTAGGTATACAATAGTGACTTTTTTCCCTCCTTGAAATATCGGCTAAACATACCACTTTTTATCATTTTATTTTGCCCAGTTTCTCATATTCTTTCACCTTGATATTTTCCCTTCTTTCTTCATTTGTGTACGTGACTCTCTTCTTTTCTTGCTTGTATTTTTTTTATTTTTTATTTATATTCTTTTCACTTTTCTTTCAACTAATTCTTGAGTCACTTTACTTTTGTTCTTTCTCTCTCTTTGTTCTTTCAACCCCACTTTCCAGAGCATTACTCATAATAGCCACCCTCAACTCATGGCTTTGCCATGAGTCAAAGTACACAATACCAAAGTTGGGTCAGGGCCATAACAAGGGTTGTTTAGTGCATTAGCCACCCTCAACTTATGCTTTTGGCATAAGCTGAGGTGCACATGTCCAAGGAGGGACCAAGGCCAAGACATTATTCTCAGAAAAGATCAGTTGGGGTGAAAAAGAAAGGTCTAGTTTAAGCTCAAATAATTTGGATCAAAGAAGGATTAATTTCACTTGGTTTTCTTTTATTTAGGCAAAAAATGGGCTATATTGAATAAGGATCTATGATCCGTTCCTAATTGTCTATTACAACTTACTTTTAACAGAACTAACAAGTAGTGGACTATTCAAATCTTCCTCACACTCACTTGACATCTCATTACTCTACCAGATTATCAGACACCTAGTTTGAATTTTAGACTTAGGTTCATGCAGTGGCGTACCTCTAATGTCATGCTTAGAGCCACACATTTATTAATTACTATGCCTAGTCATGCATCATTTTCATTTTATCAGGATATCATATTGGCTATCATGCTTCAGAATTAAACTATGTACACAAGATATAGACATGCCGGTTCAACAGAAAAAATAATCAGTCTCTTGGGGAAAAAGAACACAGGCAAGAAAACCCCAAAAGAGGATAGTGAATTGGGCTACTCAGACTTCACCCTAGCACTCACTTTCCGTTTACCCCACCCCCAACAAAAAGACATGTGATTGTCCCCAATGCATAAAAAAATTGAAATACAAGAGTGGTAAGTGAAGCAAACTTGGGGCGCAAAGCGCCGACGATCAGCAAGCTGGTCGGTCCGGTTCCTCGGAACCCACTACCTTTGTAATCTGGACACCCTCAGTAGTGTCCACAACATCAACAACACTATCAGCAGTGCATCCCGCTATGTCCACATTTCTGGAGCTAGATGCCCCAGCAGCAAGCGAGGCTCTCATCGCAGCCTCCATCTCACGGTGCTCCTTCTTCCGTTCTCGAGCCTCATCCTCCTCTCGACCCCTACGCCTCTTGGAATGCTCTCGAGGGGGAGGTGGTGGAATCTTAGAAGTGGCGAATAAGGCCGCCATCACTGTGTCTTCAGCAGGCTTTGCAGAAGGAGTCTCAGACTCAGGCACCCTAGCCTCTAAGATCATATCGATGTCTGCGCGAAGACTGTCGACCGCAGCCTGAAGGGTCTACACATCCACTCGAAGGTCTGTCCGGGCTAGCACCCGCAACTTAAAATTTTCTAAGCGCTGAAGAACCTTAGCAATCTTTCGTTCTGTGTGCTGGACCATTCTCCGCTCCAAGCGCTCTTCTGCCTCAAGAATAGACCTCTGCATCCAAGGCTGGATGTGATGCAGAAGTGTAGCCATCTATGCCTTTAGTTTCTCAACCCTAGCAAGCGGGATCAGAGCGGGGAAAGGGTCTAAGCGAGAGGAGCTTGGGGCAGTGCTACTACCCGGGAAGCCGCCTGCGTAGCTGTGCGGTCCTGTGCTACCGCATCAGCCAGATTGTCACCAAGTGGAGGAAACTCTAGACGGGGCCCTCTGTGTGGAGCCAACTCATTGGCCTCATCAGGGATGAGGCCCATATCAATAGTGCCCAGTGGGGTATTGAGCTGATCAACGTGCCATATAGGCACACCTGCAGACCTGCATACAGAAAATATCATGCATGGGAAAGGGTAAGTAATTGTGACCTTAAAAGCCCTCTCATGCATGACCGCCTGCAGAAGCCACGCAAAGTCCACTTCAAACCCGGCTATTATCGCTGCCATCAGTACTGCATGATCCCATGTGACTATATTATCAGCGGTTGTGGGCGAAAGGCAATGGCGGACAATCAACAATAAAATCTTCGCCGTGAAGGTCAGGTTAGCCTTCTTGATGGCTTCCTTCAGCTCAGTCACCCAGTCAGCACCCTCTCCATCAATAGACAAGTGTAGGTCCATCCACCTCTTGATGGTCTCTCTCAGCGATGGCTCACGCAGGAATTGACCATCATTGACAATTTGCCATCGGTAGTCAAACTCGGCGGCTAGAGGGGTACGGTTGGCATCAACATCCTCGCCGTATAAATACCGACGGATGGAAGGCAGGGAGATATCAACCTGAATGGCACGTACTCGGAACTGGTCCAGTGGGGCTTGTTTGGTGGGGGCAGCCCGCCTATCAATCTGTGATCTGAGAGTAATCACGTAAAAGGCATAGAACTCTCGGACCAATTCTTCACTATAACGGCCCAACAAACGCGCTGTCCACATTAGTCGATGTCTGGTAAAGAGATTGTGGATCTCTGGCATAGTCGGGATACTTCCCGTAAGGACCCTCCGCTCCAATGTAAGTGTCCGTGTCATAACTCCTTTGTCATTAAGAAACTTTGCGTCGGAATAGACTTGATACTGCCCGTCGACACACCACCGGTTGGGCTGGTTGGCAACCGGGGTGAGAGTATGAGTCGGTGAAGCGGGTGTGGATTCCGAACTGTCAACCTCATCAGATGAGACAGACTGTGCAGTAGTGGCGGGTGCAGGGACCTTAGCAGATCCGGAGGCTTCCTCCGACCACGAAACTCCTAAGGAGCCAGACGTTCCTTCTTCATTAGTAGCTGACCCAAAAGGTGTGCCAGTTAGTGTGCGCTCCTCTTCAGACTAGGAGGCAGTGACTACGCTGGACGCCACCTTTTTGGGTGTGTCTCTAGCAGCACGTGCAGCTCGGGATGGGGTGGAAGTGCCTGGGAGCACATACTTGGGGGCACACTCATCATCAGAGCCAATAAAAAGGCGGGCAGATGGGGTGACAGGCTTCGATCGCCTGCGTGTAGACTCGATCTTATTTTGGTGCCATAATAGATAGTACATGTAAAGAATCAATATTAGTACTATAAGGAGCAGACAAGACAAGCAAAACCACAATAAATAAATAAAAGACTTAAGATGTAATGACATTTCTATAGTAAATGTGAAACACGACAGATCAGGTGAGGGATATCGTGAGTACGACGGACCATCATGGGGTCCGTCATGTATTACATTAAACAATGTTTATGTGGAGACCCCTGAAGGAAAGTCTCTGACAAGTATGACGGACAGGCATGACGGACCGTTGTTATTATGACAGTCCGTCGTCGATGTCCTTCGTGGGACTCTTAGAAAAAAGTATGGAGACCCTTAAGAGAGAAGTCTCTGACCGTCATGACGGTTATGCATGACGAACCGTTGATATACCGTGGTTTCACGGTATGATTAATACTTTTTCCTTAAGTTTAGTGTGTCTGAAAGCCTTTTTGTTCTAATTTTGATATAAGTTTCTCTTTGTTTTGCAGGAAATCTGTCCAAAGCTGAATGCGGAGATTTTGAGCGAAAAAATGCAGAAGAGACCACCTACGGAGCTTATGACGGTCCGTCGTGCCTGTGACGGTCCGTAGGTGGTAGCGTAGTGCAGCTGCTGAAGGAAGATGGGGAAGTCTGACCAAGTGTGGGATTACAAAGCTCGTGACGGTCCGTCATGGCCATGACGGTCTGTCCTGCAGGTTCGTCGTGAAGATCAGAGAAGTGATCCCAGTACCTAGATTCCAAGAGTTGAAGTGTTTTGAAACGAAGACCCTCGACGGACCGTTGTGCCTATGACGGTCCGTCACACTTACCGTCGAGGGGAATGAAGAAAGCAGCAGAAGAAATTGCACCAAGTATGGGACGATGGAGTCCACGACTGTCCGTTGTGACCACGACGGTCCGTCGCGTGGCCCTGTCGGCCCAGCCGCATTTTGGCAGATTCCAGTAATTAGAATCCTTGTTTAATTAGGTTTTTATTTTTTATAAATAGTTCGAAAAACCTCGTTTTTGAGGTTAGACTCTGCTACATTAGACATCATATTATTAGACTTTGTGTATTAGTGTTTGATTTTTGGAGATTCTTACAAGTGATTTTTGGTGATTAATCAAGTAAACTTTTGGACTTTATTCTTTCTCATTGAAGTAAGTACATGAATTCTTATTTAATATATTTGAATATTGTGTTTATGGCTATGAGTAACTAAACTCCATAACTAGGGTTGTGGGAACCATAGGCAAATAATGAGATAAACCCTAGCTAAAATAACAATTCTAGAATAGTGTCTTGCATGTATTAATAATTCTTTCGCTTAGAAGTCTTTTTAATGGATGATCAACGTTAGAACTCGCCTTAATTCTACTTGCCGGACCAAGGAGGTAGACAATAGGAAAAGAATTATTAACATAGATTTAGTGTATACTATATAATAGGCTAGTATTGATTGGTACGAGGTAATAACTTAGTCAAATATTGAATACGATGCTTAATATGAGGTAAAGATAAGGGTTAGGAAAGCAACACACGTAGCCGGACCAAGGTGCGGAGCGAGATTTTCTAGATGCCGGACCAAGGATTTAGAAATACATAACTTATCACTTTGCATGCAAGATACTAGGAAAGAATTGTTATAGTTAGAATTATCAAGTTATGAACCTGTGGGGAACACGTAAACCCTAGTTACTTTGATTAATTGATTAAAACCCAAAATTAAAAGCTGTTAAGTGTCTCTGTCAAGTTCGTTAGTTATTTTTACTCATTAGGAAATACAAAACCCCCCTTTTTATGCTTTTACTTTCTAAGGAAC
Source organism: Solanum lycopersicum (assembly GCF_036512215.1). Classification (NCBI taxonomy): domain Eukaryota; kingdom Viridiplantae; phylum Streptophyta; class Magnoliopsida; order Solanales; family Solanaceae; genus Solanum; species Solanum lycopersicum. Next base: position 15,212,735 of record NC_090810.1, read on the forward strand.
TCATCAACCGAACAATAGTAATAACAAGTTGAAGTTAAGTCCAGACTATTTTCCTCGTGGGAACGATCCCAACCTCACTAGTTGGGTTATTTACTTGACGCGACCGCTTTACTTCTCATTTGAGAAGTAAGTTTGAGCGTATCAAATTTTGGCGCCGCTGCCGGGGAATTTAGCTTTTAGATTAACTTGAACTTATTACTGAAGTTTAGTTGATATTTTCTTGATTTTACTTTGTTTTATTGTTTTTGATTTCCTTTCAGAACTATCCTTCTTGTATGCCAAATACTCGGAGAGGAAGAGAACCCTTGTTTCCCTACGATCACGAGCTAAAGCGTACGCTGCGCAATATGAATCGAAACTTGGGAATAAATGATGAGGATCCAAACCAGAACATCCCAAATCCAGTGGATGTTCATGGTCAGATGTTACCCGACGCTCCGGGTGAACATCAACAGAGGGGACAAAATCCCGTTCCACGGCCCCAAGCATACTACAGAGGGTATGATAACATCGCAGACTCGGATGGGCCACTTGTCTTGACCCCTCTACTCAGAGGCCACACTTTTGTGGTGACTAGTAGCCTGATGCAAATGCTCACTGCCAGAGGTTTGTTTTCAGGGCTACCTTTTGAGGATCCACATGCCCATATAGCTAAGGTAAGGGCAGTGCGTAAAAGTTGTGTGGGGAGGCCTGATTTGGATCAAGATGTAATAGGTCTCAGAGTGTTTCCTCTCTCACTGACGGAAGAGGTTGCTATGTGGTTTACTGAGCTCTCATACAACTCCATCTTCACTTGGAACCAACTACGGGATGTCTTCTTAGCACGCTACTATCCGGTCTCCAAGAAATTAAACCACAAAGACAGGGTGAACAACTTTGTGGCACTACCAGGAGAGTCAGTTAGTAGTTCTTGGGATAGATTCACTTCATTCTTGAGAAGTGTTCCAAATCACCGTATTGATGATGAGTCACTGAAGGAATACTTCTATCGGGGACAGGATGATAACAATAAAGCGGTGTTGGACACTATAGCAGGTGGATCTTATGGAGAATGCCTTTATGCTGAGATTGCAGAAAAACTAGAGAAAATCTCCCGAAATAACAAAGCTTGGAGTACTAGGAAGTCCGATACAGGGAGAAACACCTTCGCAGTGCAGTCCACTCACAACCCAGCCACAGATGATATTCGTGAAGAAATGGCTCAGATGAGAACTGAGCTTGGGTTGGTACTAAAACATGTCACTGGGGTGCAGAAAAGATTAATGCAGTCAACTACTTGGATAAACCACCACCTCCAAATGATGAGTGCTATTATGCGGAGGACACTTATGCGGTAAATGAGAAGACGGGGGGTTTCCGACCAAGCGTCCAAGGCTCAAATCAGGATAATTGGCGCCAAGGTCAAGGGAACCAAGGTCGAAACTATGGTAACTACAACCGTGAGGGTCATTATGTCCGAGATGAAAACTACAACCGCGACAACAACTTTAACAGGGGTAACTATGCTAATAGAAACGACAGGAATGAGACCTATGTCCCTCCTCAAAATCGTGAAGTTACTCCAAGGGATGGTGGAGATAGTATGGCGCGAGTTGAGGATATGTTGCACAAAATGATGAGGAGGTTCGACACTAGTGATGAACACATTAAAGAGTTGAGGTGTGATTTATCTAGTATTGGGCAAAAAGTTGATACACATGCAATTTCGATTAAACAGATCGAATTGCAAGTGGCCCAATTATCTGCGACAGTGAATACACGACAACCAGGTACTCTTCCAAGCAACACTGTCCAAAATCCAAAGAATGATGCGCACTGCATGCAATCACTACACGGAGTGGTAGACAAACCATTGACCCACCTATGCCATCTACTGAGGAAAATGTGAGAAAGGATAATGATAATGTGGTAAAGGGTAGTAGTGAAGCAGAGGGAAGTAATGGAAAAGATGCAGAAGTACCTATCAAGGTAATTCCCATGCCTAGGCCACCACCACCCTTCCCTCAGAGATTAGTGAAAAAGACCGAGGATGGTAAATACCGCCGCTTCATAACAATGTTGAAGCAACTCTCTATCAATGTCCCTTTGGTAGAAGCTCTAGAACAAATGCCCGGTTATGCCAAATTTATGAAAGATCTGGTCACCAAGAAAAGATCGGTCACTTTTGAGGATGATGGTAGAATGCAGCATTGTAGTGCTATTGCTACAAGATCTCTGGTCCAAAAGAAAGAAGATCCGGGTGCGTTCACTATTCCTTGTACAATTGGGTCATTACATTTTGCGAAAGCATTATGTGATTTGGGGGCAAGCATAAATCTAATGCCCCTCTCAATTTACAAGAAGTTGGGTTTGGGGGATCCAAAACCCACTGCGATGCGGCTACTGATGGCCGATCGGACAGTGAAAAGGCTCATAGGGATACTCCATGATGTGCTAGTAAAAGTGGAGTCATTCATCTTTCTAGCAGATTTTGTTATTCTTGATTGCGAAGTCGATTTTGAGGTGCCCATTATTCTTGGGAGGCCATTCCTTGCTACAGGTAGAGCCTTAGTTGATATGGAGAAGGGACAGATGACGTTTCGGTTGAATAATGAAGAAGCAACCTTCAACATTTGTAGGACCATGAGGCAGCGTGGTGAGCTCCAATCGGTATCTGCCATATCGCACAAAGAAAAGATGAAGAAGGAGACTGAACAGAAAAATGCAAAACAAGAGTTTATAGTTGGGGATTTGGTGCTTGTAGACAGTTCTGGGGTGCCTTGTCTTCCAAGCAAGCTCAAGTCCAAATGGACTGGCCCTTACTTGATTACCCAAGTATTCCCTCATGGGGCAGTTGAGTTAAAAGCCAAGGAGGGAGTGCGGTTTAAGAGGAATAGAGATAGAATAAAACTCTATTTTGGGCATAAAGCATTGGGGAATAAAGTGATAGAGGCATACCATCTTGATGAAGTCTGAGTAATCGAGTGTCCCCAGTCGTGCCGCGACATTAAATCAGGCGCTTGTTGGGAGGCAACCCAATACTTATCTTCTTTTTAATAATGGTAGCATTTTTCTATTAATGGATTTTAAATTTGCAGGCACATCACCAGGAAATTCTGCAGAAAACTACTCCGCAGCAGCCACTGACGGAAACATCGACGGGCCGTTGCGCATGCGACGGACCGTCGTATGCATCCGTCACACCAGGTACATTTTTCTGTCATTTTGAAATTAGGGCACACACGACGGAACCTACGACGGGTCGTCGCAAGTGCGACGGACCGTCGTCGGGGAACCGTCGCGCGATTAATGAATTCTACCCGACCCGACCCGACCCGGCTGGACCCTTTTCAAAATCTGATCGTTTATACTCCCCACCCCTCCATATTTGCCCCCATTACTTCCTTATTCCTCTCATCTCCCCTCTCTTTTGAACTTCCACACTTCCCCCCCACTGATCATTGCTCCCAAAATCCTGCTAAGCCTTATACTTATCATCCACTAGTCGATGCTGCTGCTGTAGGTGTCTACCTTGCCAACTGAATCATTCTCCATTTGTTTTTCTCCATTTCCAAGGTATGTGTATCTAAATTTATACTCATTTATCTTGCATTTTTTTGTTTAGTAGTTAGTATTAGCTTAGTTCTTAGTCGTATACTGTTTCCTTTATATGATTATGTCTAAACCTAGGCTCAAAATGTTCGTATGTGCCATGTTGATAACCCTAGGCATAGGTAATTTTGCATTGGTAGTTTCATATGTAGTTGGGATAGACACATATAGGTCCACAACACTACAAGACCATGTGGGTTCATCGGGGTTTCTTAGGGTACCTACAGTTCTGTCTGTCATTCAGAATGAGACCCCGATGACAGTCTGTCGTAGCCACGACGGACCGTCGTACGGTCCATTGCACAAGCCCTAGCACCCCTGTTCTACTGGACACATGTGACGGATCGTCGTTCTCGCGACGGTCCGTCCTGCATGACCGTCATACCGGTCAGAGACCCCTCTCCTAAGGGTCTCTATTTTTTTCCAAGTGTCCTCCAACGGACACTTGCGACGGACTGTCGTACCCACGACGGTCCGTCCTGCATGACCGTCATACCGGTCAGAGACTCCTCTCCTAAGGGTCTCCATTTTTTTTCCAAGTGTCCTTCAACGGACACTTGTGACGGACCATCGTACCCACGGCGGTCCGTCCTGCATGACCGTCATGATGGTCAGAGACCCCTCTGATAAGGGTCTCCCAACATTTTCTAAGTGTCCTACGAAGGACTCTTACGACGGACCGTCGTACCAATGACGGTCCGTCCTGCTCGACCGTCATGATGGTCAGAGACCCCTCTTTCAGGGTTCTTTATATATACATAGACTAAGTACAACACGACGGACCTCATGACGGTCCGTCATAGACCTGACGAGCCGTCATCTGGCCCGTCGTGTGATATAGTTTCAATATTACTAACACACTATTTTCAATGTTTTATGTCGTATGGGCTTGCCTGTCTTGTTTGCCACTACTCATACTAATATTGATCCTTTACAGTAACTATCTACTATGGCACCCAAGCAAGACCGCACCTACACACGCGGGCGATCTAAGTCGGTCGCTCCGTCTGCACGCTTGATCATCGGCTCTGATGATGAGCGGGATCCTGAATATGTGCCCCTAGGCACTTCCGCACCTTCCCGTGCTGCACGTGCCCCCAGAGCCACACCCAAGACGGTGGCGTCCGGCGTAGTCACTGCCTCCCAATCTGATGAGGAGCGCACACTGACCGGCACACCCTCTGGGTCAGCCACAAATGAGGAAAGAGCGTCTTGCTCCTTAGGAGTATCATGGTACGAGGAAGCTTCAGGCTCAGCTGAGGTTCCCGCACCCGCCACTGCTGCAGCGTCGGCCTCGTTTGATGAGGCTGACAGTTGAGACTCTACATCCGGCGCACCAGCCTAGGTCCCCACCCCAGCCTCTGACCAGCCAAACCAGTGGTGTGTCGAAGGCCAGTTTCAAGTTTACTCCGATGCCAAATTCCTGACTGATAAAGGAGTAATGACTCGGACACTCACCTTGGAGCGGCGGGTACTTACAGGGAGTCTCCCATCGATGCCGGAGATCCACAACCTATTCACCAGGCATCGCTTAGAGTGGACAGCCCGTCTGTTGGGACGATACAGCGAGGAAGTGGTCCGAGAGTTCTACGCATCCTACGTAGCGACTCTCCGATCACAAATCGATAGGCGGGCTGCTCCTGCTAAACTGTCCCCACTGGAGCAGGTTCGAGTCCGGGGCGTGCAGGTCGACATTTTCCTGCCAACTATCCGCCGGTTCCTATACGGCGAGAGTGCAGATGCTACACGGACCCCCATCACTGCCGAGTTTGAATTACCGCTGGCAGATAGTAATGGATGGACAGTTCTTGCGCGAGTAGGCATTGAGAGAGACCACCAAGAGGTGGATGGCCCTGCACCTATCAGTCGACAGAGAGGGTGCCGATTGGGTCACTGAGCCGAAGGGGGCCATCCAGAAGGCCAACCTCACGTTCGTCGCAAAGTTCTTGTGGTTGCTCGTCCGTCACTGTCTTTCCCCCACAGCTGCTGATAACATCGTCACCTGGGATCGAGCAGTGTTGATGGTGACGATGATAGCCGGCTTCAAGGTGGACTTCGCATGGCTTCTCCAGGCAGTCATGCACGAGAGGGCATTCAAGGTCACTACTACCTACCCCTTCCCGTGTATGATCTTTGCCCTTTGCAGGTCTGCAGCTGTGCCCATATGGCACATAGATCAGTTGAACACCCCGCAGGGCACTGTTGACATCGGCCTCATCAGAGACGAGGCTAATGAGTTGGCGCCATGCAGAGGGCCCCGTCCAGAGCTGCCGCCTCTTGCTGACGACCTTGTGGATACGATTGCCCAGGCCCGGACATCTACACAGGCATCCACTGACACTACCCCGGTCGAGTCTATCCCGGGTAGTAGCACAGCCCCGAGCTCCTCTCACACAGCCCCTCTACCGTTACTGGCCCCGCTTGCTAGGGTCCAAAAACTGGAGGCACAAATGGCCACTCTTCTGCATCATATCCAGCCGTGAATGCAGAAGTCTATAACTGAGTCTGAAGCGCGTATGGAGAGGAAGATGCAGCGGAAGATTGCTGAGGTTAACCAGCACTTAGATGCCTTTGAGTTGAGAGTGTTAGCTCGACCAGCCCCTCCGGTAGATGTGTCGACTCTTCAGGCTGCAGTCGACAGTCTTCGTGCAGACATCGCCACGATACTAGCGGCGAGGGTGCCGGATTCTGAGGCCCCTTCTGTTGAGCCTGCTGAGGACACAGTATTGGCGGCTCTGTTTACTACTTCTGAAATTCCACCACCTCCCCCTCCATAGAGTGCCAAGAGGCGTAGGGGTCGAGCAGAGGATGAGGCGCGAGCAAGGAAGAAGGAGCGCCGAGAGATGGAGGCTGCGAGGAGAGCCTCACTTGCTGAGGCGGAGGCACACCAAATCAGAGCATCACAGATAGCGGCTGGGGCGTCTAGCTCCCACACTGTAGAGAAAGCAGGAGGCACTACTGATGGTGCGGTTGTTGCTGAGGACACCACTGAGGGTGTCCAGATTACAGAGGATGTGGGTTCCGGGAAACCGGACCCACCAACTTGCTGATCGATGGCGCTATGCGCCACAGGTTTGCTTTACCTACCACTCTAATATTTAGATTTTTTATGCATTGGGGATAATTGCATGCTTTTTTGTTGGGGGTGGGGTAAATGGAAAGTGAGTGTTAGGGTGAAGTCTGAGTAGCCCAACTCACTATCCTCTTTTGGGGTTTTCTTGCCTGTGTTCTTTTTCCCCAAAAGACTGATTACTTTTTCTGTTGAACCGGCACGTTATATCTTTTGTACATAGTTTAACTCTGAAGCATGATGACTAAAATGATATCCCGATAAAACTTGAGAATGTTGCATGACTAGGCGTAATAACTGATAATTGTGTGGCTCTAAACATGAAATAGAGTTACACCATTGCACTACCCTAAATCTTCAAGTCAAACTAGGTGTCTGATAATCTGGTATAGTGATGAGATGTCAAGTGAGTGTGAGGAAAGTTGAATAGTCCACTACTGATACTGAGCTAGAACTTGCCTGGTTAGTCCTGCTAAAAGTAAGCTGTAACATACAATTAGGAAAGGATCATAGGCCCTTATTCAATATAGCCCATTTCTAGCCTAAATAAAAGAAACCAAATGAAAGTTATCCTTCTTTGATCCAAATAATTTGAGCTTAAAATTAGACCTTTCTTTTTCACCCCAACTGATCTTTTCTGGGAACAATATGTTGGCCCTGGTCCCTCCTTGGACATGTGCACCTCAACTTATTCCAAAAGCATAAGTTGAGGGTGGCTAATGCATAAACAACCTTTGTTATGGCCTTGACCCGACTTTGGGTATTGTGTACCTTGACTCATGGCAAAGCCATGAGTTGAGGGTGGCTGTTTTGAGGAATGCTCTGGAAAGTGGGGTTGAAAGAACAAAGAGAGAGAAAGAACAAAAGTAAAGTGACTCAAGAACTCATTGAAAGAAGGAAAGAAAAAGAGGAATATACAAGAATTACAAAAAAAAAGGAAAAGAGTCACTTACACAAATGAAGAAAGAAGGGAAATAGCAAGGTGAAAGAATAGGAGAAACTGGGCGAGATAAAGCGATAGAAAGTGGAAGGTTTAGCCGATATGTCAAGGAGGGAAAAAAGTCACTAAAGTATACCTAAATATACCCTACCTGACTCTGAGCCTACGTTACAAGCTAAAAAAGTCCTATCGTGATCCTAAGGGTTGTATAGCGAACTTAAGGCAGTGAAAATAAGGGCAAGCTTATGGCAATAGATATGAATGAGTGTGACTTTGTTCTGAGAGCGAGTGTTGAAATGTAATCCTTATACTCAAACTGAAATCATTGTGTGAAAAATGAGGATTTTGTTCTAAAGTGAGGACACTAGTTGCAATACCGGAATTGTTAGCACCTCGGTGAGAAATTGAAGAGGATAGTTGTTAGTGCATGGTGAGTCTGTGTCATGTTTGAATCCCACAAAATTCAAGCCTAATAGTGATAGCATGCATAGATTTGATGAGATTAATCGGGATTGATAGCCAAATGATTGCAAAGGATAAAACATGAATACTATTGTACAAAGATTGTGTAGTGAGTCATAGTGCGTCGCTTGAGGACAAACAACGAATTTAAGTTGAGGGTGTTGATATACCGTGGTTTCACGGTATAATTAATACTTTTTCCTTAAGTTTAGTGTGTCCGAAAGCCTTTTTGTGCTAATTTTGATATAAGTTTCTCTTTGTTTTGCACGAAATCTGTCCAAAGCTGAATGCAGAGATTTTGAGCGAAAAAATGCAGAAGAGACCACCTACGGAGCTTATGACGGTCCGTCGTGCCTGTGACGGTACGTAGGTGGCAGCGTAGTGCAGATGCTGAAGGAAGATGGGGAAGTCTGACCAAGTGTGGGATTACGAAACTCGTGACGGTCCGTCATGGCCATGACGGTCCGTCCTGCAGGTTCGTCGTGAAGATCAGAGAAGTGATCCCAGTACCCAGATTCTAAGAGTTGAAGTATTTTGAAACGAAGACCCTCGACGGACCGTTGTGCCTATGATGGTCCGTCACACTTGCCGTCGAGTGGAATGAAGAAAGCAGCAGAAGAAATTGCACCAAGTATGGGACGACGGAGTCCACGACGGTCCGTTGTGACCACGACGGTCCGTCGCGTGGCCCGTCGGCCAAGCCGCATTTTGGCAGATTCCAGTAATTAGAATCCTTGTTTAATTAGGTTTTTATTTTTTATAAATAGTTCGAAAAACCTCGTTTTTGAGGTTAGACTCTGCTACATTAGACATCATATTATTAGACTTTGTGTATTAGTGTTTGATTTTTGGAGATTCTTACAAGTGATTTTTGGTGATTAATCAAGTAAACTTTCGGACTTTATTCTTTCTCATTGAAGTAAGTACATGAATTCTTATTTAATATATTTGAATATTGTGTTTATGGCTATGAGTAACTAAACTCCATAACTAGGGTTGTGGGAACCATAGGCAAATAATGAGATAAACCCTAGCTAAAATAACGATTCTAGAATAGTGTCTTGCATGTATTAATAATTCTTTCGCTTAGAAGTCTTTTTAACGGATGATCAACGTTAGAACTCGCCTTAATTCTAATTGCCGGACCAAGGAGGTAGACAATAGGAAAAGAATTATTAACATAGATTTAGTGTATACTATATAATAGGCTAGTATTGATTGGTACGAGGTAATAACTTAGTCAAATATCGAATACGATGCTTAATATGAGGTAAAGATAAGGGTTAGGAAAGCAACACACGTAGCCGGACCAAGGTGCGGAGTGAGATTTTCTAGATGCCGGACCAAGGATTTAGAAATACATAACTTATCACTTTGCATGCAAGATACTAGGAAAGAATTGTTATAGTTAGAATTATCAAGTTATGCACCTGTGGGGAACACGTAAACCCTAGTTACTTTGATTAATTGATTAAAACCCAAAATTAAAAGCTGTTAAGTGTCTCTGTCAAGTTCGTTAGTTATTTTTACTCATTAGGAAATACAAACCCCCCTTTTTATGCTTTTACTTTCTAAGGAACTCATCAACCGAACAATAGTAATAACAAGTTGAAGTTAAGTCTAGACTATTTTCCTCGTGGAACGATCCCAACCTCACTAGTTGGGTTATTTACTTGACGCGACCGCTTTACTTCTCATTTGAGAAGTAAGTTTGAGCGTATCAACCGTCGAGAGTATGAAGATCCGTCGTAGGTGTCCGTTAGAGGATACTTGGAAAAAGTATGGAGACCCTTAGGAAAGGGGTCTCTGACTGTCATAACGGTTATGTAGGACGGACCATCGAGGGTACGATGGTCCGTCATCGGGGTCTCGTTTTGTCATTCAGTGATATAACTGGGGATGCCCCATTCATCCCATATGACCCAAATGGAATTGTTAGTGTTTTAACCTATACTTGTCTAATCCAAATACCTAGTAAACTAGCAAGCACCTATATTCTAGAGTTTAACAAGGCAATTTTGAAGATTCTCAACCTAGGTCAGACAGAATATGTATTAAAGAATGAACCCATCAATAAGAAATTGGCTTATACTAATTGATAAACAAAAATGCATCGTAAATGGGTAGAAACAAGAGACACATACCTGAGAATTTGAGAAAAACAAGCGAGAAAGGTACTTGGTGATCAAGTAAAGAACCACAGCGGCAGACTCTGACTAGTAGATAGTGAATTTTAGGTTGAGAAAATGATCGGTTGTAAGAGAGGGGGGTTATGAACTTGGAAGTTGAAAAGGGTGGGAAATGGGAGGAAGAGGGAAAGAATGGGGTGAAATGACGGGGGTGGGTTTTTTGAATGTTAAGAATTTTTTTTGAAAACCCAGTCGGGTCGGGTCGGGCACGCTTCATTAATGACACGACGAGTCCCCGATGATGGTCCGTCGCAGCTGAGACGGTCCGTCATTGGTTTCGTCACGTGTGCCCTAGTTTTAAAGATAACAGAAAGACGTATCTGGTAGATGGATTCATGCAATGTTCTGTCGCATGCATGACGGTTCGTCGATGTTTCCGTCAGTGACTGCTGCAGAGTGATTTTTTGCAGAATTTCCTGGTGATGTGCCTAAAAATTTAAAACCCGTTAGTAGAAAATACTACCATTACAAGAAAGAAAAACTATAAGTATTGGGTTGCCTCCCAACAAGAGCCTGATTTAACGTCGCGGCACGAATGAGGACACTTGATTACTCAAACTTTATCAAGATGGTATGCCTCGATCACTTCATTCGCTGATTCAGCATGCCCAAAAAAGATTTTTATACATTGTCTATTCACCTTGAACCGCACACCCTCCTTAGTTTCCAACTCAACTGCTCCATGAGGGAATAGTTGGGTAACCAAGTAAGGACTAGTCCATTTGGACTTGAGCTTGCCCGAAAACAAGTGCAACCTAGAATTGAATAAAAACACCAAATCCCCAACCATAAACTCTCATTTTTCAATTTTTTGGTCATGGTACTTCTTCATCTTTTCTTTGTAGAGGGCTGAGCTTTCATAAGCTTTCAGGCGAAATTCATCGAGTTCATTCAACCCAGTTAACCGTTGTTCTGCAGCTTCGCTCCAATCCATTTTAAACTTCTTCATAGCCCACATGGCTTTATGCTCTAACTCAACCGGAAGATGACAAGGTTTCCCATATACAAGTTGGTATGGGGACATACCTATGGGAGTCTTATACGCTGTCTGGTAGGCCCAAAGAGCATCATCAAGCCTCCTTGACCAATCCATTCTACTAGCGTTCACTATTTTTGACAATATATGTTTGATCTCCCAATTTGACACTTCAACTTGCCCACTAGTTTGAGGGTGGTAAGGAGTGGCCACATTATGACGAACCACATATTTCTCCAATAACCCCTTGAAAAATCTGTTGCAGAAGTGGGAGCCCCCATCACTAATAATTGCCCTTGGGGTGCCAAAATGAGAGAATATATTCTTTTTTAAGAACGCAGTGACACTCTTCCCTTCATTTTTTGCGTGGGTGATAGCTTCCACCCATTTAGATACATAATCAACCGCTACTAGAATGTACTTCATTCTATTAGAACTCACAAAAGGGCCCATAAAGTCAATACACCAAACATCAAATAACTCAATCACTAGAATGAGGTTTAGAGGGAGCTCTTGCTTTCTTGAAATGCCGCCATCTCATTGGCATCGATCACATGCTTTAGCAAACTCATGAGCATCTTGATGAAGAGTTGGCCAATAGTAACCACATTGTAATATCTTATGAGCGGTTCGGATACCGCTGTGATGTCCACCAACGGGTGAGGAATAACATGCTTCTAACACACTTAACATCTCACATTCTGGCACACAACACCGAATAAGCCCGTCGGCACAACTCCTATATAAGTACGGTTCATCCCAAAAGAACTTCTTCACATCGTACATGAACTTTTTCTTTGATGAAAGGACAAGTCCGATGGAACAATATCACTAGCCAGATAGTTCGCAAAATATGTGAACCATGGAATCAAGTCTTGTGAAGCAGCCAATACATGCTCATCGAGGAAAGTATCATCAATATCAGTCTTATCCCCAAACTCTCTCATAGCTTCATCCTCTAGACGGGACAAGTGATCAGCAACTTGATTTTCAGTTCCTTTTCTATCCATCAATTCAAAGTCAAATTCTTGTAGCAGTAATACCCAACGAATCAACCTAGGTTTCATATCCTTCTTTTCCATCAAATATCTCAATGCTGAATGGTCAGTATGCACTATAACTCTAGTACCTAGCAAATAGGAGCGAAATTTTTCAAAAGCAAAGACTACTGCAATGAGTTTTTGCTCAGTCCCTGTGTAGTTCTTCTGAGCTTCATTTAGGGCTTTACTAGCATAGTAAATGGGGTGAAGGATTTTGTTCTTTCTTTGTCCCAATACTACACCAAGAGCAACCCCACTTGCATCGCACATCACCTCAAATGGACTATTTCAATCCGGAAAAATAATGATAGGTGCAGACACCAATTTTTGTTTTAGCTCGCCGAATGCTTTAAGACAGGATTCATCAAAACAAAATTTACAATCTTTCTCCAGCAGTTTGCACAATGGATATGCAATCTTTGAAAAGTCTTTGATGAATCTCCGGTAAAAACCTGCATTCCCAAGAAAGCTTCTCACACCTTTCACAGATATAGGTGGGGGAAATCTCTCTATTACCTCGACTTTCGCTCGATCAACCTCTATGCCCTTTTCTGAAATGCGATGACCCAAAACAATACCTTCTTTTACCATGAAATGGCATTTTTCCTAATTTAGTACTAAATTGCATTCTTCAAATCTCTTAAGGACTTCAGATAAATTGTTCAAACACCGCTCGAATGAATCACCAACCACAATAAAATCATCCATAAAAACTTCTTTAGTATCTTCCACCATGTCGGAAAATATGGACATCATACATATCAGAAATGTGGCGGGTGCATTGCACAACCCAAACGGCATTCTTTTGAACGCAAAGGTCCCATATAAACAACTAAAAGTAGTTTTGTCTTGATCTTCTTGTGCAACAGAAATCTGATTATACCCTGAATATCCATCAAGAAAATAGTACCACCCTTTTCCGGCAAGTCTATACAACATCTGATCCATGAAGGGCATAGGAAAGTGGTCTTTTTCAGTCCATGTATTTAATTTCTGGTAATCCATACACACCCTCCATCTAGTAACCGATCTCATTGGAACAAGTTCATTTTTCTCATTGGGACCACAGTCATTCCCCCTTTCTTAGGTACACACTGAAAAGGGCATACCCAACTACTATTGGCGATCGGATAGATTACGCCGCCATCCAACCACTTAATGATTTCCTTCTTCATGACCTCTTGCATAGGTGGATTTAAGCGTCTCTGGTGCTCAATACTTGGCTTATGATCAGGCATGAGTTGGATTTTATGAGAGCAAATACCAGGAGGGATCCCAATAATGTCTGCAATAGTCCACCCAATAGCTCTTTTGAAACTTTTTAGCACTTTCACCAAACTGTCAACTTGTTGTTCATTCAGGTCTAATGCAATGCTTACCGGCAAAGTGTCACCATTTTCTTAGAATTCATACCTAGGATGAGGTGGGAAAGCTTTTATTTCTAACTTTGTAGCCTCCTCTATAGATGGTTTCGCAGGTGGGGACTCACAATTCTTCATATCTAACTCATATTTCTTCAATTTAAACCGAACATAACCTCGATCAAGAGCCGCGACTAATGACTCATAATGTTCAATGAAATGGCTATCGAAATTCATTATCAGTGCCGCTAATGCTTTTACACCTAGACGTTCTTCTATTTGTGTCTCAGATGTCTCGCCAATGTTGTAGGATGTAGCAGATACCGATTTGAGCTCACCACTCTGCCTCATGGATCTACAAATGTTAAAGGTCACTTCTTCATTATCCAAGCAAAATTTCATCTGCCCCTTTTCCATATCTACTAAGGCTCTTTCCGTAGCATGGAATGGCCTCCCAAGAATAATGGGCACTTCAAAATCGACTTCAAAATCAATAATAACGAAATCTGCCATAAATATGAACAACTCCACTTTTACTAGCACATCGTGGAGTATCCCAATAGCACTTTTTACTGTTCGATCAGTCATCGGTAGCCGCATCGCAGTGGGCTTTGGATCACCCAAACCCAACTTCTTGTAAATCGAGAGGGGCATGAGATTTATGCTTGCCTCCAGATCACATAATTCTTTCGTAAAATGTAATAGCCCGATTGTACAAGGAATAGTGAATGCACCCAGATCTTCTTTCTTTTGTACCAGAGATCTTGTAGAAATAGCACTACAATGTTGCATTCTATCATCATCCTCAAAAGTGACCGATTTTTTCTTTGTAACCAGATCTTTCATAAACTTGGCGTAACCGGGTATTTGTTCTAAAGCTTCTACCAAAGGGACATTGATTGAAAGTTGCTTCAACATTGTTATAAAGTGCCGATATTTACCATCCTCGGTATTTTTCACTAATCTTTGAGGAAATTGGGGGGGAGGGTGGCCTAGGCATGGGAGTTACCTTTTTAGGCACTTCAGCATCTTTTCCAGTGTTATCTTCTACTTCACCATTAACCTCTACCACTTTATCAGTATCTTTTATCACCTTTTTCTCATTAGACGGCATAGGTGGGTCAATGGTTTGCTTGCCACCGCGATTAGTGATTGCCATTCAATGTCCATCATTTTTTTGATTTTGGACAGTGTTGCTAGGAAGAGTGCCCGGTTGCCGTGTGTTCACAGTCGCAGATAATTGTTCCAATTGTAACTCAAGTTGCTTAATCGATATTGCATGTGCATCGACTTTTTGACCAATACTCGCTAAATCAATCCTCAACTCTTTACTGTGCTCATCACTAGCATCGAACATCCTCATCATTTTATGCAACATATCCTCAACTCGTCCCATACTACCTCAACCATCTCTAGGAGTAACTTCACGATTTTGACGAGGAACGTAGGGCTCATTCCTATCATTTCTATTACTATAATTAACCCTGTTGAAGTTGTTGTCGCGGTTGTAGTATCCATATCGAACATAATGACCCTCACGGTTATAGTTACTATAGATCCGACCTTGGTTCCCATGAGCTTGGCGTCAATTCTCCTGATTTGAGCCTTGGACACTCGATCGAAAACCCCTCCTGTGCTCATTTACCGCATAGGAATCCTCCGCATAATAGCACCCATTATTTGTTGGGGGTGGTTTAGACAAGTAGTTAACTGCATTTATCTTTTATGCACCCCCATTGATATGTTTTAATACCAACCCAAGACCAGTTCTCATCAGAGCCATTTCTTCACGAATCTTATTTGTGGCTGGGTTGTGAGTGGACTGCACAACGAAGGTATTTCTCCCGGTATCTGACTTCCTAGTACTCCAAGTTTTATTGTTCTGGGAAATTTTCTCTAACTTTTCAGCAATCTCAGCATAAAGACACTCCCCGTAAGATCCACCTGCTATAGTGTCCAACACCGCTTTATTATTATCATCCTGTCTCCGATAGAAGTATTCCTTCAGTGACTCATCATCTATATGGTGATTGGGGACGCTTCTAAAAAACGAGGTGAATCTATCCCAAGAACTAATAACTGACTCTCCTAGTAGTGCCACTAAGTTGTTCACTCTATCTTTGTGGTTTAGTTTCTTGGAGACCGGGTAGTAGCGTGCTAAGAAAACATTCCTTAGTTGGTTCCAAGTAAAAATTGAGTTATACGGGAGCTTAGTGAACCAAATAGCAGCCTCTCCCGTCAGTGAGAGAGGAAATACTCTTAGCCCTATTACATCCAAGTCCAAGTCAGGCCTCCCTACACAGCTTTTACACACTGCCCTTACCTTATCTATATGGGCATGTAGATCCTCAGAAGGTAACCCTGAAAACAAACCTCTGGTAGTGAGCATTTGCATCAGGCTACTAGTTACCACAAAGGTGTGGCCTGGTGGTAAAGGGGGCAAGACAAGTGGCCCATCGGAGTCTGCTATATTGTCATAGCCTCTGTAGTATTTATTGGGGCCGTGGAGCGAGATTTTATCCCCTCTATTGGTTTTCACCCGGAACATCGGGTAACAACTGACCATGAACATCAACCCTGGGATGTTCTGGTTTGGATCATAATCATGAATTCCCAAGTTTCGATTCATGTTGCGTAGTGTGCAGCACTCTAATTCGTGATCGTAGGGAAACAAGGGTTCTCTTTCTCTCCGTGTATTTGGCATACAAGAAAGATGGTTCTGCAAGAATAAAAAACAATAAACAAAGTAAGATTAAGAAAATATCGACTAAACTACAGTAATAAGTTTAAGTCAATCTAAAAGCTACTTTCTCCGGCAGCGGCGCCAAAATTTGATACGCTCAAACTTACTTCTCAAATAAGAAGTAAAGTGGTCATATCAAGTAAAGAACCCAACTAATGAGGTTGGGATCGTTCCCATGAGGAAAATAGTTTAGACTTTACTACAATCTATTATTACTATTGTTCAGCCAATTACTTCCTTGGAAAGCAAAAATGGTAAAAGGGGTTTTTTCTATTTCTAAATAAATGAAAATAACTAGCGAAATTAAAGGAGACAACTAACAGCTTCAAATGTTGGAGTTTAATCAATTAATAAAAGTAACTAGGGTTTACGTGTTCTCCGCAGGTTCATAACTTGATAATTCTAACTATAACAATTCTTTCCACGTATCTTGCATACAAAATGATAAGTTATGTATTTCTAAATCCTTGGTCCGGCATCTAGAAAATTTCACTTCGCACTTGGTCCGGCTACATGTGTTGCTATACTAACCCTTACCTTTACCTCATATTAAGCATCGTATTCGATATTTTACTAAGTTATTAGCTCGTACCAATCAATACTAGCCTATTAGATAGTATATACTAAATCTATGTTGATTATTCTTTTCCTATTATCTACCTCCTTGGTTCGGCAAGTAGCATTAAGGCGATTTCTAACGTTTGTCATCCGTTAAAAAAACTTCTAAGCGAAAGAATTATCAATACATGCAAGACACTGTTCTAGAATTGTTATTTTAGTTAGGTTTTACCTCATTATTCACCTATGGTTCCCACAACCCTAGTTATGGAGTTTAGTTACCCAAAGTCATAATCACAATACTCAAATATGTAATATAAGAATTCATGCACTTACTTCAATGAGAAAGAATAAAATCCAGAAGTTCACTTGATTAATCAACAAAAGTCACCAATAATCAATTACTGAAATTAATTAAAGACTAAAGATTCTCCAAAAGTGTAAAAATAATCACCAAGTCTAATCCACAAAAATATCTCAAATAACCAAGAGTCTAACCACAAAAACGAGATTTTTCGAAGTATTTATAAAAAATAAAAACCTAATTAAATAAGGACTCTATTTGCTGGAAATCATTCAAAACGCGGCTGGGTTGACGGACCTCGCGACGGATCATCGTGGTCACGACTGGCCGTCATGGACTCCGTCATCCCATACTTATGCAATTTCATATGCTTCTCTCTTCATTACCTTCGACAGCAGGTATGATGGATCGTCACAGGCATAATGGTCCGTCAGGGGTATCCGTTCCATAACACTTGAACTCTTGGAATTTGGGTACTTGGACTACTTCTCTGATCTTCATGACGAACAAGCAGGACGTACCGTCATGGCTACGACGGTCCGTCACGCATTCCGTAACCCTACACTTGGTTAGACTTCCCCATTTTCCTTCAGCAGCTGCACTACGATGCCACCTACGGACCATCACGGGCACGATGGACCATCACAAGCTCTGTAGGTGGTACTTTTCTGCATTTCTTGCTCAAAAACCTCCGCATTCATCTTTTAGACAAATTTCCTGCAAATAAAGAGAAACTTACGTAAAAATTAATACAAAAGGCTTTTGGACACACTAAACTTAAGGAACAAGCATTAAAAATACCGTGAAACCACGGTATATCAATGGCTAGTGCAAAAGCATTTTTTAAAAAATAAAGAAAGAAATACAATGAAAAATATAGAACAATAAAGGGTATTTAGTCATAAAGGGTGTACTAGATGAAAAGAATAGTTTGAAGAATGGTGTTTGTTAAATGATAACATGTGCATTAGGGAGGAGCATTATCTATAATTAATTCTAAATATTCCCTCCATTACCTAAAGGCGACATTACAACCAAATGAAAGTCTTATTGATTCCTTGAGAAGTACAGTGTGAAAGTTAATATACACCAGGGGAAAGCATATGGCATGTAGAGGAAAGTAAGAACTCCACTTTTGAGCGTGAGTTGATTGTTTTGAAAAAAATAGGCCTTATGATTGTTATATTGCTTGAGTGAAAGAGTGTACTAAAAGCATAACAAGTGAGTGCATCTATGACATGTGGAGGAGTATTTAGTAATGTGTTGGTATGAGTTTCATTAGCCTGAAACAAGTCATTCTTTGAGCATGTGTTGTACTTGGGATATGTGTGGAAAATTGTCGCATCCAATATAAAGCTACTCAATCATGATTAAAAATGTTTGGTTGATTTTAAGGTGAGTTGATAAAGTTAAGGGGTTGTGAAATAGAGTTGACAGTCCAAAAATTGTTTGAGGACAAACAAAAGTCTAAGTTAGGGGTAGTGATCTTAGGCATATTTATATGCCTAAGTAGTCAATGTTTGCCCATGTTTGAGTAGTGTTAATTTAGTTTATTAGATTGATTTTGTGGTTGATTGCATTAATTAGGTACTTACACACATGATTAGTGATCTCAAGAACTCTCGGAGAAATTTGAGCTGAAACGAAGAAGAAACAGGAAAAGAGACGGATGTGAATAATGACTAAGTGTGGAAGCACCAAGGCGAGGCGCACAAGTAGGCGCGCCGCGCCAAGGCCTTACACGCAGAGCCAATGTTGAGGCACATTAGAAGGCGTGCCACGCTGCACCAAGGTCTATTGCTCAGAGCCTTTGTTGGGGCACGATTGAGGTGCGTCACGCCAAGATGCGTCAATTCTTAGATGCTGCTTGGCACGATGGAGGCGTGCCGCCCCAGGCCAATTCTGATTTTTCCATGTTTTAAACATTAACTAGGTTTTATTTTTTGAGTAGGATTGGTTCTTAACTTTATCTAATATTATAAATAGATCATATGACTGCTATTACGAGGGTTCGACAATTTGTTTAGTGCGCAAGGGCAAGAATCAAGTTTGTAATCATCTTAACTCTTCTATTTTACGAATTATTTTTTTTGAATATTATCTCTTCTTGATTATTAATAGCATGAGTAGCTAAACACCCTAGTTCTGGGGCTGTGCTATGAATTAGTTGTTGAATATTTGAAGCTTTATGAATTAATCTTCGGTTGTCACCTCAAATTACTTTTATATTCTTGTTTTACTATTTCTTGATTGGACATCTAGAAATAAATCTAGTGTCTAATCTTGAATTAACCATAGGAGAGATTAGATAGACCAAGAATATAGAAAGCTCGGTCCGCCCAATAAATTGAGGAGATTAGTGTTCAGGAGTGACGCCCGAAAGACGAACACCTTGTTTGGTTACAAAATAGGATGAAATATAAATTATCGCCAGTTAGTCTATTTATTCCCGCTCAATGATGTAGTTAGATAGTTAATTGGGGTAGGCGATAAGAGGTGATTTACCCAAATCATACTATTAACCCTATAAATCAGTAATTTGACAACTAAAGTTAGTTCTAAGCTGATCTTATGGTGCATGACATTCATTATATGTTGCAGCTCTAAAATTGCTTTTAATCTTGCCTGAAATATTATATTAAAGTCATTCACCATTATTTATTTAAATTTGTTCATATTAGTCTTCGTTAACTATAAAACAATCAAGTGCGAATATAAGTTGATTATAAGTCTGTTGGAAATGATAAATTGTTTCTAAAAGAAACTATATTACTTGTGCGACCATGTACACTTGCGTGTATATTGGGGAGCAATAAGCACCGATACGGGGGCGAGTTAAGATAACTCAAGTCTCCATAAATCATGTAGCCAATGTGGGTAAAAAGGACCATACTTATTAGCTGATTCTTTAATACTTTTAAGCATAACTTAGTGGATCTACTTAGTTGATAGGTTTTATACCCTAGCAAAGTATAGAACAATTCTGGCAACATGGGCGAGATGATGTATCATCATGTAGCTCATAGTGATGGTTGTCAGTTCGAAAATCTCCCACAAAGTTATATTTTTGTATATACAAAGTGAGTTATTATTGGATTCTTCAGCACATTGAGTTGTTATAATCTATTTTAAAATCTTTTCATACATTGAATCTTTTGTTGTGGCTTTATTCTTAGTATCTTGAGTTGAGTATCTTGAGTTGAACTATGTTTCGTTGAGTTAAGTACCTTATTATTGAGTTGAGCCCCATTTCACTTAGTTGAGAACCATATTACTGAGTTGAGTATCTTATCCTTGAGTACTTCTTAACTGAATAAGTTTGATTATACTTGAGTATTACTTGAGTTGAGTAAGTTTTAGAAGTGGTAGGTATGTTTCTTTTCTACTAGTTCAAACTTATGTTTATGCTTTAGATTTACCCTTACATGTTCGTACATTTCATGTACTAACGAAATTTGACCTGCATCCTTTTATAATAAATATACATGTATTGTGAGTCATCAACAGAAGATTCGTTGAGGCAACTTGCAGTTTCAGTTAGCTATGGTGGACCTCCTTGCTTTTGGAGGGTTCCACTTCTGCTTTCAATTTTATAAGTTATTGTTAGGATGTTGTATGTTGTGAGTTTTTTTCGACTTTCATCTTTGTCAGTTAGTGGCTTCATAGATAAATAGTAGAGTTTGAGGAGTTTGTTCATTTATTTTGTTAAATATTTAAAGACTTGAGTTGCCTAATTTTGACGATTTGAATATTTTGTTACATTCAGAATTAGTCATTTGAGTTAGAGCTTTGTATTTGAGTTTTTTTAAAGCTTTGTATGCTTGAGTTAGTCTTCTTCTTGTAGTCATCCAGGATGAGGGTTCTCTTGAGGACCAGTAATAGTTTCGGAGTGCCAGCCACGTTCAAGGTGTAGAGCCAGGTCGTGACATCAACATTAGTAGTAGCGTAAGGAACTAAAGGTGTTACAAGTAATGAATTATTGGTAGGTGGTAAAGAAATCACTTCATAAGCTCGATCAAGAAATACAGCAAGAAAGTGATCAGTATGTGCAAGAATCAGTTGCATCACAAACTCAAACATATTTATCGTCGGCGTCGATTAAGAAGCCGAAGGTGTATTGATTATAAAGCATTAGATCCATAAAGGACAATTTTTTTGGTTCATAGTAATTGTTTTCTTCGGATCCAAGATTGTACATATTTTTTTCTTTTCTCTCTCACGATGTCGTAATATGTTTTACATTGATCAGTATTCGTCTAAGACTCTATTTTTCTCGTAATATTTCTTCTTATCTTTTATGTAAAAAAATTTGGTAAAATCAATACATATTATATCAAAGGTGACTGGAAGATTCTTTGAGATATGAAATAATGAGAAACTATTGAGTATTTCTCTTAGCTTGGAGTTTTAAATTTTGCCCTTGTAATTGACAATTGGAGGATGAAATAAAAGTGGGTGTTGATTATAATGTGTTGATTTCATCACATTCATGACTGTTGTCATGCTAGTTATAATTAATTTTTGCACTTTTTGTGATAGGTGGCTAATACCCCAATTTCTAAGGGTGTCATTATGGGTTAAGTGTTAACTTAACTTGGTGGATATGTTGTATTGTTCTGATTATTGATGTTCACCATAAATTTGAGTTGTTGACATGTGTTTAATTTAGGGATCAAGGTGGCCAACTTAATCCCATCTCACATCTTGAATTGGTGTTTGAAAGAGACCAATACAAGTGGGTAATTAGCTCAATATATAGTCTAATCTCGCTGAACTGGTTGTAAAAACAAAATGATGGGTTGAATTGTAAATCATATAAATGGACCAAAAGGAGATTATATGATCTAATGTTATGAGATTAAAAGAAGATTAACATTATTAAAGACGACTCAACTTATCCATAATTGTTTTACTTTGTCGAGAAATACAATTGTGCCCCTATATGACATCAATTAATCCCCACATCCATAAATCGACTCAAATAGTTAAATTCTTTTTGATTTAGTTTGTTGCTTATATTTGATCTTGAAATCACTTGATTAAATTTGATGGAATAATCCACCCATTTTCCGTATCTACTACCATAAATTAGTCACACTTTAATCACTTCTTGAATTCATACCTTTACACTACTCCTTGTGGGATTCGACCCCGATTCTCTGTTGAATATTTTTATTGACAATAATCGCTTATTCTTTGAAATTGACTACACTAAGATTTTCTCTCCTGTCATCAAGATGACCACTATGAGGCCCTTCGTTTTCACTATAGTAAAGAAAAGCTAGGACATCTATCAATTGAATATCAATAATATCTTCCTTCATATTATCTCCATGCAAAAGTTTATACGCGTGAGATTTGGTTATTGACGATCCCACTCATGTGAAAGTTTTAAAAAATAACCGTATGATTTAAAGTAGACAAGTTTGTAATGATATACAAAGATCACAAAACTCTTTTTTCCAAAGGTTACAGTCACCCCATCAAAGACTATTTATTTTATAAATAGACAATTTCATCATTCATATTTGTAGCAGTATATGTTGAGATTCTCATCACTAAAACTTACTTGCTCGACATTCAACAATGCAAAGCTTTTTTCAAGATAATTTAAAGATTAAGGATATGAGCATGTTACACTGTTTCTTTGATCTAGAAAATCTTGTACAAATAATAGTGTGAAGTTTCACAAAGAAAGTTTGTAGATATACTCAAAGATATTAATTAGTGTCTCGTGTTTTACTTTTTTCAAGGATCCCAATGTGAAGCTTAAGGCTGAAGAGATCATAATATTGTCAGGCCTGACCTACTATATGATGTAATTGGTTAGAAATTGAACTTGCAAACCAATACCAAGATGAAAATAACTTTGGGGGTACTTGAAGTGTGCTCCCACTTTGGGGGTCTTTATGTCCATCTATTCAAATTGTACAATCAAGGACTTTTACGATATCCCAATTTTTTCAGAAATTTATTGATTGGCTACTTATATTTTGGGGGATAATTATGGTATTAGTTGGAAATAGAAAATGGGAAAATTGTATAAAATGACAAATTAATAATGTAAAATAAATATAGTAGCTATTGTTTGATTTATTTTATGTTTCATAGCAAATTGTTTGTCAGTCGCCTCTCTCCCTCATATTCTCGCTCGGCACTCTCCACTCTCGCTCGCTCCCTGTCGCTCGCCTTTGTCACTTTATACAATAGAATTGTATAAATTGTGTTTCTGTTTATATAAAGCGAGAGAAAATTATATATATACATGCAAATATATAAATCTCTGTCCAATACACTTGTAATTATACAATATAATTATTTCCCTGTCCAAGTATCTTTTGTCTTTCTCTCTTTCTTGTTTATACAAGTTCAAATTGTATATAATTTCTCTCTTTCTCATTTTATACAATTCGATTCAATTGTATATTCCATGCTCAAGTCTCTTTTGCCTTTCTCTCTTTCTGATTTTATACAAATTCAAATTGTATATAATTTCTCTCTTTTTCGTTTTATACAATTGGATTCAATTGTATGAAGAATTCAAATTTTATACAGATATACAAACACATACAATTGAATTGAAAGGCTAACAACGATTTATACAAATGACAGGCTACAACAATTTATACAAATGTTTTGCCAGCGAAATTATAAAAATCTGAAGAGGAACCGACGAATTATACAATTGCTTTTTTGTATATATGTACAGCGAAATAGGCATAATTTTCAGTTGTATATGTAAAGCGAATAATACATATATATATTTGATATGAAGCGCAATTATATAAAATTTGCTATAACATACAAATTTAAATATTGTGTTTGTATATGTGGAAGTTACAAAAAGAATAGAAAATTAATTCTTTGTCTTTTGTTGAGGCCACTAAATACAAGTCCATCATAAAGGTAATTGATAAGTCGTATGATTTGATATATTACTTTGAGAACTCATTACTCCCTTTTTCAGTCTTATATTGGTGTTTTGGGATACTCAACAAATCTTAAAAATTAAAAAAAAATTATGAAAGAACAAAACACATCGAGGTGAATTTTCACTTTGTGAGGGATAAAATACACGAGAATCTCATTCCTTTGCACCACACTTCTACTTTTGATCAACTAACATATATGCTAATCAAGTTCCTCACTAGAATTAAATATGCAGTGGTTCTTGACAAGTTGTCAAGTCTTTTCCGTATTGAGATGTATTTATATTGAAAATGCATTATATATGTTGTATTTGTAGTTATATATATATATATATATATATATATATATATATATATATATATATATATATATATATATTAGCTGTTTTGTTTGTTAGAGTTAGTAATGCAGTTTAATTACTAGTATGTCTTTTTGGTCATGCTATAAATGATTATGGGAAGTGGAAAGCAATAAGCAAATGAGTAGCTATAGTAATGATAACGAAAATGACTATGAAAAAGTTGATGATTTAGAGCCTGTTTGGCTCAGCTTAAAAGCTGGTCAAACTGAATTAAAAGTTGGTTTTTGACTTATTTAACTGTTTGGCAATACTCAAAACAGCTTATTTTAAGTTAAAAAAAACTTATTTTAAGCCAAAAGTTAAAAACTGGGGTAGGGGTGCTTTTTTTTTTTTTAGCTTATAAGCTGTTTTAAGTTGACCATATTTTTATGTTTTTTCCCTTAATATTTTTATACAATATCCAAACCCTAATATCTCTTTCTTCTATTTTTCTCTTTTCACGTTTGGCATAACAACTTCAGCACTTTTATCCAAACGCATAACTGCTTATTTTAAAAATAAGTTTCAGCAATTTCAAAAATACTTTTTTAAAGCTGCTTTTATTAAGCCCATCCAAACGGGCCCTTAAAAATGAATATGTTACTACTATTTTTGCTGCTGAGTTTTTTTTTTTTTTTTTTTTTTGTTATGTAAAGTAAAATAAGAATAATAGTGTGATTGTGGAGGGAATCTTCCATCTATGTTTTGTTTTGTAGCATCCTTTTCACAGGGCACACAGCACATGCTGGCTTTTGGCATCTTTTAATTAGATGTGGCACCTCAACAACCCATGCAAATCTACACAATCCAAAGGTCAATGTACAACTTGTACATACATATATTTAACTCCTCTCTTAGTGAAAAGGTCAAGTTAGTTTTGTCAAGGGCAAATTTAGTATACAAATTGTATTGCATGTGGATCCATAATTTCTTGGTTATAGTAAATGTTTTATGGATATATAATTGACATTATACGTAAATATGTCTTTTCATTTGACTTTTGTTGATATTTATGGCGCCTATTAACTTTGAGCATATAAGTGTACACTTAGACTAATATAAAATTTTAAAAGTGGACACATGAGTTCTACATGACATAATACGTGTAGGACACCATGTATGACACATAAGTGCATGTAAAATGTCACATAGGATGAATGTGTATACGTGTTCTACTTTATACAAGTTTCAAAGCTCGTTTGGATTGGATTAAAAAGCAAGTTTTAAGTCAAAAAAAGTAGGGAGAGACCTACTTTAGATTTTTAACTTATTTTAAGTCATTTATTTTATCTTGTCAAGTACTTCCTAACTTATTTTAAGTCATTTTTATATTTGTCAAACACTTTCAAAAGTCAAAAACTGACTTAAAAGTAGATTTTATCAGCTTTTAAGCCGATCCAAACAAGATGGTGTCAAATGTCGGTATAATACATAAACATGACTCTTAACTTGACATTAGATGACAACTATGACATTTAACTTTGGATGTACATAAATAACACTTAAAACATGAATAAAATCAAACAACTAGACACATTCGTCCTACATGAGACCCTACAGGAAAATTTTGTCCTACATGTATTATGTCATATAGAACACGTGTATCTACTTAAATTGAATATTTCACTTGTGTGACAACCGAGATGCACTAATCTAGTGGGCTAAGTAATACTTTTTCCGTTTTAATTTATGAGATATAGTTAAAATTCTAAGAATTAATTAAATTCTTTAATTAATCTTTCATATAGCTTTTAAATAATTTAAGTTATTAATTAATTATTATAATTTATCATACTCTTTATATAATTATTACGTTCATATAACAAAAAGAAAATTAAAAATTTTATAATGTCACATAACTTGAAGGCATAATACATTAATATGACCGTTTACTTGATTTCAATGGATAACTATGTCCTCCAATTTTGAGTGTGCTCAAGTTAACACTTAAATTTGTATAAAATTAAACAAGTAGACATGCATGTCTCCCTACATGTCATAATACACATAATATGTCATGTATAGCACAAAATTATCATGTAGGATGAATGTGCCTATTTGTTCAAATTTTTTTATAAATTTAAGTTTTTATTTATACAGTCCAAAATTAAAAATTATAATTACAACTGATACTAAATTAAAAATCATATTTATTTGATTGTGAGTTTAAAACACAAGGAATAATAAAGCTTTTTCTGACAAAAGATTGAACAAAAAATATCTGTACGCAATAAAGAAACGGACAAAATGAAAGTGTGTGGCTCTACAAACAAAATCCGTACAGCTAACTTGACAGTTCTAGCTTAGCCGACACTTAATGCTAATTTTGTCTATAATCCGCATATTTCAAAACAAATCATATACTAAAGCCTCATTTGTTTTCAAAAATTTTTGAATTTGAATATATATTTGAATATTAAAATTTGTATTAAGATCTGAATGTTTTTATCTAAATATACATCTAAATATTAAGAGGTAGTCTCTAAATCTGAACACTAAATAATTAATATTATTTGTTTTTAATATCTGAATGTAGAAGTAAAATTAATTATATTAATAAAAATATTATAAAATTCATTTCAACAAAATATATAACTTTTGATTTTTAAAAAAAGTTTTAAAATTTTTAATAATCATGATTTGGAGTATTATTTTTTCATTAAAAAACTTTGATAAACAACAATACACCAAAAATAATATTGCAATCAATGTTCTTAACACACATTAATACAAGAAAATTATTAATATAAAAAAATTACTTGAAACATTTACGAAAACTTATCATTTGAGAAAAAAATGAGATTGAGAAAAGTGAGAAAGAGAGTTTTTAGTTATGAGATAAAAAGACACATCCAAAGCAGAAAAGTTATGATTTATTACTTGACAACTTATCAAATGAGTGTGCATGTTGTTAAGAGTTTCCTACGAATCTGATTCATTCAGACTCATTAAGAGTTTTTTAAAAAAAATAAAACAAATGAACTTAATGGGCTGAATCTGAATCATTCAAATTCTGACCTAAAAATCATACGTACTTAATGGACTGAATCTGAATGATTAAGATTCAGACCTCTATTAAGTGCAAACAAATGGGGCCTAAATACTTTCCGTCTATACTTTCAAAGAAAATACTTTTCTTAGAATGTTTTTTAGAACGAAAGAAAACGATTTTCGTAGTAAAATTCTAAGAGAAAAAAATGAATTTTACTAAGTAAAATTTTACATTAGTTATATCCTCCCTATCCTAAAACACACTTTATTTTCACCTTAATTAATCGTCAGATAGCTTTCATGATACTTATTTAGATTATATATACTAAATAATTTTATTATAATATATTTTTTCTTAATTTATATATCAAACACAAAAAGATAAATAGCAATTCTATTTATTTTCCTAAATGGGTGTATCTAAAACATTTTCCTCGATACCGAGGACACTCTAGTACTTGTGAATTTATTGACTTTATAGTACACAGATTAGTAGTATCTAATCTGTGGCTTTAACTATAACTATTTATCATTCAAAAATATTACTACATTCTAAATTTAATTAAATTTTAAGAAGATTTTTGTAATATACAATGAATTCATTTATGCATTTATATATTATTTATCAGTTCATCAATTATAAGTGTATCATGAGATTTAACTATAATTTCCTAATACATATTATGAGTGAATAAATGGCTTTGATCAAAAAAAAATTAAGGATTTACAAAGCTTGAAATATATTATTCAAAACGATTTATAAAACATTTCTAACGCGATATTTTATGATCAAATACAAGGTATATACATAGTATTAAAATGTGATACAACTACAATCTTAAGAGTCGCAAAATTTCCTTTATCCAATTCCTTTTATATATTTATTAGATATTTTAAGTTGTTAAAAAAGACAAAATCTAAAGAACATTAAATATAACCAAATGAGAGAAGGACAAACGCATAAAGAAAAAGATATACGATAAGAGAAAAGACCAAAAAAAGAAGCACTTCCAATGTAAAATAATTAATGAGAATATCTTAAAGAAAATATTTACTAGCAAAGAAATATTACTCTACTTAGTTATGAGTAATTACTTTTATTTAGAAGTTATTTTACATAATTTTTCCAATTTAGCATGTGTTTCACCTTAATTATATGACATTATTTTTATCTCATAAATCAATGAATTCAAATCTTAAATTTTTGAGTTTACAAATTTACGAAATAAAAAAGAATGTCTCGTACAATTAGTAGGAATTTGTACTAAATTAAGGAATTTCATTGCATTAGGTACCGTATGTTACATTCAACAACCGGTAGTTGCACATCAATTAATACCAACATACTTTTTTTTTTGTGTTTTTAAGTGAAATGCAACAACTATCATAATGATATGGACATATGATTTATTCACTTCATTTTTCTTTTACTTGTATATTGATTTCATATAATTTTTTTTAAAAAGTAAAAAATCAATTTAGTTGTATTTTTTATATAAAAAATTTATTATTTTGAGATATATATTACAAAATAATCGTAGTTAATAATAAATAATTTTTTAAACTGAACAAGTAAAAATAATCATTTATTTTTAATATAATAGACAAATAAAAATAAAGTTTTTTTATTTCTCATTTGATGTCTGATAATTCGACTAAATCGGCCAAATTCACTAAAAAATTACATTACTAAAAGTAACTTTGTATCCGAAGAAACTCGAAAAACAGAGTTAAGCAACTTAACGTGCATGTTTCATCGATATGCTTGTGTTATGTGGCTAATACGGAATGAGCATGAAAAGTGAGTATAGCGCAATATGCTTTGTTTTTTTTTTTTGGTCTCTGTTTATATTACATGGTTTTTATGTAATCTAATACTTGATATATAGTTTTTCATTGGAAGTATAACACAAGTTACTGGTATCTACGTTGTAAAAAAAAAATTGCATTGCTTATTGTTTCGTTAAAAAAAAAAGAATTCAGTTTTTTATTCGGTGTTTATTATTCATACTAGTGTCCGATTAAATTTGAATGCACATCGAAAAAATTCACATTAATGGGGTAAAACGCTCCCTAGCGAAGGCGACTCCATATCCAATAGGACTCGAAGCCGAGATCTCTATTGGTTAAGGATGAAGAAGTACTTTGATAGTTGATTAGGAGCTCAATTCTTCATATATAAAATTAATATGGTATGATTTATAATTTAAAACATAATTAATTTACGTATAGGTTATGAGAGAGTTTGTATAATATTTTATATAAGATAAAGCATGAAATAAGTCGTTAATGCATGAATAACAAATATCTGCATTATTTTATGTAGATTTCGAATTTGCATCAGCCATTAGGCCACGACCAAAAAGAAAATCCTAATTAATGAGTTTATCAAGATGGATGCAAACGAGATTATATCAAATGCAAATCTATTGTTGAATATTTATAAAAGAAGCAAATTTATTTTTTATATCTTTTTAAATTGAAAGTACCAACAAGAAATCAACACTATATAAATATTTTTAAAAATTTATGAATTTTAATTCCGTCACTAAATTAATAGTACATGATAGATATTAATTGTGAGTGTAACTATATATGTTGAGACAAAGACATCAAAATACTTGAATATATGAAAACATTATTATGACTAAGTAAAATATAACAAATGCCAATTTAATGATCACAACATGAATGTAAATATTGAAGGTCCAGAATTTCATGGGGACTTCTCAATGCTTGATTACGTCCCCCTTGGCACAATTTCCTCGTCTTTTTTGATATGTGATTACTTAGTTTTTGTTGACATACTTATTTCTAATTGATGAAATTTAATATCTTCTTCGATTTTATTTGTTTATCTTACTTTTTTTTATATGTTGTATATTTTAAAACAATTTAAACATAATAATTAATAAATTAAGATATTCAAAAAAGACATAAAATAAATCTAATTGGCAATCAAAAATATTCTATCGATACAATATATATTAAATAAAAAGAATAACACATACTATTTGCAAATGAAGTAACATTGATCACATTATTTCAGAGGAAATGGATGCATGTAAATACAATTAAATGTTATAAGTGAACTAGATAATTAAATGGAATCAAGATTTTGTTTTATCTAATTCGCTTATACTGAGTCTTAAGAAAATATTGTTGATATACTCATATTCGTGACATTATTGTTTATGTGATCAAAATTGTAGTAACAAATATGATCGGCTGAAAGCGAAAAAATGACAGAGATATCCTTTAATATTTTTTCTTATTACTTTGTATCAATTTTCGTAGTTTTTTTTTCATTTTTAATAATGATAACATTCATGGATTATTGACTCAACGTCCTTATCGAAGCCACCAACAATTCGACCTTTCTCCCCTTTTTGGACGTTTTCTCCACAATTAATTTTAAAATTGAAGATGCATCCTTCTTCAATTAAAATTGTAGATGCAAATGGCTAAAAAAAATTTTAAAAACTAATTAATACCTAATGAAGTGGAAATAAAAAAATGGTTGAAGAAGAAGATGGAGAAGAACTACCTCTTCAATAACTTGCAATTGATAAATCAGAAAGAGAAAATATTTGAAATACAAAAATAGAGTGATGACGATAATTAGTAATACCATAGAATGATTTTAGGATTGAAAAGAGGGAAAAAATAATCTTGGGGTGATAATTACAATGATGTATCAGGAAAAGTGAGAGAAATTATGAAAAAGAGGAATTTTATAATATTTTGGAATGCTAGAGAATAGTAGAAAATAGGGTAAACAAGGATGTGTAGTTAGGTAATTTTTTCAAAAAATAAATTCTACAATTTAAAATATTTAAAAGACGTATAAAAATTTGTTTGACTCTCAAAATTATATTAAAGCAACATAAACTAGAAGTTAGAACTGAGAAATAACATATATTGTTTTAATATGAGGTAAACAATATTGTAAAATACAATAATTAACAACTTAATATATTTAAAAGACATGCAAAAAAATTTATTGACTCTCAAAATTTTATCGATTCCACATAAACTAACAAATAAATTGATATTTTTTATGAGAATTATATAAAAAGTATTATAAATCACAATAACTAACAATTTAAAATATTTTAAATGTATAAAAAAGTTGATTGACTTTTTCAACTTTATTTGTCTTATATATATATATATATATATATATATATATATATATATATAGAAAGAATGACGTATATTTGGCCCGTACTATCGTGAGCTCCAATATCTATCTATAGTTTTATAAAAGGGAGTTTAGACAACAGATCGACATGCCTACATAGCAATAAAGGGTGTTAATGAGTCGTGATTTTATATTTTGAAAGAAAAAAAAACTACATAATTATAAAAACTTTTAGCAATTAAAAAAATTTAACAAAATAAGTTTTAAAGAATTCAAAGATCTCACTAAGGGATCACATAGCATTTATAAGAAGGATTTACGCACTTAAAAGCGTCCACTTACATGTAATATATCGGTGATTTAATCAACATAATTATTTGACTAACTTAAAAAAAAAAAAATTTAAAAAAACTAACATACGTAACTTAATCTAAAATTATCTCGCTTCATTTCAAGAAAAAGGGAAGTGAGTCATGTGAAGAAAATTCATTTTCTTTTTTTGAGTTTTTCATAATAGATTACAATACTTAAAAGAAAGTTGGATGAAATTTATATTAAGGCATACATGATCATCATTAACATGTCTTAAAGAAAATTGAAAATTGAACTAAACTACTTGGTTAGAAAACAAGTAATTACAAGTAAATCAAATGAAAAAGGGAAATAGCTTGGGCCGCTAGCTTAGATCTATTGTTGGGACTCTTTTTCTGGACTTAAAGTCCATTTCTAGAGAATTTATTGGACCTCGTATATCAGCTTCCTTTATTATGTATATCAGTCTTTTGAGGTATATTAGTCTTTTGGGATTTGTTTAGGCTAACTTAACTACGAGGTAAATCTCTTGATTAATCATTCCATCTAGTAGTTTGATTTCATCCTAATGGAAGAGAGTAATCTTATTATGACTTAGAAAGTTATAACTCATGAATGAGTTGAAGTAAATAGCATGTGTTTTGGTTCTAAGTGAGTTAATGCTTTGTATGATTAGTTGTGAATTTTTGAAATTTATCTTTCATGACTTATGCGAATGATGTGCATTAGTGATTTATCTTATACTTGTGTGTTGTCCTGAGGTTGAGGAAGACTGAGCAGAGGGCATACTGATATATGTGGAGATGATGAGAATACATATAATAATCTAATGATAGGTGATTCAAATATGATGTAAGCTTACAGACGAGTGATTATAAGTGTTGCATTGAGTACCACGTTGGTAGAGCCATGTTGGATTAGGCACCACATTAATATGGTAATGGACACATATGGTTGGTTCTCTGCAGGTCTAAGGTTAAAGACTTAAAATGTGTGTTAAAAAGAATGATTGATTGAGTAACAAATTATACTGATAACATGTAATAGCTATACAATTGCAAGATCAATGAGAAAACATGAGCTCCATATTTTGATGTGATTTGCTTATATTATGTACAGTTGTGTGATGTTTATCGTATCTGTTGTGGGGACGCAAGCATGTACGCCCCCAAAACATACATACAGAAATATATTAGAAATATGATTGGTAGTTGTTTTGTTCGTTGTTATGGATGTGTTATTTAGATTGGATATGTACGGTATTTAGATAATGTTGTATTTTGACTGTTTGTGGGTGTTATTTAGCGCCATCCAGAAAGAATTGTGAAATAAGATGGAAAATGAATTTAATATGTAGTTATTGGGAGGAGTTAATGTGGAGTATAATATCGAATTATTTAAGAATTTATTAGTGATTGGAAGATTTAAGTACCTGTTAATTTCTTACAAGTAGGCAGCAAAATCCACATTATAAGCGGCAAAAGTGTAAGCATCAACAATTTTAGTAGTCAGTTTATATAATTCATGTCGTCTAGCTTTTTTATCAACACAAACTTTTACGAAATTCAAATCATTTCTATTAGTATTTTCTGACATTTGGAGCATCCTTATCTATCATGAATTTAAAATATAAATTATGTATTTAATTTTTGGAGCATCCTTATCTATCATGAATTTAAAATATAAATTATGTATTTAATTTTTTTTCTTATTCATGCACAAAACACTTCAAAATAATTATAACAAATTAAACTATTCTTTGTAGAATTCAGTAAAGATGGAGAAAATTAATACAAAAGGAAAAAGAGAAATCATGATAATGGGTGAAAAAGAACATACATTTAGTTGAAAATTTAATCGTGATAATTACAAAACTTAACTTCACACTGCATAGAAAAATAATTGTAAACATGAATTTAGTATTTTTTTACTTTGTATCTATCAAATACCATATGTAATAGTTCACCTTAAATGTATGAAATTAGTGCACAACCATATGATTACATGAAACGTAGATAAACAAAACAATAAACCTATTAGACTTAAATACTGAAATGAAAATATTAATGTCGAGTGACAACCATAATGACATTGTTGACATAATGCAGCTTCTATGAGCGCATAATCACTATAGTTGCTTCAAGTATATATATGCACAAGTTAATAGAAGTTCGTTGATCAGGATGCTAGATCTCCTTTAAAAGTTGAGAGAAAAAAACCGAAAACTGATAAGAGAACTTTCATATGATTTTTTACTTAAAGAAGCAAATTGTGTTAAATACTATCGTTACTTCTAGTATGAACAATACACCAATGATTTTGCGGAATTTTCTTCCATTCAAAAATCAAGAAATGCCTAATCTACATTGTAAAAGTAAAAAGTTTGATTGGAAAAATTATATTGAACTTCCCTTGTATACATGATCATATTCCTGGTCCCAAATTCCAATTCAATTAAGTGCAGATATAACTATGAGTGTATATCCAACTACATAAGAGTTGAGAGAGTGTAAGATCCTGATTCCACTTATACCGGTTATCAATAATTTCTTACTATTTCTATGACACATTCCTATCATTTTTCTAGCTATCTTCCTCTTCATCAGTCACAAGACAACAATTTTGTATCCTGAACCGCTACTAACGAAGCAGATAAAATAAGGAAGGACAGAAAAAGAGGTCACAATAATGGATGGAAAAGAACACACATGTAGCTGAAGTCTTAAATGTAATCACTGCAACTCCTTAATTTCCCCCTGCATGCGAAAATAATTGAAGAATGAACTTAGTATTTTTTGTAATTTGTATGTATCAAATAGCATATGTTATACTTCACCCTCAATATATGATATCAATTATTGTGTGCCAAGTGAATTTATGAAAGTTTAGACAAACAAAACAATAAAGCTATTTGGTTTCAATACACTCTTTTCCTACATGAGAATAGTGGGGCTAAAGTAGTTTAATAACACGCCATGGGTTCCATGGGCATTTCAAGTTTTTTCTGTGTTTCCAGAAAATCAGTTGACAAGTACTTTTGCTAAGCATTGGCCCTGCCTTAGTATTTAGGCATAATACATATATTGGACCTTAAACTTGGCTTTAAAATTTAACTTTGAGCTCCAACTTTCATAGTGCACAAATAGGCCCTTTAACTATCCTACCTTTTAATAAATAAACATGCGAATTCTACTTGAAAAAACACATGTTATGCACGTTTTCTACGCGAGTTAGAACTACTTTCTGAGGCCCACAACGGTTAAAAAATGCTGAAATGACAACTCTACACTTAATGAATCCCTTTTATATATATCTTTATATTTCCAAATTAAAATCTCATTTCTCTTTCCTCCTCTTTCAAACCAAGATTTTTTCCTCTCTTTAAAACATTTTGTGCCCATATTTAGTGCAAATAGCTTCTAATATTTTTTGTCATTGTGGAAAAAGAGCTATAATGAAGATTTCTTGGTCTGCAAACAAGCCAGGTCGTTGGTTTCTTGGATGTGAAGATAATCAAATATGGTTCTATTTAAAACATCTTTTTTGGTTTGAATTTTAGTTCTTAAGATTCAATTTTGAAAGTGAATTTTTTCTTCTTAAACAGGCTGAGTGCAAGTTTTTTAGGTGGTGTGAACTTGATTATACTAAACATGCTAGAATTGCTATTTTAGAATTACAAAAGAGGATAAAAACATGATGAAGCAAAGGAAAAGATTAGGAGGAAATATCGAGTTTGCTGATAATTGTGCTACTATCTTGGATTTATAGAGAGTTCTTTATGTAGTAAATATTATGAGATTAGTTGAAAAAGTTATGCCAAAATCATTTTGTTCGTAATGTAGCTTTCTTTATGGATTAGTGGCTGCCAATTTCTATTGTAAGCAATCAAAGTAATGGAATGAAATACACTATTTTAGAATTAATAGTTTGTCTCTCAACATTGGCTTCAATGTTCATCACTTTTACAACTTACAAGGACATTACTTCAATCGACTAGCATGATTCACCAGTTTCATATAGTATGATTCACACACTTTTATACATAGTAAAAACATAACATCAAGGTAGCCTAATATCAATCATGACAAACACCAACAGACTTCACAAAACATAACTTAACATCCATTAAACTAGGACAACTAAATAACCTCCAAAGATTTGTCTATGCAAACATACATCAAAATAACCCAAAATACATCAAAACGATCAGTAATTGGAGTATGCCTTTACAAATAATTATAAAAATAAACAAAAACAAAGACCTCCTAGATCAACATTTGTACAAATCACTAAGACTTTGAACTCTTGTGGAACCCACTTACCTTGGATTTGCTTTGCACCTTTTTCTTTGACAATTGTTGAAGTTAATTTCGAGTCATTGCATATTTTTCTTTCCATTTCAAATCAGGTGGCTTGAATCCAATATCAACATTTGTTGTGATACATCTTTAAGTGCTACCCCTGATCCACTAAAGACAACCTTTTCACTTGATCTTTCTGGATGCATAATCTATACGACATTATTTAGTACACCTAAATAAAGATGTAAGAAAATCAATTAAAGAGGGCAATATACATACGTTAATCACTTTCCTTCCAGTTTTATCTATGTAAACACCAAATCCCACATTTCTTGTTCTTTTTCTTTCAATTGAAGGAGCTGATGGCATTCCCACTAATAAAGTTGGTGGCCTTCCAACTAAAGAAGAAAGTGGTGGCATTCTAATTGAAGAAGATGATGTTCATGTAGTTGAAGAAGATGTTACCGTTGCAGTTGGATGCTTCTTTATCCTTCCTTTAACCTTTGAAGTGTCTGCACACAAGGAAGAAGAATTTCCAGTGATAGGCTGACTCACTAGTGTTTGTGAAGGTTGTCTCACTAGTGGTTGTGAAGGCTGCGTCACTAGTGGTTGTTGAAAGGGCCTTACAGTCTGTTGTGTGGGCTGCTGTGAGGGTTTAAAGACACAACATTAGAAATATAAAATTGATTAAAATAAGTAAGACAAAAATTCTTACCACTGATTTACAAGTTCCTTTGTTATGCCCAACTTGATGACGTTCGGAACATGAAATCTTCACTCCATTATTTGATGCTTTCCCCTATTTATTTTTTATTGGTTCATCTTTATATTTTCTTCTACATCTACCTGATCTTCCAGGCATTGACTTCACTTTAGGAGGCTCAACTAGTGGGTTGTTGGTGTCAGGCCACATTACCATATTGGAGATGATTTGTAAAAAGTACTTAAAAATACTTAAGGATGTATCTTTTTGGTACCAATGCTCCTCATAATCTTCGGTTTCTTGCCTAATGTGAAATAAGGCACAAACTGCATGTTGGCGAGGTATGCCCTCAACTGTCACAACCTACAGCTACATGTCTTTTTAGTCATGTCAATTATGTGTCTATACCTTCCTTCATGGATTTCAAATCCAATGGCATGATTCCAATTCACCCTTAGTGTCCTACCAATCTCTTTTTTTTTCTTCTAATCAGTTTTTCCATAGGTGAAATGTCACCGATTTAAGTATCTGCAAACTTAATCATATATCCATGCCTATCCATCATTTTATGCCTAATATCTTTAAGCATACTAATTACAAATTTATATCTAGGAACAACAATCCATGAATTAAATGTTTCACACATTATTTTCCATCACATCACACTTTGATCTTTCACTAAATAAAGCTCTACGTTAGTATTCTTTGTTATATCCAAGCAATGCTTCGGATATTTTATGACCCAATTTTCCCATATATTCAAATTCATCTCTCAATTTAACCTCAAAACTAGCTTTGAAGAACCTTTTCTCCTTTCCTCACCTCTCCAATATTTTTGTCTGTTTGCCAAAATATGTCTTGCACACATTCTTCTTTCAGCATTAGAAAGTAAGACTTCCACTGCTACCTCAAGACCCTAAGAAATATTAAATCAATAATTTTAAGGCACACTTTATTTAATATCACACTAACAACATCACTTACTTTACACACTAATAACATTCTCATGCATTGGTAGTAACTAAGAGAAATAAACAAACACAATAACTAACTTCACCTACTTCACACACTAACAATAGGCAGTTACAATAAATAACAGAAATAAACAAAGAAATCTTAAGAACATCAATAGTTTTACTGGACTTTGTTCAAGGGACATTATGTTTTACAGTATGTTCGTTGGCTATGGAGAGCTGCCAATTTATATTTTTAAACAATTGTTGTAGTATATCTAATAGGCAAATCATGTTGAAAACCTACAACTCTATCAAGACATACAAATGTTATATGCAAACAACAATTGTTGTAGTACAATTATATATATATAGTAGGAAAATCATGTCGAAATCTTACAACTCTGTTTTACAGTATCAATTCCATTTATTTTCATACAAGAACAGGTCACAATAAACCACAAGTACACACAAAAACCTTGTTTTAATCTTGACAACCAAATTCCAGCAAACACAAATACACACAGAACTAAATGCTGCACAATTAGTATTACCCCTACAAGCAAGTTTAACAGTATGCTTATTCTATATATACAATGTCACTGGAAAAAATAAATGCTCTCGCAAGATGATTTTACTCTACATTGTTTATGATACTTGATGAATGGGGTAACTTTATTATGCAATTTATTAGGGGAGATTGAATTGTGTGCCCTGTACCTTTTTTTTCTTGATTTCCTGATTTGGTTCAAATGAAACTTTATATGAGATGAACCAGAAATAACATAACTATTATTAATGTCACATTGGTTCTGATGAACTGGTTATTATAGTCAACTTTCTAACAGTCACACAAGTCAATTGATGTAAAAATTGAAAGTCTCACGAGCTTAAATTCTTAAGGGACAAAATTTAGTAAACAAACAAATATTTACATTGTTTTACAAGGAAGTAACACAAGGCAGTACGTCGCAATAAATAAACAAAGGCAGAACAAATACCTTTTGCATGTCAAACATGACTATTATGCCACTTTCATCAACCAAGTTGCAACTCTTCAATGAGATAGCTTAAGAATTAACTCCAAGAGTATTTAGCTTCTTGATCAACCACTGACCAAGCTATTGGATACATTTGATTGTTTCAATTTTTTCCAATAGCCACAAATAATTCTCCTCTACAAGCACCCAATCCTATAATCTTCCTACAACCTTCCAGCCATCCATTTTCCAATGCAGCAAAGCAAACATAGAAATATTTGAACAAGTGTAAATCAGGACCATTTTATTATCAGCTCTAAACCAACAAGAACTCCCAGGATTTGTACTCTTAATCATATCACCATAGTCTAATAACCTTGAAACTCAAGCTTCCAATCACCCAAGAGCTTGACAATAACATTCATTTTTGCCCTGTAACATATTGCTCTTCCCACTTTTAAGCCCGTTATTTTTCTAGTCTCTCTTGAATCTTATGAACTCTCATGTCAAGCTGAGATATTATTCTATCCCTCATCTTCATTTCCATATATTTGGCTGTGCACAATCTGTTCTTATTTTTTGAAATACATCTAAGAGCAGGATAGTAGTTATTTAAAAAAAAATTCAGAATCCTTATCCAAGCTTGCAAAGATTTCCCATTTACACTTCCCTTCACATTTTACCCTAACTCTATGAGGTTCATTGGGTATAAGCCTTAACTGAACCTTATGTTGAACAACATAATCAACAAC
The DNA here is from genome assembly GCF_036512215.1 of Solanum lycopersicum. Lineage (NCBI taxonomy): Eukaryota > Viridiplantae > Streptophyta > Magnoliopsida > Solanales > Solanaceae > Solanum > Solanum lycopersicum. The sequence goes on from NC_090810.1 coordinate 15,252,375, forward strand.
AATCTTTCTAAATTGAGTTGCACTCTCAAATATCATACCCAACTCAAAGAAATAAATGGAAGAAGAAGAATCATACCTCAGTTTGTTGCTTTTTCTTCTTGACGGTAAATCAACATCCGGTTGTACTAAAACATCTAGTTCCTCATCACTATCTTCAATTGGTTCATATGATGAATCAATAAACACTTCATCACCTCCCAATTTCCCATTATATTTGGGTGCCTTATTGCTGAAAATACTTTCAAATCCCTTATCTATGCCAACTTCTCCCTTAACACCTTGATCCTTTGAGGGTTTTTTCAGTTCTCTTTTTTGCTTTGCAACTTTATTTTTTTTATCTTCCCTAAGTTTTTCTCTAAAAGTTCTCAGTTCTTCATCAATTTAACTATCATCCTGACCTGGAACATCATCTAAGTCATCCTCATCAAAGTCAAGAGAATCACCATTTCCTGCCTCTAATGGCTGTTAAACTTCACCTACCCGATTTTTACCATGCTCAGTATGAGAAACCCTAGAGAAAATTTTCAATTCTTGATTATTTTTTCAACAGAAAATGGTCCCAAAGTAGTTGAAGCAGTGGACTCCCTTCTTTACCAGTCACATGCTTCAATAACAACTTAAAAGATGACCCACTCCACAAAGCTTTAACAAATTTATATAGTTGTCTGTCACTTTCTAACTTGATAAAATTATGGGTAATAGGGTCTTCAATAAAAAAAGTATTAACTTCATCATACCCAATGTCTTTTGCATACGATTTTAGTGCGGTCAAAGAGAAGTGGTCCTTATGTATGCTAAATACGATGTTTCCCAATACTGACACATATGACCCATATGTATAAATTTGTAAGAAAACAACAATTTTACACTCATGGTGAAAAAAAAATTCTACTTTATATCAAATATAAACTTTCAAAAGGGTAAAATCGAGGCATACCTTAACTAAATCGAGGAAGATGAACAGATGAACATCAACTTCAGTAGTAATCTTGAGTGATTTTCCCTTTTGATTCTCAGATTTTGATTCCCCTAGTAACCTAGGATTTTCACCTTTGAGATGATTTGATTCACAATCGGGTGAAATGAGCTGATGAAATGTTTTAACCCTTGTATGTTATTTAAAATTAGTTTTTATTGTTTTAGTTCTAAAATGACGTGTAAATTTTTTTTAAAAGACGTGTAAAATATTTAATTAGTTGGCATCCATTGAGTGACTCACTAATACTCGTAGGAGCGTTTGCATTTCACACTTTTTGACTCCAAAAATCGTGTGTTTATTTATTAAAAGGTAGAAAGTGTCTAATTGTGCACTATAAAAGTTGGAGGTCAAAGTTAAAATTTGAAGTCAAGTTTAGGGTCTAATCTATGTATTATGCTTCGTATTTTTATGAGATTTCATTTATTTCATTATCCCTAAGCGAAAATCCTCTCTCACGATTTACACGAAATTTCACTTATCAATTTTAGAAGTCAAATTTAAATAAAAGAAAACTCATTAATTTGTACATAAAAAGGTCAAAAGTTACAATCCCAAATCATCACATATGCTAAAATAGAAAGAAAACGAACTCCAAAATTTTAAGCTATGACATTACATAACAAGTATAACACTTTTTTGGACCCTAACAATGCGAATTTAACACTAACAAAGTCTTAGAAAGTTGATCCAAATCTTTATTAGAAAGTTCTGAAAAAATAAATAAAAGAACTCTAAGGAACTCCCTTTATATAACCCTCTAAACTTTTTTCTTGTTATATAACAATAACCTACATAACATAGTACAACATAGTGGAATCTGAGGAGGGTAAAATATGCATAAACTTTATTGATTTTGGTTATATTTATATGCCCAATTACCATAAATTACTCATCTTTAATGTAAGTTTTAGTTCACTAATATAACTAGCATGTTTTGCCTTAAGATTGCTATGATTGCATGTTAATATATATGATTAGTGAATTTTCAGGTTACTACGGGAAGTGATGGAGTCTATGAAGGAAAAGGAGTTGAGAGCGAGAAACAACGACAGGAGCAGCAGCTGGCGCCCCGCCCCAGCATCCTTGGCGCAATAAGGGCGTGATGCGCCAACCCAATTTGACTAGGGCATGTTTTGAGTGCACTAGCAGCGCGGCACGCCAGCCTTCCAGATGCGAATGCGGCGTGATGCCCTAATTCTGTGCGGAGCTTTGGGAAAAAAAGTTAATTGAAAAGGATTCCTAATTGTAATAGACTTCGACTCCATTGTCCTTAACTATTATAAATAGACCCTTAGGGATCCATTGTTAGGGTTCAACTTTTTCATTGGTGTGCAAGAGCAAAAATTCAAGTTTTTAATAGGTTTTGATCTTCTAACTCTTTTATTTTTTGAAAATCGCATGAATAATTGTCTTTTGTGATTTTCCAATAGTATGAGTGGCTCATTGCCCTATTTCTGGGGCTGTAGCTACGAACCGACTGTTGACTATTATCGATATATGAATTGATTTTCGGTTGTCCATACAGGTTACTTATATATTCTTGTTTTACTATTTTATGCTTGATCACCATAAGATAAACATCGTGTCTAATATTAAAATTGAGAGAGGAGGGGTTAGATAGATCAGAGAATATAGAGAGTTTGATCGACCCATTAGATTGAGGTGATTTGTGTTCAGGAGTGACTCTCGGACGAACAACTTCCTTGGTTACGAAATATAATAAATATAAATGCTCGTCAGTTAGTCTATTTATCCCCGATCAACGATGTATTTAGATAGCTAATTGGGATATGCGATGAGAGGTGTGTATCCCGACTCATACAATTAACCCTATAAACCAGTAACTTGCCAATTGAAATTAATTCTTAGTCAATGATACTATACATGAAATTCAATGCATGTTGCAGCTCTGGAATTGTCTCTTACTTGATTGAAACATCATCTTAAAGTCGTTCACATTTAGTTACTTTTATTTAGTTTATTAATCATATTTAGCAATCAATCATCAACTCTTGAAATATGTACTTTTATTTTTAGTTATATAATTAAGTGCAAAATGTAAATCGATCATAAGTCCCTTGGGAACGATAACTCATTTCATAAATAATCTATATTACTTGCGACCACGTACACTTGTGTGTATATTGGGGAGCAACATTTATCCTTACCTAAAATTCTAAGAAGGGTAGAGTATACATAAGCTTTATCTTTACCTAGAAGTAAAGGGGCCATTTCAAACATTTAATAACAATTGTTTGTTTCCTTGTTATGGTTTACGGTATTCAACTAGTGTCTTTCATGTTATCTCTTCTTTGTTATCATATAACTACTGCTTGTTTTTATTAGTTTCATAGTTATACATGTCAAGTTGTCTTTACTCTTCATACATACTCCTCAAGCTTTCTCCTTAGTAGCCTTTCACAAGGATAAGGCAATGGTATCATTCATTTTCCAATTAATTTCAAGTTACAGAGTTGCTAATTGTCCAAAGTTTCAAATTAATACAACAATCATGAGTTTATGATAGAAATTTAAATTGCATAATCACCCAAACAAAATTGAAATCATAACGATTAAAATTATTGAGAATTTAAAAACACAAGAAAAATCTAACATCACAAAAATCCAGGAAATTAATTCAAATAAAAAAAACCATGTATACGCGGAGGAAGTTGAAAAGAGTTTTGATAAAAAAAAAACAAACAAAAATAAACCACAAAGTAAAATTGCAAGACCAAACTAATACTACATCTGACAAACCAAAATTTACTGCATGTGAGACTATATGGGGTTTTCATATATGAATAGAGGAAGACAACTAGAAATTTGAAATGGGAATTCAAAATACAACAAGGAAACCATAATCACCCAACAAAAATTGAAAGCATATGAATGAAAATTATTGGATTTTAGTAACATGGAAAAGGAAGCAAATTTCACATGCCCAAATCAAATTTGGCATATTCACACACATAATCAAATTTAATCACCCAACCAAAAGGATAATCCAACATCAATAACAAATCCAAATGAAAAAATGAGCAAACATTCACACACCCATATCAAATTAGGAACTTCAACTTTATCGAAAAGGAAGATGAAAAAACTCAATTGAAACATGTAAAACCTTACTTGGAGAATGGTGAAGAGAAGAACTGAACTTTAATGTGCAAAGTGCAAACAGTGGAACATAAATGAAGTATACATCTCTTTCATAACATAGGAGTAAGACATGCATACATTGATATCAATAGAGGAAGACAAATTACAATAAAGAATTGAAAAGATAAATTTGATTAAACAAGAAGACACCTAGCCATTATAGGGAAGTGAAAGATAAATATACCCCTAAGCAATAAAACAAGCATATTGAACAAGCCTAATCTAATATATATATATATATATATATATATATATATATATATATATATATATATATATATATTGGTTGTGGACTTTCGTTAACTATATGAAGTAAACCTGCCTATTTACTTTATGATTTATGTCTACACATCTGTAAACAAGTTTAATCGTCTTATCTTGTCTATTAGTACATAGAATGGGGAGAATTGGGGGTAGTAAGGAGTTTATTTAGTAGGCCTTGGGTGGTGGCTGGGGATTTAATTGTAGTAAGGTACCCATCAGAAAATAAAAATTGCAGGATATTGGATAAGGCAATGGAGGATTTCTCCAATTTTTAGAGGATATGAAACTACAAGATTTACCACTGACAGGTGGTAGTTTCATGTGGAGGAAAGGGGGCAGACAAGATACTGCAGCAAGATTAGACAAATTCCTAATTCATAAGGAGTGGAAAGTTTTTTTTAGGAAAAAATAAGCAATCAATCTTACCTATAGTTGCTTCTACCCACAAACTATTGTTGTTGAAATGTGGCAACTAGAGAAACAAACCTCTTATTTCAAGTTTGAGAACTGGAGATTACATACTCAAAATTTCAATGAAAGAATTAAAGACTGGTGGAATTCTATAACTTACGTGGAAGACCAGACTATATACTAGCTTGTAAATTGAAGCTACTAAAAGTTAAGCTAAAAAAAATGAGCAAAACAATTCATGGCAATCTAGGTATGCAAAAATAGTATACTCTCAACCAACTAGTTGATATAGATTTTATTCAAAGATCAGAGAACTTTAGCGAAGATGATTCCTACTTGAGAGCAGTATTGACCGTGGAGTTGGAGGAAATCACCAAAAGGGAGAAAGTGGCATGGAGGCAAAGATCTAGGGCTCTTTTGCTCAAGGAAGGGGACATGAATCAAAATATTTCCATAGGATTGGAAATTAGCACAGGAGGTACAAAAACATTGACAAATTGATCATAGATGGAGCTAATGTTACTTAACCAACTAGGATCAAAGATGGGACAATTTTTTTCTACAAGGAACTATCCTAGAGTCCAACTCATGATCATTGAAGAGGATAATAGTGCACTACAAGGCCATTTTGAAGAGTAAAAAATAAAAAATAGTGTGTTCTCATGTGCAGGGGATAAAGCACCAGGCCCAAACAATTTCTCAACAATGTTCTGCATTCAATGTTGGGAAGTGATTAAGGAGGAAGTGGTAGCTGAGATCTAGAATTATCATGATCAGGGCTATTTTGAGAAAAGTTTTAATGCCCCTTTTATAGCCACGATTCTTAAGAAAATGGGAGTATCTGAATTGAAAGATTTTAGGCCAATTAGCCTAATCGAAAACTTCTAAAAAATTATCTCAAAGATCTTGACAGAGAGACTTAAGAGGGTTATGCCAAAGTTGATAGATGATCAACAAATGACGTCCATAAAGGGTAAGCAAATCATGGAAGCAATTTTGGTCGCTAATGAATGTGTAGATGTGAGAACCATATCCAAAGACCCAGAAATTCTTTGCAAGATAGACATAGAGAAAACTTATGATCACTTGAACTAGAAATATTTGTGGAGCACACTCAGAAGGATGGGGTTTGGCAACACCTGGATAAAATTGATGAGGTTTTATATAATCACATAGAAGTTCGTTGTTTTGATTAGTGGTTCACCATCATATTTTTTTTCTCTGAAAGAGGACTGAGACTAGGAGACCCCCTTTTCCTTATCTATTTATCCTAGCTATGAGTGGTCTAAGTGATATGCTGAAAATTGGTCAAGTTAATAACATAATTAGGGGCTTCAAAGTGTGTGAAGAGGAATCACTAAGAGTGTCTATCTCCTACCTACAATATGTTGATAACACATTAGTGTTTTGTGATGCAGAGAGTGAACAGTTGAAACACCTAAGGATTATTTTTATTTTGTTTGAAGCAATATCTAGACCCCATATCAATTGGGGAAAGAAATATATCTATCCTGTGAATAAAGTACCATATATTGGTCACTTGCTAAACATATTGGGTGGCAAGATAGGGGAACTTCTCACCATCTATCTTGGCATGCCTTTGAGAGCTAAGAGTAAATCCTTGAGCATTTGGAATTATGTGGTGGAAAAATGTGGAAAAAAAATTGATAAATTGGAGAGCCACACTTTTAAACAATCTTGATGCCACGCTAACCTAAATAATGTCCCTATTTCCTATGCCTGAGAATATTATTCAAAGGCTGGACACAATAAGAAGAAATTTTCTTTGGCAAGATAATGGAGAAGGGGAGAAGAAATTTCATTTGGTCAATTGAGATGTTATATCCAACCAAAAAGAGGGAGGTTTTGGAATTAAGAATTTGAAAGCCCACAGTAAGAGCCTTCTGCTAAAATGGCTCTAGAGACTAGCAATAGATGATCAGAGCTAATGAAAGGACATTATCATTGCAAGATATGGAAAGGAAAAACCATAGACTATAAAAGAAGTTAATACTCCTTATGGTGTGGGTCTATGGAGAACTATTAGAAACCAGTGACAGAGAATGTGGAGTAACTCTATGATCAAAGTGGGAAATAGGAGGAAAACCTTGTTATGGAATGATATATGGGTGGGACAAACATCATTCAAACAATAGTTCTTAGACATTTATATTCTCAGCAGAAAATGAATACAAGCTAGAAGTCAGAAATGAACAAGGATGGAACCTCACTTTCTGAAGGTTCCTCAATGATTGGAAAGTGGAGAGAATGACTCAACTCTACAATTTAGGACAAGCCAAGAACCTTACTTGTGAGGAAGATATTAATATGGAAGCTGGAGAAAGATGACAAGTTCAAGATAATATCAGCCTACAAATTACTAGACATTTCAACTGAACCCAGGAGTTATGGCCTTGGAAGATGATCTGAAAAGGGAAGATACCACATAAGGTGGCCTGTTGCAAGACAACCTGTTCTAACTTAGGATAACTTAATGAAAATAGGAAGGGACTTATGCTCCAGATATTTTTTTTTCCAAATATGAGACAGAGACAATAAATCATCTTTTTTTTTGCATTGTAAAGTAACTGAGAAACTATAGAAGTATTTCATTAACTTGAGAGGTATTGCATGAGCCATGCCTAAAAATATTGCAAAAATCCTAGCATGTTGAAATAGAGATGGAAATCAGTCAGGACACAAGGAGAGATGGAAGATTGTCTTACCTGCATCTGGTGGACAATATGGATGGAAAGTAATCAGAGACGTTTTAAGAACTAGAGTATCTCTTTCGAAAGCATTAAAATGAATTGTTTAATGATCTTTTACTTTTGGTGTATTCATACTATTCCCAAGGTTAATGGGGACATCACCCCATTCTTAAATAGTTTATGAGGGAGAGAAGTGTGTAGTTTCTTTTTAACAAACCCTCTATACTTTTGATGTAATTACTATAGGAGTTCCCTATTGGTGTACTTCTCTGTTTATAATAATCGTTAACTTTCTTTAAAAAAAAAGAATATACAAAACAATTAAAGTCATTGTTTTTGACACCAACTTATGATATTAACTACTAAACCAAGAAAGAAATAATCAAAATTATTTTAGGCTTAAGATAAGTTAAGGGATTAATTCCTATGATTAAATTAACTGATCGAGAAGGTTAGAAGAGTTTTGAGATGATCGAAATGATTATTGATTTCTTCACCAACAAAATCATATATAAAAATAAAATTTTATAATTAACTTATACATAATACACTATTCAATAAACTAACCTCATATTTTAAGCAAGTAACTATAATTTTATTAGGTGGGTTACATATGAGAATATAACAAATAAATACTAACAATTCCTAAAACTTAATCAATATCAACAATTCCGTTTAATCTATTCAAACTAATTAAGGAATAATATCAATTAGGTCATTGCAAATTTATAAACTACAAAATGTTAGAATATAATTGTTGAATTACGTACCTTTTTTTTTTCTGAAGAAGAAATTAAATAGAACTTAGCTTCTTTGGAGAGAAAGATAGAAATAAGATTAGAATTAGAATTTTGTATAGACAATATTTTAAAAAAATTAAATTAAAAAAGTAACAATATTTAAAAATGAAAATAATAGTAATAGAGAAGAAAGAGGAAAATTTTATTATTCTTCCAAATATGTTCAAGTGTATGTAACAATATTATGTCACGATTCAAAATGAACGTGATGACACTCGTCTTATCCCACCAAGACAAGTCAGCCTAAAACTCAACCGTTTCAATAAAATGTGAAATTTTATAATAAACTCAAAAATATCCCAAAATCTGGTTGTCCCATGTACAAGTCTCTAATGTGTTATAAGAAAATTGAAAGAAAAATACAAGTCTCCAATGACCTTGATTCTAGAATAGAACAAACTAATAAATAAGGATAAGGAGGTCTGCTGAGATGACAAGCAACTACCTCATAAATCTCCAAAAAGCCTCGAAAAATAAGAGAATGACAAGTACCACGAAATCCAGGCTCGTGACCTACAAAAATATTATAGAAATAAGGGGTGAGTACCAAACCACACGATACTCAGCAAGTAAACCTCTACACTCAAGCTAAGGAGATGAAATACGGGTACTACTACCACCACAACCATCAATTACAACCTTAACTAAAAAGACACTCCCCAATATCAGCAACACACAAGATCACGTTCATCAAATAGAGGTAACAATATATCAAGTACTTTCCAACCACCACTGAAATACATATTCATAATGAATGAAGGATGTCATGGGATGCAATGTAATATGACACCATGAAATGATATGCCTCAAAATACCAACTACTCTCTCAACCATATATACATGATACTTCTCGAAAATACATCGAGAGTTCATGACCCATGGGGGACTCGCGAGGTCCATATACCGATACGGACGATCTCAACGTGTTTGTGTGGACAATCTCAACGCACTATCATAAACCAAATAAATTTCGCACGAACGATCTCCACATGCCCAAATTATAATCATAACTTCACCATTGCATGAACGATCTCCACGTGCCCAAATAATCATAACTCGATCGCAACACGGATAATCTCCACATGTTAGACCTTTATTCATATCCAAAACTCATGTCAATGCATGTGTACAATATGATATCAAATAAAGGGGATGACACAACATCTCAATAAATCAAATGTCACTATTACATATAATCACCTCAATTATCACAATTATACAGGCTCAACAAAGAAAAGAATCACACACAATAAATCAAGTAAATAGTATATCAGCTAATGTCCATATGCTTTGCATTCTCGGATTACAATCCACATTCTATAATAATAAACTTCATACTTGTACCATTCTCGACCCATCACACAGAAATAATTAATCACATTGTCTTTTATTATCCCTTTTCATCATTAGCATTAATCATGGTGGACAAGTCTACCCTTCACCAAGTCCCAGTACTCCCAAACACATACCACAATAAATATACACATTTCATACACTTGACAAAGGTTTAGAAATCGATTTGTCTCAATTTATCGAACAATCACTTCAGGACTTTAGCCTTCCTTTTTTGTTGAAGTTCCAACTCAAAGCAATCTATTCAAATACATAATCACAATAATTTTTCGAAACTAACAACACTCATATTGCTATATTTTTGTCCTAGACCCGAAATTTCATAAATATTAAAAAGTTTACGAGAAGAGTCAAAATAGTTCTAACTCTGAAAGCGACCTAATGGGTCGTTACATATTAGAAAATGAATATAATAGAAATAGAGAAAAAGAGAGGAAATTTTTTATTATTCTTCCAAATATATTCGAGTGTGTTCAATTATACTCCTATTTATACTACTTTAAACATATTGACAACCTTTTAAGAATGTGTGAGAAAATTATGAGTTTTGCGAGATAAATGAAAATATAGTGAATGCGTGGTTATTACTACATATAACTAAGGAATTATACATTTAATTATGGAATATAATATATTTTTTCCATCTCAATTTATGTGACATATTTTAGAATTTAAGATTTAAATAAATTTATCTTTATTTGTATATAATTTAAATATTTTGATCGCATATAAATTTTATAAATAAATATCCATTGAAATTAAACGATTTAACTCTCGTATATTATAAATCGGAACAGTAGATTAAATATATTTTTCCTTAATAAGAAAAAGAAGGACTACTTATCAAAATGTTCTTCTTGACCTCGGACAGCACGGGCAGTCTTACGGGCACAAGCAACTGACCTATCTTGACCTATTCGTAATTCTTTTTTTTAATTTTTCATGAAAAAATGAATATATCAGAAAATTAAAAAAAGTAAAATTCACTTTGCACTCAGAAGAAGAAGGGAGAGGATCGAATTCGAAGATCTCATCAAAGAGGAAAACGAAGATTCATCTTTTTCAGCTCTCTTCGTTACTGTAAGTTTTTCTTGTGAAGATCGCTTATTTATTTCTTCCTTTTTTTTGTTGTCATTTTTAGCTAAATTTGATGCAAATTTTGGTGAATTTTGTGGAGTTTTATGGGGGAATTTGCTCTGTGGGAGCTTAAAGTGAAGTTTTATGGTTTGAATTATCCCAATATGCGGATTTGTTTGGGATACATATACAACTAGGGTTATCGTTTATAGAGTTGACTAGTACGATTCTGAGCTATGGAAGGTGAAAAATGTTTATGTTTCGTCTTGTAGCTGAAATGGAAAGGGTTTTTAGTATTGAGAAATTCTATTCTTCTGTAATGATACGTGTGCTTTCTTCAACAATTTTTTTCCATTTTAGCTGAATTTGAAGGAAAATTGGTTGAGTTTTATGGTAGGAGTTCTACAATGAAGTTTTGGTTTTGAATTATCGGAATTGGTGTGTGATTTGTACACATGTAACTAGGGTTGCTTTTGATAAGGTGGAGGAGCTGACTAGCATGGTGGAACTGAAATGATATCTTTTAAGTTACTTTCATGTTGCCAAGCTAGTGAAATGAAAGGATCTTTTATATTCAGAGATTTTTAGCTTCTGTTGTTGAGTTTCTTGAGGTAGTAGTGGTATAAGCTTTAAATATATAGAAGTAGGTACAAAAAGGGGAGATCTTTAGTTGTTCTAGGAAATTCTTTATCGAAGTTTGCTAAATTATGCAGTTTCCATTTTTCATAAAGGGTTGAGAATGTTTCCTTAATGATGAGTTAATTATTGATAGATAGTTGAAAGCTAATCTTTGGGCTGTTGGAAACTTTGAATGCTTGGTGGTAACGTCGGATTTATTGAAAGCACTTCTATTGTGCAGGTCTTTTCGACATCAATAGTACTTTCCTATATATTATTTTTGTTATTTCTCCTTTACATTAGCTTATTATTCAAACTCATGCATCCGAAATGGAATACACAACTTTAGATCAAACAGTGTATTTGAAGTAGATGAAGGGAATTTGGAATTACATGGTTTTTATGCCTGTTGAGTATCATCATGTCTGCAGAGGTGCTGCTTCATAATTGTGTTGCGACTAAAGTTACAACAAAGGTTGAATGATGTGTTAGTAACTCATGTACTTGCTTTTTTCAATGATGCTGGGTATATTGAAAGCTTATCAAAATATCATATGTTAATTTTACTGAGATTATTGTTCAAGTGCTAATAGTTTTGAGCTTGCCATTTATTAAGTTTCTCCAGCAACGTATACAACAACTTTAATACTTCCAAAATTTCACCTTTTCTAGTTTCTTGTTCCTTCATGCATGAGATCATGTTTTCAATTTCCAGCTTGAGAGACAATTATAATACAGATAATGCTTTAGATAGAAGTACTTAATGATATTTGCGTGTAGTATTGAAGTGATACTTTTTTTGGCTGAGCAGAGCAGAAGTTCTCCCTTGACATGTTTATTTTCTCAATTCACATTTTTTTTTGGGTTACTATGATGTCTGGGAGGCTAGCTTTCGTGCACCTTGATTCCAGGGATACATGCCACCTCCCACCAACACATGTACAATTTGTCCACCAAGGCTAGGACAGATGAGAAGAGATAACCTAGTGTTTTTGTCTTTGCTGGTATTTGAACTTGAGACCTCATGTTTCAACCAACTTCACATTCATTTCTCCCGCCGTATTTCAGTTTTCTTTCTTCCATGTTGTGTATGTACATGGAGAGCAGGATAATTTCCTTTACTTTATTGTTGAACTTAAACAAAGAATCGTTTGACTTTAAATGCCGATTCTGTCTAGTCTTCAGTTTTAGCTATTTTCTTGCTTTCGGAAACCAAAATCCATCATTTTGCGTAGAAACTGATTCTACCCTTTTTTGTAATGTGAAACTTCATAAACCCAGCAAACCATGTATTGCATACTGAATAGCCCAGTTTTCTCTGTTCATTCTGCATAACTTGGTAATAAATTATTTTCCTCAATATCACACTTCAGAATCAGGTAAATTACTATTGATGTTTAGGAATATAGACTTTCATGCATATCTGCAGAACACTCACTATGACTTCTCTATAAGTTGTGTGAACACTGTTCTTTTCCACTTGTTGTTAAAGATGTGTGGAAAGTTGTGTTTTTCCTTTGACTCTGGCTAGTCGTTGCTTGTCATTATAGGGTGGAAAGATACCCATCAAATTTATACATCCTAATATTCGTGATAGATTAAGAAAATTGATCTAGCTATGATTTTCTTTCTGTGAAGATATGAAATCCTAGTGGAGGCAAGAACACTAGGGGCTTGTTTGTAAAGCTAACCTTGTACATTCAATTTAGGTGTAATTGGGTGTTATGCACTGTTTGGACAGCATGGAATTCGGTGTAATTGAGGGAAGTAATTACACAATCCATTTTCCATGGGGGCAAAGAATTGGTGGTAGTTACACTTGTGACTTTTCAAAGTTTTTCTTTTCTCATCAAAAATATTTTGTATGAACACATACTTTTACTATACATTGGAACTTATTTACACAACAACAACAACAACATAAAAAGTGTATTTACCTTTTTATAAAGTTTATTTAGTTAAAAGTATAAGCATATCAACTATGTAATTACACATGTGCAACCCAACATGACACTGCAAGTATGATTTATGTGTTATGGCAAAAACAGGTTATGTAACTTTTATTTTTTACTCTGCATAATTACTTAGATGTGATATTACTATCCTAGTAATTATAGTTATTTCCAAACAGGTCCTATGTGATTTCTTCCCATCTGTGTAAGCCCAGATGGTCTTAGTTGGAGAGCTGGGCGGGTGGGACCATGGGACCTAGCATGTACCTGGTGTAATAGTTGAGGTGTGGGCAAGCTGGTCCAGACACCACCTTCGTTAAAATAGAAAAAATATATTGATGCTGCTAATCATTAGATATTATCTATATATGTAATACATGATGTGAAAATATTAGATGCTGCTAAATACACTGGCTGTGGTATTTTATCATTTGTAAGGTCAACCGAGTAAAGTTCTCTAAGATTTACATTTTCACAGAACATAATGATTAGATAGCACATCTCAGTGACTAAATTCCACCCAGTGTTGATGAATGTTTACTAGAGAATTAGTTGATGGAAGAATTACTAAAACTATAACAAAAGATATGTTCTAGTGTGTGTTTATCTTTTGATTTTTGTGCGCATATCAGGCTAAAGGCGTCCTTGTTCAAGCTTAGTTCACAAAAACATTACAGTGACATATAGTCATATTATATTGCGGTGGCAGCACAATGGACCCAGCGAATGAAGGAAACAACCTCAATAACAATCCTAGTCTTGCTTCAAAGCAACGGTTACGTTGGACCCATGAGCTACATGAACGTTTCGTTGATGCCGTCGCACAACTTGGTGGCCCAGACCGTAAGATCTCAAGTTTAATTGTGTTTTTTCTTTTTTATGTGAAGAATAAATAAAAAAGCTCCGAGGTAAAAGGATCCTTGTTTGAGTTGCTATCGAGGCAGACATCCTCTACTCTATTCTTTGAACAATATAGTAATGCAGTTACGTAGAGCATAAATAATTGTGATCTTTCCCATAATAATTTGTGTGTTTATATTTTTCCATTAATCAGTTTTTATGCTCTCTAGATGCATGCAGTACACAGAAAACTCCATATCAATAAATAATCAGCAGCAGGGGTGATTCTGTATTTCCACATTTGGGCTTTGATCATTTATTCGTTCTGACATTATTTCTTTTTTTGATTCAGGGGCTACCCCTAAAGGTGTTCTTAGAGTCATGGGTGTGCAAGGCCTAACAATTTACCATGTAAAAAGCCATTTACAGGTATACATGCTGCAGAAAAATATTCAGAACCAACTGTGACTCATGCTTTCTTTAAATTGAAATAATTCATTTTAGTTACTGATTTGCATTATTTGCCTGTTCATTCAGAAATATCGGCTTGCTAAATACCTCCCAGATTCCTCTTCTGATGGTAGGGTCCTTTAGAATTTTAAATTTCAACTACGTTTATTTATTAAAGCTTTAAAAGAGGCTTAATTCCTTTGAAAATGTGGTGATTTTGATGATCCTCCAGTAACACTTTTTGATATAATTTTTTGCCTGCAATTGTGATTACAAGGGAAACAATCTGACAAGAAAGAATCAGGAGACATGCTTTCCAGTTTGGATGGTTCATCGTGAGTAGATTATCCCTGTTTGCTGGTAGTTTATGAAGTTGCAAGCTTTGAATGTCTCATAATTTACAGTTTCACACTAATTTTCTGTATACACCCACTAGTGCCTATGCATTCTAAATTTGAATAATCTTTGCCTTTTTAGCTGAAAAATCTTCTTAAAACTGTTGTACTTTTTGTGATTTTAATAATGTGAACTGTTTCTCTTTTCTAGGACTGGTGTGCAGATAAATGAGGCTCTAAAACTGCAGATGGAGGTCCAAAAGAGACTTCACGAGCAACTGGAGGTATGTTCTCCTGGACTTATTGTACACATTTTGAATGCATTTAATGTTTTTGGATAATTAAAGCATGAGACAAAGTGAAACACACCATTTGATTGCAAGTTATTTTCTACCTATTTGAGAGTGTCTTTTCACAGTTGCCATTTTTTTAAGGAGATTTTCGCACCTGATTTTAACCTATTATTAACTCTACTTTTATTTTAAACTTTCCATTGAAACAAACATGCGTGTGAAAGATGTTTCTTCTGTTACTTCCCATTAATACATTAATTGAGGCTTAAATTTCTCATCTTTGGTTTGAATTTCTCTAGTCTTCAAATGTTGTCATATATACTCTATACTATCCGTTGTAGACATGAAAGAAGATCTTTTACTTGTTGCATTCCATTTTAGATTCTTTTGGTTTAAACATTCCATTTCAGATGAGAACATGTAAAGTAATTAACTATCCATTTTCCTACGTACCACACCTAAATCACATATTTTGTTTCTGATGGACGTAGCACATACTTATGGTTATGGAGATTGCTACCAAATGAAGTGGCCTTTTAGTTGCATCTTCAAACATTTCCCTTGAAATCTACCAGGACTCTTTATTGGGCAAACTGATATTTGTATGAGGATAACTTGTTTCATTTTGATTTCATCTCATATCATCAGTTTGTTAAACAGGAAGTTGTGAGGGACCTATGAAAGAACACACCCTCCAACAAGAGTTCCCTTTGAAAGTTATAATTAATTCTTAGGGATTTTGAAGGTTACTTGTTCTCACCTACTTCCTTTCTTACCCTTACAGGTTCAAAGACAGCTACAACTTAGAATTGAAGCACAAGGGAAGTACTTGAAGAAGATAATAGAAGAACAACAGCGGCTCAGTGGAGTTCTCTCAGAAGTTCCTGATTCTGGGGTGACTCCTTCAGCAGCAGGTGACAATGGTCTAGATTCCGATAACCGGACTGATCCAGGGACTCCTGCACCAACATCTGAGTCTCCTCATATTGATACGTCTGTACAAGAGCATGGCCGTAGCAAGAGCCTTTCTATTGATCAATCATTCTCCTCGCAACATGAGCCTCTTACTCCTGATTCTGGTTGCCGCGAGACTTCACCAATAAATAGCTCTGAAGGTGAAAGGTCATCAAAGAAACAAAGAGTGGGCACATTTACAAAAGCAGATATGCTACTGCCGCACCAGATATTAGAGTCGAGCTTGAGCTCACGATACGAGCAACCAAATCCTGTTTTCGTGGCGAGGGAGCAATTCAATCTCTCATCAGGGTTGTCTCTTGGCAATGAAGGACCAAATGTTCGTGGAAGCAACATATAGTTACTACTCCATGGACTTCAATTTAACTGCTCTTATGTAGTGTGAAAATATATGTTGTGATTTGGTGACAGAAGCTACTTTGCTTACTGAATGTGGTATGGATTAAATGTGGTTTATTCTCATGTAGTAATATTGTTTAATGAGAGCCTTAAACTTTAGGATTTTTCTTTATCATTTAGAGGTTTGAAGTTGTGAAGTCTTGCTGTCTGCACTAATGATGCTCTGAGAAGTGGGAACAATGCCTGGGGCACTGTTTTCGTACATGAACAATACATTATTTAGGGTTTCTTCACACCAGTTACGTGCCTCGGGTTTGGGGAGTTGGTTAGCCAAGTCAAACTTAAATGTACACCATCAAATCTCCTCTGAATGCAATTTACCATGCTACTGTTCACTATGAATTCACGACTGTCTATGAAATATATATATTTCATCATTCAAGCATCGTTCTATGACATTAGAGATGTCAGTACAAGTTAGTTAGTGGGTGATGTCTAATAGTTATGTATTATTAAAGTCAATTGACTTCATTAGTTGGAGTTGAAAGCACCTAGAATTGTTGAAGGATTGGATTGAGCCAAGTACAATACTATTTGCTAAATCATCCCTACTTTCCAATACATTTTCGTTGATCTAACAAATTTCCAAACAATAAGAATACTTCATCACTGGCATATCCCATTGCTGTAGCATTCAACATCCACCCAGCAGCAGAGTAACTAACACTATGGTTGAGACTCGATCGAGGATTGATGGAGCCAAGTATGCATTTGCCATATCATCCCAAGCATTGCCACATCAAAAGCATTCGCCAAGAGAGTCTTTTAGCAGTATTAAAAGTAATGTCTACTATTTTAATTTTCCAACACCAACCAGGACAAGGACTTGCTACTGTGCCCATTATTAACGAGATCATAGTTGGTGTCATGGAAATCAAATAAACATAACTTTGATCAAAACTCAATACATTAATACCAAGTGGGACTTACTAAAGTTTAAAGTCCTAGCTAGGAATTATTGACATGTTCATACCTCCTAAGGACAAGAAAAAAAAAAGTAACTTGAAGGATTTAAACTAGAAAAGATCAAGACCTCCAAGTTCGAGGGGAGTGTTAAAGTAACAAGGAAGAAAAATTAGTTAACTTAGTTATGAGTCATAACTAATTAACTTCTCATCTCGGGAGTTAGAGGTGATATCTTGATTACAATTGTATATACTATTAACAATCTAATCTAACACACATTGAAATATAGAAAATCAATTGATCCTCAAAAAATAAACCATAAATATAATGGTAAACAATGTGTATTGCAATAAAAATTGTCACGCTGATACTAGATATAATGTTAAAGAACTGCATTATTGAAATTGTTTTAATAGAGCTTCGTTGCATTGAAAACAATAAAAGCAATATAAATACAAAATATAATGGCAAACCAAAAAAAAAAAAGGTATGCTTAAATAAATATTGGAAGGACAACCAAAAAATATAAGAAAAAAACTGAGGTAAAACAAAAATTACAAATAAGGTGGAAGAATTTGTCCTTAATAGGATAAATATTCATCCTAATTTTTCAAGTATTGTGGACTAACAAATCACACTATTTTCAGAAACTTGCATTGTTGTGTATTTTTATTGAACAACTCAAGTGTATAAATATTAAGTGATCCCCCCCCCTCCCCCCCAATTTTTTATTAGCATGAGTACAGACGAGAGCTAGTAAATTACTAAAAGTAGGATGTTCCTATTTATAAAGTTAATTACGATTTTATCTTTATACTTAATCAAAATGTAGTAAATAAAATATTTAATATAATTAAATAATAGTTAAAATGTATTGTCTCTTCAAAATTAATACACATAAATATAAAATCACTAAATTATAATATGCAATCTATCATATGCTCTTTAGTTTGATAAAAATAATAATAATAAAAAAAAAATAATACGTTTAAGTATTCCAACTATACAATAATTGACACTCACTAATTATTAATGTTCCTAGCGAAATAAAACAGTACAAAATTCAATTGATAAGAATTGAGGTGAATGTATACATAATAATTTTTTAAAAATCTTTCATACATAATAAATAATGACACTTATTATGGTTTTTCTTTTTATTTTCTTAAAAAAGATCTTTTATGGCCTTGAGTATGTTATATTTTGTATATATTGTTTTATTTTTCAAACTAGACAATAGTCTGAGGTGATTTATATCCATATCAATTTAAATAAAAAGAAATAAACTGAGTCTTCAAATTAGCTTACAATTTTACTCTGCTATTTAGTTAAATATTATTAATAAAATATCAAATATAATTAAATAATAATAATATTGAAATTTCATGAAGACAATTATGAATTTTCAATGTTGCATGAAATCAAAATCTAATTAATAGCACGTAATATTTAAATTCAGACAAACATTTGTGAATTAGATAGATATTCAATTAAGTATAGCCCTTAATAATTTTTACTCATCAATCAATTTTTAAAATACATAAATATGAATGGTGCAAGAAATTTTATGGGTTATTGCATAAGTAAAGCAACAATTTAATGCAGAATTATTATAGGAAAGTTTAGAAAGCCATATGTATTATTGACAAAGAAGGGTTTAAAACTACAAAAATTGATCAAATTGTTGCTTCTGCTATTCATTCATCTTCAAGATCCACAATATGCATTTTTGTTCACTAAAATTGAATTTCTTGTGAAAAATATTCTCCAATTGAATTACAGCACTACTCTGGTTTTCTGATTCTCTTCTTGTCTAATCTTTTCTTTGATCAAATTCTACAAACTCTGCTCCTCCACAATAATTGGGTAGAGATGCAGGAATCCCAGCTATTCCATAGATTTACAGTATTAACAGCAATATCTAATTGCGTTTATACAGATTTCAAGAGATTACTACACATCCTCATCAGCTGGTTGTGGGTCATCAAAAGTACATTCGTCAATGTACTCCCTCTTCATGGCACACAGAACATACTCTTTGCGATCCTCACCAAACCTACTAAAAAAATACCGGAGAGAGTTTATACTGCTTCATGATCCAATGTCCAAATTCATGAACATAATGCATCTTCTTCTTAGTTCCCATAACAAGTGATGTTGATACATTCCCTATTTTGAAGAAAATCGGGATTTCCTCGCCTTGTTGTTTCCAATTGCCATTGTTGTTGTTTTTCTTTGTGATGAAGTAACGATAGCTATAGTCGTCATCATCAGCTTCTAATCCTCCAGTGGGTACTCCCTGACTGTAAATCCCCCATGGCTCTTCTTCACCATACACATCTAAGTTGGTCGTGATCAATCCATCATCATTCATCGCACTTTTCGCCACAAATCTTAGCAAAAATTGAAGTCGTTCTTTAGCAGATGAATGGAAATGGTACCCCATGACTGCAATTTTCAGATCCAAAATGAGAAGAAAAGGCGGGAGAGAGATGTGAAGGAGAAAGGAGGTATTCTGAGAATTTATCTCAATTTTGTTTTTCATATGCATATATTTATGGTAACTTTTCCTCCAAGTCGGTTTATTTTGCTTTCTTACAAGCATCCTTTTTCTTTTCCCTATCATATATGAAAACTTTTTAAAATCCGTACAAAAGATTTTTCAGTATGTGTTTAGTTTCAAAAAAATAATAAATCAATATATCATATTTATAATATCAAGCGTCCTAATTAAATTCAATGTATCAAGATTAAAAATAATTGATTTCTCTTTTGGTAAATACCAATTATATATAACTAGAGATGTTAAAAGGGGAAGGCCCTCCCTACCCAACCCAAACTTTGTGGGCCAAGGAATTAGAAGGCTTAGGACGTGCTGACCCTTCAGTCTAAAAATGTTCAACCCAATCTAATCCTAGAAGGTCACAGGCTAGGGCGGATTAACCCTTTTTTTATTTTATTTCTTTTCAAAATTAAAATTCTATGACATCAAGAATAAGAAGATTTTCAAATCAAATGTAGCAAACAATGGCGTTGTTTCAATAACAATAACAAAAATTCTAGTGTGATTAATATGTATGTATGATACTAGATACACGAGTAGATGTATCTGGTTTATTACATCCCACATACGCGAGCGAGATGGAAGGGAGGCAAAGGCGCGATATTTGTCAATGTATCCTACATACATGCGGATCCACTTCGATAGAGTATATTTTAAAACAAATTACACAAAATTTTGAGTCCATGTATCCGGGTCATGACACTTAATTTCACAAGTTCAACTAGCAACTCAGCACTTGGGCTTTGCAGCGGTAGTTTTTGCGATTAAGATTTGGAGGAACTACCTACACGAAGTTCATTGTGAGATCTACACCGATCAAATTAGTCTTTAGTACATCATTAGCATGAGGATCTTAATTCGAAGTAACGTCATTGGATTCAGCTCCTATAGGACTACGACCTTTCTATTCTCAATCATCTGACCAAGGCGAGTGTTATAGCGAACTCCTTGAGCCGAAAGGTAGTTAGAAAGGCAACTCTAGACTTCCTATCTACGGTGGATCAACCTTAATTAATTCCTTAGCTAATAAGATAGTTCAACTGTATATTTCAAATTCTTGGTGTGTCTTAGCTTATGTGGGAGTTTAGTTTCTTTGCTTCATCAAACTCGTAGCCACCAGATTTATGAAAAGGCTTCGTGGAACTTCAAGATCACATGTTACCGAAGATATTTGTCAGTTTACTGTAGATTTAGATGGTTTTTTGCGGTTTATGAGTCATATTTGTTTTTCGAGAGTTAGGAGTTTGACCCGTTGATACTTCGAAAGGCCCATGAATCTAGATACTCTATCCATTTCAAGCACCATGAAGATATATCACGACTTGAGGTAAAATTATTGGTGGGCCGGCATGAAGAGAGATATTGCATAATATGTGACCCGTTCCCTAAGTTGCCAACAGGTGAAAGGCCAAACATCTAAGACTTGGTGGTGAGTTTCAAAAATTACCTACTCTTGAGTGAAAGTGGGATCACATAAGTATGGAATTTCTGATAGGCTTGCCTCATACTTTTAAAAGGGATTGACAACATTTGGGTCATCTTTGATTGATTGACCAAATCATCACATTTCCTCCTTATTGAGTCTTCATTCAGTGCCGAAAGGTTAGCCCATATATATATATATATATATATATATATATATATATATATATATATATATATATATATATATATATATATATATATATATATATATATATATTTGAGAGGAGGTCCATATTCATTATGTGACCATCTTTATTGTTCATATCGGGGTTCTCCGTTCACTTTTGAGAGTTTGGAAGATCCTTCGGGAGGAGTTAGAGACTTGCATTGACCTTAGCACAACTTTTGACTCGTAGACTGATGGACAGTCGGAGTGTACTATTTATGTCATTGAGATATATTGCGGGCTTGTGTTTTCGGGTTTGGAGGTCATCGAAACCAGTTCTTTACTTTGACATAGTTTGTGTACAACAATATCTGCAACTTTAGCATTCATATGGCTCCGCTCGGTGCCATATATGGAAGAAATCGTCTTTTTATAATTAGTTAGTTTGAGTCCACACAGCCTAGACCGCATGATGTATTCTTGTTTTAGAAGTCCTTTTTTGTACTCATACTACACTCAACATCTTTCGTGATGGAGTTCCTAGTACCAGCTACATCAGTGATTGTTCGTGGCATCTTTTGCAGCTTTTCGAGATCGGAGGCAAGAGAGAGCACTTGGCATCCTGGATCAGCCTGTCCCCCCCTTAGGTTAATATGTTTATCTAGTCTTATGCCTTTGAAACATCTCGGTGTGGTTCACCTTTGGGACTTGTATTTTTTTACTAGACACCTCTATACTCATAAATTCCAGGTTTCAGGAGGGATTCTAATACATATAAATTTTGGTTTACTTTTGTTACTGTCTTATTTTTACTGTTACTGCTATTTCTTCTTAGTTTTGCCCTGATACTAACTACTTGTCGTTCTGGGTACAGATAATCTTACCTACCGATGGGTTATATAGATTTATATTGGGTCATGACAAATCATTAGCACTCAATTAAACCTTCAAATCATAGTCACACCAATTAAGAAGAATAACTCAAATTTATTTATCCAACCCACTTTAGATAATCATAATAGGATTCATGTTTTCATATGTACAGTTAGCTATAGGGAATTTGAAACTATGCCCAGTTCGTTTGTTTACCTTAAATATGAAATGTGGCGTTTTTCCTATCACGTTCGTCCACGAAATCAAGCTGCTTCTACTTGTCTTTTCTAAAATAAATATGTACTAACAGTGACAAATCATACTAACATATTTTAATTAATATGGGTCAAATGATATAGTGTCTTAAATAAATTTAAGACTTAGCCCATTATTACCAGCAAAATTAATTATCTAAAAATTACTTGTCAATTAATTAACAATAGTAATAGTTCAATGTTCTAAAATCAACTTCACCGCTGGATCATAAATTACTACCGAGTGGGGTAAATGGTTATTTTATGAATTATTCCAAAAATGACCTTCTAGGTTGTTAAAAATATAAACAAATATTTAATAATTTTAGTTTAGGGGAGGCGTTAAAAATAAGAAAAAAATATCCAAAGGCTTGTATCAAGGGCAATTTTTAGCCAAAAATCTAATGTCACGGACTCATGGTATTTGGGCTGAAGGATGGATAAATGATAGTTTCTTACCAATTCAAATAGTTAAGGGCATTTAGGCACTTGTATCATATTTATATACCATGTTGCCTAATCTACTTAGTCCAATTTAAGTCAAATATATAATAAAAACAACATATGATTCACATTTTGGCCCGATCTTGAAAATAATTTTTTTTTAAAATATTGATTTCATGATATTTTCCTATTGACATATTTTAAATACAACAAAATTTATAATAACACAATTAATTATTTGGAACTAACTAAAATCCATACTCGCCCTATCTCATTTTCAATCTACAAAAAATATTATTTTATTAATTTAAAATTTTCTATCAATTATCCAATTGTATTGTACATACCTTTTTTTTAAATTCCTTTTCAATATCTTAGTCTTAATTAGGATATCAAGAATTCAAAATTGAAATGAACTTACATGTTTCAATTCTTTTAGTTTGTATTATTTCATGGTGGGTGGGTATAAGATAAAAGGTTATCTTCATTCTTATAGTTTGAATTTTTGGTACACACAAAAACAAATTGCAGTATATATACATATTTGCTCCATTAAATCATTTTATAATAAACTAATTATGTATAAATATTTATCTTATTATTTTTTTTACCTTTTTCCTCACATGGTTAATGTCACGACACGAGAGCACCCCCGAGTCGAAACAAGGCGTACTTGACCCGTAAGGGGTCTCATACAAGCCTCTTAGCATTCATTCATCACATAGGCAGTAAAAATAGTGCGAAATAAAAATTTTTCTCAACAAAGACAACAATAGAAAACTCTTTTATAAAACGAAGGAATACTAAGTCTCAATATAGCCATCTTAGAAACCACATCAACTTCATAGGGACACGACCCTTTTCAATCGAAATAAACTACTAAGAGTCTATTTCATAAGAAGAAAACACAAGAAGTTCTTTGTCCTCGAATCTATGAGGACGTACCAATTCTTGGAGAATAGAGATCCAAGTCTTCAACTACCGAATCCACCTAGCACTTTCAACCTACACTTTGTAGTAAGAACATGAAGAAGATGGTGTTAGAACAATTAAGCACTAAGTATGATGAACATGCAAAAACATCCTAAAAGGGATATTTTGTTGAAAGCCATGCCTTATGCCCTTTTGTAAAACTTCATGAACCATTGAACAATATAGGCATAGTATAAGTCACAACAACCATACAAATCATAATATCTCATTTAAACCATTACATTTACCTTTCCACCTTTGCCATAAGTTGTCATACTCCAACTGGTATCAACATGCAATATATAAGATCATACATAAAATAGAACATTTATTATTCTAGGGCTCTATCTAATGTTACCCTAAGACACCCATAAGTAACACATAAATTGGCAAACCATACTACCTTTTCATGCTGCAAGTATTCTCAAGGTCCCATTTAGACAATAATCTTTATATTTTAACCTAATAGGCTAAGCAATCCATTTCATTAATATAGGAGAAAAATGCATCACATTAAAAAGACAATAAGTCAACCTTCATTATTTTATTCATTTAGAGGACCTTCACATTAGTCATGCAAACTTAGGGAACTCACTCAAGCACCTTCTAATCCTACTTGCTTCATGTGTAGATAGCATCCCATACTACTACCTACACGTTGTAGTACCTATCAAGTAACTAGAGTTCACATATCACATAATGGAAAGAGGAATTCAGCGACATAGACCATACAAGCTAGATATGAAATCCGTTGCTCTATCCCCACACCGTAAATAGGTGTTTTACTTGCCAAGGGTATGGTTTAGGGTATATCCAAAGACGTTCATTGTTTTCTAGCCTCATACTCGAGTAGAGACACCATCTTAACCATATCCACTCGCTGCTTAGCCTTAGTTTCCACATAGTAGTTTCATTTACATTTATGTACTAGAGAGGGTACTAATATTAGGACTATGATAACCGTGGTTTCACGATATTTTTAATACTTTTTCCTTAAGTTTCGTGTGTGTACAAAAGCCTTTTTGTACTAATTTTTATGTAAGTTTCTCTTTATTTGCAGGAAATCTATCTAATGATGAACGCAGAAGTTTTTGAGTAAGAAATGCAGAAAAGTACCACCTACGGAGCTTGTGACGGTCCGTCGTGCCCGTGACTGTCCGTAGGTGGCATCGTAGTGAAGGTGCTGAAGGAAGATGGGGAATTTTGACCAAGTGTGGGGTTACAAAGTGCATGACGGACTATCATAGCCATGACGGTCCGTCCTGCTGGTTCGTCGTGAAGATCAGAGAAGTAGTCCCAGTACCCAAATTCCAAGAGTTTAAGTGTTATGAAACGGAGACCCTCGACGGACCGTTGTGCCTGTGACGAACCGTCATACTTGACGTCGAGAATAATGAAGAGAGCAGCAGAAGAATTTGCAAAGTATGGGACGACGGAGTCCATGACGGCTCGTTGTGACCACGACGACCCGTCGCGAGGTCTGTCGACCCAACCGCGTTTTGGCAGATTTCCAGCAATTAGAGTCCTTCTTTTATTAGGTTTTTGTTTTTTAATAAATAGTTCAAAAAACCTCATTTTTGGGGTTAGACTCTTGGTTATTAGATACTTTTATGTTATATTCTTTGTGAGGAGATTATTTTGATTATTACAGTTTGGATTGTTGCACTATTTTCTGAAGTTGATTGTTGGTGATTTTGTCGATTAATCAAGTAAATTTCTGGATTTTATTCTTTCTCATTGAAGTAAGTGCATGAATTCTTATATTACATATTTGAATATTGTAATTATGACTATGGGTAACTAAACTCCATAACTATTGGGTTGTGGGAACCATAGGTGAATAATGAGGTAAAACCTAACTAAAATAACAATTCTAGAACAGTGTCTTGCATGTATTGATAATTCTTTCGCTTATAAGTCTTTTTAACGGATGATTAACGTTTGAACTCGCCTTAATGCTACTTGCCGGACCAAGGAGGTAGATAATAGGAAAAGAATTATCAATATAGATTTAGTGTATACTATCTAATAGGCTAGTATTGATTGGTACGAGGTAATAACTTAATCAAATATCGAATACAATTCTTAACATGAGGTAAAGGTAAAGGTTAGTATAGCAACACACGTAGCCGGACCAAGGTGCGGAGTGAAATTTTCTAGATGCCGGACCAAGGATTTAGAAATACATAACTTATCACTTGGCATGCAAGATACTAGGAAAGAATTTTTATTGTTAGAATTATCAAGTTAGGAACCTGTGGGGAACACGTAAACCCTAGTTACTTTTATTAATTGATCAAACTCCAACATTTGAAGCTATTAGTTATCTCTTTTAATTTAGCTAGTTATTTTCATTCATTTAGAAGTAAACCCCCCCTTTTTTTGTCTTTGTTTTCCAAGGAAATGATTGACTAAATAATAGTAATAATAGATTGAAGTTAAGTCTGAACTATTTTGCTCGTGGGAACGATCCCAACCTCATTAGTTGGGTTCTTTACTTGATACAACCGATTTACTTCTTATTTGAGAAGTAAGTTCGAGCGTATCAGTCTATCAGCTCATAGTAATTCTACAAAGAAGGGCTATCACCAATAGGTCTACCGATCGAGGTTCGTTAAGGATAGCTCGTTGAATTTTAAATAAGGGTGTCTCACATATTGCACCTACAAATACAAGGTTCATCATTCACATACGGTTCTAGACTCATCATGAAGGGGCACAAAGATTAGGTCTACCGATCTAAGACATAGTCCAAAATGCCTTTAGTCATATATAAAAAGGGCACCATCCTAGACATTCATTCATTAATTTAGCCACTTAAGTCATGATACATTCATTATTCCATTAGAGGATGCACTAGGCTACCAATTCAACAGTATTTTAGTGAAAGTATGCTTTCAATCACAACATATTCACATTCTATAAAAAATCATCTTTCTATCGTTGGAGACACATACAAATACATCAAGACATGATCACCTTACTTCCTTAAATTCACATTAATATAACTTTGAAATAATCACCTCCATCATGAGTGGATCACTTATCAATATATCACAATTTCATCTCAATAAGAATCGATATCAATTGTGATAAACAAGATACTATATTAGCCAAAACAATTGTCATATATCCATAACCAGTTCCATCATTAATATAAGCAATTCAACAAGTGATTGATCACAATATACCTTCAAGGCTTTAGATCCCAACTCAAAAATATAACAATACATAAATACCTCAATAGAACAATACTTCTCCATCATAAGACATAATTAATGATGTAGCTCCATAAACTAACTTCGTATTATCACACGCTATTCAATATACGTTCACAATCAGCCAATTTCCATTCAACTTAGGGTTTTGAGGAAGACATTAGTTCATGAAAGGATTCCGTGTAAAATCAACTTAAAATCATCAACCAAACCTTAATTCATCAATATAAATGCTTTTAAAAAGTTTTACCTATGAACCTATGCTTAGATTATAAAGTAGGATTTTGACCTTTTGAAACGCTTTGGAATTTGCTTTGAAGGGACTCCTTGAATGGAAATCAATCAAGGATAAAGGATCACCATACCTTTTTAGATGAGAATACAATCAAAGCACATGAAAACCTTGAATAAATTCACCTTGGAACCTAGAGTTCTTCATCTCTATTGGATTTTTGCTTGATAGAGAGTTTTGGGGAAAAAGGGTTCTAACTTTTGGGGTTTTGATTACCTTTTAATTGTTCTTAAAATACCTAAAAAAACCTAAAATAACCATTCATGCACTTTATAAGACTTGGAGTGAATTTACCAATTCACCCCCACCTTGGCCGAGTTTGCACCAACAAAATAATATCAAACCACGACCCCCATTCCACGGACATTGGATTTGTCTACTTAACCTGGATTGGGTCCGTGATTTTGTTCAGAGACTCAAAAATTGCAGACCCTTGTAGTCATGATCCACGCTCAAGATCCACGAGCTATAGATGCATCTATGGGCCGTGGTTAAGGGTCGTAGATCATGCTGCCTTGGAAGCTTCTTGGCCAAAGATGGTTTCCTCTTCAAGGACCCTTTTGGTGGTCCTTGCGGAGTCTTACCTGCACATTTAACCCCTATACATGATAATCTATGTTTAGGAACAATTGTCATTAATTTTAAACTTCAAATAACACACCAAACTTTAACAACAAGACATTACAACACACTAGTTCAAAGGAATAGTTTCCAGACGTCTTGATCGTTCCGTGAAGTTTGAACTTAAAATAATTGAAACTAAACTCAAAAGGTCATTTCTCATCACCCTAATCAAGTTACCACATCAAACACACATACGAGGATCTAGTTCATCCTATTCCATTTTAGGGTCATTACATTATCCCCTACTTGGGAACATTCTTCCTACAATGACACTCTAAACATATAAATGGTAATGGGAGAAGAATAACAAGCTACAATAAAGAATTCAACATCAATATAAGAGCACACAACTAGGAGGAACATCAATTCCACATCACAAGCTTAAACCACACCAAGCAAGTGGGAACTACATGTACAAACTTATCATGCATCAAAACTTCACATTCTTCATTTCATAAGAGGAACTTCCTTCTCAAAATCACATTAAGATAATTACCACATCTTTGGTAAAATATGCAACTTTTTCAATAACACATTTAGGCATGTTGAACATTTAATCTCATGAAACATTTGAGCAAATCATACTAGATGCATACTAACATGACGAACACATTCATGAAAACTAATTTTTTCTAATTAAACAAGAATTCAATTAAAACATGCATACTGATACACTCAAACTTACTTCTCAAATAAGAATTAAAGCGGTCTTGTCAAGTAAATAATCCAACAGGGAGGTGGGGATCGTTCCCACGAGGAAAATAGTCTAGACTTAACTTCAACCTGTTATTACTATTGTTTGGTCAATGAATTCCTTGGAAAGTAAAACAATAAAAGGGGGGGTTTCTATTTCTAAATGAGTGAAAATAACTAACGAAATTGAAAGAGACACTTAACAGCTTTGAATGTTGGATTTTAATCAATTAATCAAAGTAACTAGGGTTTACGTGTTCCCCACAGGTTCATAACTTGATAATTCTAACTATAACAATTCTTTCTTAGTATCTTGCATGCAAAGTGATAATTTATGTATTTCTAAATCCTTGGTCCGGCATCTAGAAAATCTCACTCCGCACCTTCGTCCGGCTACGTGTGTTGCTATCCTAACCCTAATCTTTACGTCATATTAAGCATCGTATTCGATATTTGACAAAGTTATTACCTCGTACCAATCAATACTAGCCTATTAGATAGTATACACTAAATCTATGTTAATAATTCTTTTCCTATTATCTACCTCCTTGGTCCGGCAAGTAGCATTAAGGCGAGTTCTAACGTTGGCCATCCATTAAAAAGACTTCTAAGCGAAAGAATTATTAAAACATGCAAGACACTATTCTAGAACTGTTATTTTAGTTAGGTTTTATCTCATTATTTGCCTATGGTTCCCACAACCCTAGTTATGGAGTTTATCTACCCATAGTCATAATCACAATATTCAAATATATTAAATAAGAATTCATGTACTTACTTCAATGAGAAAGAGTAAAATCCAAAAGTTTTGTTTGATTAATCACCAAAAATCACTTGCAAGAATCTCAAAGTAATCAATAATCTCACAAAAAGTCTAATAATATGATGTCTAACAATACGGAGTCTAACTAATAATACATAGTTTAACCTAACAGAGTCTAACCTCAAGAACAAGGTTTTTCGAACTATTTATAGAAAATAAAAACCTAATTAAACAAGGACTCAATTTGCTGGAAATTTGCCAAAACGCGGCTGGGTCGACGGACCTCGCGATGGATCGTCGTGGTCATGACGGACCGTCATGGACTCTGTCGTCCCATACTTATGCAATTACTTCTGCTGCTCTCTTCATTACCCTCGACGGCAAGTATGACGGATCGTCATAGGTACAATAGTCCATCGAGGGTCTTCATTCCAAAACACTTCAACTCTTGGAATATTGGTACTGGGATTACTTCTCTGAACTTCATGACGAACCTGCAGGACGGACCGTCATAGACACGACAGATCGTCACAAGCTTCGTAACCCCACACTTTGTCAGACTTCCCCATCTTCCTTCAGCAGCTGCACTACGCTGCCACCTACGGACCGTCACAAGCACGACGTACCGTCATAAGCTCCGTAGGTGGTCTCTTCTACATTTCTTCGCTCAAAATCTCCGCATTAATCTTTGGACAGATTTCCTGCAAAATAAAGAGAAACTTATATAACAATTAGCACAAAAAGGCTTTTAGACACACTAAAATTAAGGAAAAAGCATTAATAATACCATGAAACCACGATATATCAACACCCTCTACTTAAATTCGTTGTTTGTCCTCAAGCGACGCACTATGATTCACTACACAATCTTTGTACAATAGTATCCATGTTTTATCCTTTGCAATCATTTGGCTATCAATCCCGATCAATCTCATCATATCTATGCATGCTATCACTATTAGGCTTGAATTATGTGGGATCAGAACATGACACAGACTCACCATGCACTAACACCTATCCTCTTCAATTTCTCACCGAGGTGCTAACAATTCCGGTATTGCAACTAGTGTCCTCACTTTAAAACAAAATCCTCATTTTCACACAATGATTTCAGTTTGAGTATAAGGATTACTTTTCAACACTCGCTCTCAGAACAAAGTCACACTCATTCATACCTATTGCCATAAGCTTGCCCTTATTTTCACTGCCTTAAGTTCGCTATACAACCCTTAGGATCACGATAGGACTTTCTTAGCTTGTAACATAGGCTCTGGGTCAGGTAGGGTATATTTAGGTATACTTTAGTGACTTTTTGCCCTCCTTGATATATCGGCTAAACCTTCCACTTTCTATCATTTTATCTCACCCAGTTTCTCATATTGTTTCACCTTGCTATTTTGTTTTCTTTCTTCATTTGTGTAAGTGACTCTCTTCTTTTCTTGCTTGTATTTCTTATATATTTTTATTTTTCTTTACTTTTCTTTCAATTAATTCTTGAGTCACTTTACTTTTGTTCTTTCTCTCTCTTTGTTCATTCAACCCCACTTTCCAGAGCATTCCTTATAATAGTCACCTTGAACTCATGGATTTGCCATGAGTCAAGGTACACAATACCCAAAGTTGGGTAAGGGCCATAACAAAGGTTGTTTACTGCATTAGCCACCCTCAACTTATGCTTTTGGCATAAGCTGAGGTGCACATGTCCAACGAGGGACCAGGGCCAACATATTGTTCCCAGAAAAGATCAGTTGGGGTGAAAAAGAAAGGTCTAATTTAAGTTCAGATCATTTGGATCAAAGAAGGATAGATTTCATTTGGTTTTCTTTTATTTATGCTAAAAGTTGGCTATATTGAATAAGGGCCTATGATCCTTTTCTAATTGTCTATTACAACTTACTTTTAGTAGGACTAACAGGCAAGTTCTAGCTCAGTACCAATAGTGGACTTATTCAAATTTTCCTCACACTCACTTGACATATCATCACTATACCAGATTATCAGACACCTAGTTTGAATTTTAGATTTAGGGTAATGCAATGGTGTACCTCTATGTCATGCTTAGGGCACACAATTATCAGTACTATGCCTAGTCATGCATTATTTTCCAGTTTATCAGGATATCATTTTAGCCATCATGCTCCAGAAATAAACTATGTACAAAACATATAGACATGCCGGTTCAACAGAAAAAGTAATCAGTCTTTTGGGGAAAAAGAACACAGGCAAGAAAACCCCAAAAGAGTATAGTGAATTGGGCTACTCAGACTTCGCCCTAACACTCACTTTACATTTACCCCACCCCCAACAAAAAAACATGCAATTGTCCCCAATGCATAAAAGTTAAATACTAGAGTGGTAGGTGAATCAAACATGTGGCGCAAAGCGTCGTCGATCAACAAGCTGGTGGGTCCGGTTCCCCGGAACCCACGTCCTCTGCAATCTGGACACCTTCAGTGGTGTCCTCACCAACAACCGCACTATCAGTAGTGCCTCCTGCTATCTCCATAGTTCGGGATCTAGACGCCCCAGCTGCTAACTCTAATGCTCTCATCTGGTGCGCCTCCTCCTCAGCAAGTGAGGCTCTCCTCGCAGCCTCCATCTCATGGCGCTCCTTTTTTCGTGCTCGCGCCTCGTCCTCTGCTCGACCCCTATGCTCTAAGCATGCTCTCGAGGGGGAGGTGGTGGAATCTCTGAGGTGGCGAATAGGGCTGCCAACATTGTGTCCTCAGCAGGCTCGACAGAAAGGGCCTCAGGCTCCGGCACCCTAGCCTCTAAGATCGTGTCGATATCCGCATAAAGACTGTCAACTGCAGCCTGAAGAGTCGACACATCCACCGGAGGGGCTGCTCGGGCTAGCACCCTCAACTCAAAGAGGTCCAAGCGCTGGTTAACCTCAGCGATCTTCCGCTCTGTATACTGGACCATTTTTTGCTCTAGGCGCTCTTCTAACTCAGTAATAGACTTCTGCATCCACGACTGGATATGATGCAGAAGTGTAGCCATTTGCGCCTCTAATTTTTGGACCCTAGAAAGCGGGACCAGTGTCAGTAGAGGGGCTGTGCGAGAGGAGCTCGGGGTAGTGCTACTACCCGGGATAGACTCGACCCGGGTAGTGTTAGTGGACGCTCTGTGTAGCCGTGCGGGCCTGGGCTACAATATCAGCAAGATCATCAGCAAGTGGTGGCAGCTCTGGACGGAGCCCTCTGCGTGGAGCCAACTCATTGACCTCATCTCTGATGAGGCCGACATCAACAGTACCCTGCGGGGTCTTGAGCTGATCTACGTGCCATATAAGGACACCTGCGGACCTGCAGAGAGAAAAGATCATGCACGGGAAAGGGTAAGTGGTAGTGACCCGGAAAGCCCTCTCGTGCATGACTGCCTGTAGATGCCACGCGAAATCCACCTCGAACCCAGCAATCATTGCCACCATCAACACTGCTCGATCCCATGTAACGATATTATCAGCGGCTGTGGGGGAAAGGCAGAGGAGGACAATCAGCCACACGAACTTCACCGTGAAAGTTAGGTTGGCCTTCTTGATGGCCCCCTTTGGCCCCGTTACCCAGTCGACACCCTCTCCATCAACTGATAGGTGCAGGGCCATCCAGCTCTTGGTGGTCTCTCTCAGCGATGGCTCGCGAATGAGCTGGCCATCTGCAACAATCTGCCATCTGTAGTCAAACTCAGCAGTGAGAACGGTCCGTGTAGCATCAACACCCTAGCCGTATGAAAAACCGGCGGATGACAGGCAGGGAAATGTCAACCTGCACGCCCCGTACTCGGACCTGCTCCAGTGGGGCTTGTTTTGCGGGGGCAGCCCGCCTATCTATCTGTGATTGGAGAGTCGCTACGTAGGATGCGTAGAACTCTCTGACCCTTTCTTCACTGTAACGGCCCAACGGGCGTGTTGTCCTCTTCAGGCGATGCCTGGTGAAGAGATTGTGGATCTCAGGCATCATCGGGAGGCTCCTTGTAAGGACCCGCCGCTCCAAGGTGAGTGTTCGAGTCATCACTCCTTTATCAGTCAGGAACTTGGCATTAGAGTATACTTGAGATTGCCCGTCGACACACCCCCGGTTGGGCTGGTCAGTGGCTGGGGTGGGGGCCTAAGCTGGTGAGCCTGATGTGGATTCCGAACTGTCAGCCTCATCAGACGAGGCCGACACTGCAACAATGGCGGGTGCGGGAACCTCAGCAGATCCGGAGGCTTCCTCGGACCACAATACTCCTAACGAGCCAAACGCTCCTTCTTCATTTTTTGCTGACCCAGAGGGTGTGCTGGTCATTGTGCGCTCCTCATCAGACTGGGAGGCAGTGACTACGCTGGACGCCACCTTTTTGGGTGTGTCTCTGGGAGTACGTGCAGTACGAGAAGGGGTGGAAGTGCCTGGGGGCACATACTCGGGGTCACGCTCATCATGCGAGCCAATGACCATGCAGGCAGATGGGGCGACAGACTTCGATCGCCCGCGTGCATAGATTCGATCTTGCTTGGGTGCCATAGTAGATAGTACCTGTAAAGGATCAATATTAGTACGAGTAGTGGCAAACAAGACAAGTAAGAAGTACACAAAAAATTTAAATAGTATGACATTTCTATGGTAATAGTGACACACGACGGGCCTGGTGACGGCTCATCGGGGCTATGACAGACCGTCATGGGGTCTGTCGTGTATTACTTAGACTATGTATATACGGAGAACTATGAAGGAGAGTCTCTGACTAGTACGGCGGTATGTGCAGGACGGACTGTCACTGGTACGACGGTCCGTCGTAGGACACTTGAAAAAAAATGAAAAAAAATAAAAATGGAGACCCTTAAGAGAGGGGTCTCTGACCGTCATGACGGTCATGCAGGACGGACCGTCATGGGTATGACGGTCCATCACATGTGTCCGTTGAAGGACACTTAGAAAAAGTGAGAGACCCTTAGAAACAGGGTCTCTTACAACCAGAACGGTTGTGCAGGGCGGACAGTCGTGTGTTCACGACGGTCTGTCACATGTGTTCGTTGGGGGTTACTTAGAAAAAAATGAGAGACCCTTAGAAACAGGGTCTCTGACAACCAGAACGGTTGTGCAGGACGGACCGTCGTGGGTATGACGGTCCGGCACATGTGTCCGTTAAAGGACACTTAGAAAAAGTGAAAGACCCTGAGAAACGGGGTCTCTGACAACAAGAACTGTTGTGCAGGACGGACCGTCGTGGGTATGATGGTCTGTCACATGTGTCCATTGAAGGACACTTAGAAAAAATGGACATTGGTGTGTTAGGGCTTTTGGAACGGACCCTACGATGGTCCGTCGTGGGCACGACGGTCCTTCATCGGGGTCTCGTTCTGTAGATCAGTGACAGAACTGGTGTACCCCATTCATCCCTGATGAACCGAAATCGAACTTGTAGTGTTTTGGACATACATTTGTCCAACCCAACTACCTAGGAAACTAGCAATGCAAAAACACCTATGTCTAGGGTTGTAAACATGGCAATTTTGAACATTTTTAACCTAGGTTAGACAGAATCTTATATAAAAAAAACGAACATTTCACGAACAACTAAGCTAATACTAATTAATAAACAAAAATGCAAGATAAATGAGTAGAAATTAGAGACA
Source organism: Solanum lycopersicum (assembly GCF_036512215.1). NCBI lineage: Eukaryota > Viridiplantae > Streptophyta > Magnoliopsida > Solanales > Solanaceae > Solanum > Solanum lycopersicum. Next base: position 15,287,804 of record NC_090810.1, read on the forward strand.
CATACCTTAGAATTGGGGAAAACAAAAAGGACAAGTACTCGGTGACCAGGAAGACACCCACAACAGCAACTCCGACTAGTAGATTAACACTTTTGGGGATTTGGAGAATTGTGGGGTGGGGGGTGGGGTGGGGGAAATGATCGGTTGATAGAGGGAGAGATTTTGGAAGTTTAAAATAGAGGGTAATGGGAGGGATAATGAAGGAATGGGGTGAAATGAGGGTTTAGGGAGTTTAAATGGTGAAATTTTATAATAAACTCCAACCAGGTCGGGTCGGGTTGTGACAACCCGCCGTTGGTTCCGTCGTGTGTGCCATAGTTTTAAAATTACAGAAAGACGTACCTGGTACGATGGAGGCATACGACGGTCCGTCGTCAGTGACTGCTGCAGAGTAATTTTCTGCAGAATTTCCTGGTGATGTGCCTGCAAATTTAAAAACCCATTAGTAGAAAAATGCTACCATTACTAAAAAGACTATAAGTATTGGGTTGCCTCCCAACAAGCGCTTGATTTAATTTCTCGGCACGACTGGGGACACTTGATTACTCAGACTTCATCAAGATGTTATGCCTCAATCACTTCATTCGCTGATTCAGCATGCCCAAAATAGATCCATTCACCTTGAACCACACACCCTCCTTAGTTTCCAACTCAACTACTTCATGAGGGAATAGTTGGGTAACCAAGTAAGGACCAATCCATTTGGACTTGAGCTTGCCCGGAAACAAGCGCAACCTGGAGTTGAATAAAAGCACCAAATCCCCGACCATAAACTCCATTTTTTAATTTTGTTGTCATGGTACTTCTTCATCTTTTCTTTGTATAGGGCTGAGCTTTCATAGGCTTTCAGGCGAAATTCATCGAGTTCATTCAACCCATTTAACCGTTGTTCTGCAGCTTCGCTCCAATCCATTTTCAACTTCTTCATAACCCACATGGCTTTATGCTCTAACTCAACCGGAAGATGACAAGCTTTCCCATATACAAGTTGGTATGGAGACATACCTATGGAAGGCTTATATGCTGTACGGTAGGCCCAAAGAGCATCATCAAGCCTCCTTGACCAATCCGTTCTACTAGCGTTCACTGTTTTGGACAATATCTGTTTGATCTCTCTATTCGACACTTTAACTTGCCCACTAGTTTGAGGGTGGTAAGGAGTGGCCACATTATGGCGAACCCCATATTTCTCCAATAACCCCTTAAACAATCTGTTGCAGAAGTGGGAGCCCCCATCACTAATAATGGCCCTTGGGGTGCCAAAACGAGAGAATATATTCTTTTTCAAGAATGCAGTGACACTCTTCCCTTCATTGTTTGCGAGGGCGATGGCTTCGACCCATTTAGATACATAATCAACTGCTACTAGAATGTACTTCATTCCATGAGAACTCACAAAAGGTCCCATGAAGTCAATACCCTAAACATCAAATAACTCAATCACAAGAATGGGGTTTAAAGAGAGCTCTTGCTTTCTTGAAATGCCGCCATCTCGTTGGCATCTGTCACATGCTTTAGCAAACTCATGAGCATCTTGATGAAGAGATGGCCAATAATAATCACTTTGTAATATCTTATGAGCGGTTTGGATACCACTGTGATGTCCACCAACGGGTGAGGAATGGCATGCCTCCAACACACTCAACATTTCACATTCTGGCACACAACGCCGAATAAGCCCGTCGGCAGAACTCCTATACAAGTATGGTTCATCCCAAAAGAACTTTTTTACATCATACATGAACTTTTTTCTTTGATGAAAGAACAAGTCTGATGGAACAATATCACTAGCCAGATAGTTCGCAAAATCTGCGAACCATGGGATCAAGTCTTGTGAAGCAGCCAATACATGCTCATCGGGGAAAGTATCATCAATGTCAGTCTTATCCCCTAACTCTCTCATAGCTTCATCCTCTAGACGAGACAAGTGATCAGCAACTTGATTTTCAGTTCCTTTTCTATCCATCACTTCAAAGTAAATTCTTGTAGCAGTAATATCCAACGAATCAACCTAGGTTTCTTATCCTTCTTTGCCATCAAATATCTCAAATGCTGAGTGGTCAGTATGCACTATAACTCTAGTACCTAGCAGATAGGAGCGAAATTTCTAAAAAGCAAAGACTACTGCAAGGACTTCTTGCTCGGTTACTGTGTAGTTCTTCTGAGCTTCATTTTGGGCTTTACTAGCATATTAAATGGGGTGAAGGATTTTGTTTTTTCTCTGTCCCAATACTACACCAAGAGCCACCCCACTAGCATCGCACATCACCTCAAATGACTGTTCCAATCCGGAGAAATAATGATAGGCGCAGACACCAATTTTTCTTTTAGCTCACCGAATGCTTTAAGACAGGATTCATCAAAATAAAATTTACAATCTTTCTCCAGCAGTTTGCACAATGGATGTGCAATCTTTGAAAAGTCTTTGATGAATCTCTGGTAAAAACCTGCATCCCCAAGAAAGCTTCTCACACCTTTCACAGAGATCGGTGGGGGAAGTCTCTCTATTACCTCGACTTTAGCTCGATCAACCTCTATGCCCTTTTCTGAAATGCGATGACCCAACACAATACCCTATTGGAAATGACACTTTTCCCAGTTTAGTACTAAATTGCAGCCTTCACATCTCTTAAGGACCTCAGATAAATTGGTCAAACACCGCTCGAATGAATCACCAACCATAGAAAAATCATCCATAAAAACTTCTATAGTATCCTCCACCATGTCAGAAAATATCGACATCATACATCTTTGAAATGTGGCGGGTGCATTGCACAGCCCAAATGACATTCTTCTGAACGCAAAGGTCCCATATGGACAAGTAAAAGTAGTTTTCTCTTGATCTTCTGGTGCAATAGAAATCTGATTATACCCCGAATATCTATCAAGAAAACAATACCACCCTTTTCCAGCAAGTCTATCCAACATCTGATCCATGAAGGGCATAGGAAAGTGGTCTTTTTCAGTCCATGAATTTAGTTTGCGGTAATCCATACACACCCTCCATCCAGTAGCCGGTCTCAGTTGGAACAAGTTCATTTTTTTCGTTGGAGACCACAGTCATTCCCCCTTTCTTAGGTACACACTAAACCGGGCATACCCAACTACTATCGGCGATTGGATAGATTACTCCGGCATCCAACCACTTAATGATTTCCTTCTTCATGACCTCTTGCATAGGAGGATTTAAGAGTCTCTAGTGCTCAATTCTTGGCTTATGATCAGGCATGATTTGGATTTTATGAGAGCAAATACCAGGAGGATCCCAATAATGGCTGCAATAGTCCACCTAATAGCTCTTTTGAACCTTTTTAGCACCTTCACCAAACTCTGAACTTGTTGTTCATCCAGGTCTGATGCAATGATTACCGGCAAAGTGTCACCATTTTCTAAGAATTCATACCTGAGATGAGGTGGGAGAGCTTTTAGTTCTAATTTTGGAGCCTTCTCTATAGATGGTTTCGCGGGTGGGGACTTGCGATTCTTCATATCTAGCTAACTGTTTAAACCTAACATCACCTCGGTCAAGAGCCGCGACTAATGACTCATACTCTTTAATGCAATCGCTATCAAAATTAATTATCACTGCCGCTAATGCTTCTACACCTAGACGTTCTTCTATTTGTGTCTCAGATGTTCTCACCCATGTTGTAGGATATAGCAGATACCGATTAGAGCTCACCACTCTGCCTCATTGACCTACAAATGTTAAAGGTCACTTTCTCATTGTTCAACCGAAATTTCATCTGCCCCTTTTCTATGTCTACTAAGGCTCTTCCCGTAGCAAGGAATAGCCTCCCAAGAATAATGAGCACTTCGAAAGCTTATACCAAAGGGACATCGATAGAAAGTTGCTTCAACATTGTTAGAAAACAACGATAATTACCATCCTCGGTCTTTTTCAATAATCTTTGAGGAAATGGGGGTGGTGGCCTAGGCATGGGAGTTACCTTTTTAGGCACTTCATCATCTTTTGCAGTGTTATCCTGTAATTCACCATCAACATCTACCACCTTATCAGTATCTTTTGTCACCTTTTTCTCATTAGACGACATAGGTGGGTCAATGGTTTGCTTGCCAACGCGAGTAGTAATTGCCATACAATGTCCATCATTTTTTGGATTTTGGACAGTGTTGCTAGGAAGAGTGCCCGGTTGCCGTGTGTTCACAGTTGCAGATAATTGGGCCAATTGTAACTCAAGTTGCTTAATCAATATTGCATGTGTATCGACTTTTTGCCCAATACCCGTTAAATCATTCCTCAACTCTTTATTGTGCTCATCACTAGCATCAAACCTCCTAAACATTTTATGAAACATATCCTCAACTCGCGACATACTACCTCCACCATCCCTAGGAGTAACTTCACAATTTTGAGGAGGAACATAAGGTCCATTCCTGTCATTTCTATTACCATAGTTACCCTTGTTGAAGTTGTTGTCGCGATTGTAGTTTCTATCTCGGACATAATGACCCTCACGTTTATAGTTACCATAGTTCCGACCTTGGTTCCCTTGACCTTGGCGCTAATTCTCCTGATTAGAGGCTTGGGCACTTGGTCGGAAACCCCCCGTCTGTTCATTTACTGCATAGGAATCCTCCTCATAATAGCACTCATCATTTTGTGGCGGTGGTTTCGACAAGTAGTTGACTGCATTGATCCTTTCTGCACCCCCGGTGACATGTTTTAGTACCAACCCAAGCTCGGTTCTCATCTAAACCATTTCTTCGCGAATCTCATCTGTGGCTGGGTAGTGAGTGGACTGCACTGCGAAGGTGTTTCTCCATGTATCAGACTTCCTAGTACTCCAAGCTTTATTATTACGGGAGGTTTTCTCTAATTTTTCAGCAATCTCAGCATAAGGGCATTCCCCATAAGGTCCACCTTCTATAGTGTCCAATACCGCTTTATTATTATCATCCTGTCCCCGATAGAAGTATTCCTTCAGTGACTCATCATCTATACGGTAATTTGGAACACTTCTCAAGAATGAGGTGAATCTATCCCACGAATTACTAACTGACTCTCCTGGTAGTGCCACAAAGTTATTCACTCTGTCTTTGTGGTTTAGTTTCTTGGAGACCGGATAGTAGCGTGCTAAGAAAACATCCCTTAGTTGGTTCCAAGTGAAGATTGAGTTGTATGGGAGCTCAATGAACCATATAGCAACCTCTCCCGTCAGTGAGAGAGGAAACACTCTGAGCCCTATTACATGTAAATCCAAATCAGGCCTCCCTACACAACTTTTACACACTGCCCTTACCTTAGCTATATGGGCATGTGGATCCTCGGAAGGTAGCCCTGAAAACAAAACTCTGGCAGTGAGCATTTGCTTCAGGCTACTAGTTACCACAAAGGTGTGGCTTGTGGGTAGAGGAGGCAAGACAAGTGGCCCATCCGAGTCTGCTATGTTATCATAACCTCTGTAGTATGCTTAGGGCCATGGAACGAGATTTTGTCCCCTCTGTTGGTGTTCACCCGGAGCATCGTGTAACATCTGACCATGAACATCAACCGGAGCTAGGATATTTTGGTTCGGATCATCATCATTGCGCAGTGTACGCTCTAACTCGTGATCGTAGGGAAACAATGGTTATCTTCCTCTCCATGTATTTGGCATACAAGGAGGATAGTTCTGAAAAAAATCAAAAACAATAAAACAAAGTGAAATCAAGAAAATATCAACTTAACTATAGTAATAAGTTCAAGTTAATCTAAAAGCTATAATCCTCGGCAGCGGCGCCAAAATTTGATACGCTCAAACTTACTTCTCAAAGAAGAAGTAAAGCGGTCGTGTCAAGTAAATAACCCAACTAGTGAGGTTGGGATCGTTCCCACGATAAAAAAAGTCTAGACTTAACTTCAACCTGTTATTACTATTGTTTGGTCAATGACTTCTTTGGAAAGTAAAACAATAAAAGGGGGGTTTCTATTTCTAAATGAGTGAAAATAACTAGAGAAATTGAAAGAGACACTTAACAGCTTTGAATGTTGGATTTTAATCAATAAATCAAAGTAACTAGGGTTTACGTGTTCCCCACAGGTTCATAACTTGATAATTCTAACTATAACAATTCTTTCCTAGTATCTTGCATGCAAAGTGATAAGTTATGTGTTTCTAAATCCTTGGTCCGGCATCTAGGAAATCTCACTCCGCACCTTCGTCCGGCTACGTGTGTTTCTATCCTAACCCTTATCTTTACCTCATATTAAGCATCGTATTCGATATTTGACTAGGTTATTACCTCGTACCAATCAATACTAGCCTATTAGATAGTATACACTAAATCTATGTTAATAATTCTTTTCGTATTATATACCTCCTTGGTTCGGCAAGTAGCATTAACGCGAGTTCTAACGTTGGCCATCCATTAAAAAGACTTCTAAGCGAAAGAATTATTAATACATGCAAGACATTAGTATAGAATTGTTATTTTAGTTAGGTTTTATCTCATTATTTGCCTATGGTTCCCACAACCCTAGTTATGGAGTTTAGTTACCCATAGTCATAATCACAATATTCAAATATATTAAATAAGAATTCATGTACTTAATTCAATGAGAAAGAGTAAAATCCGAAAGTTTGTTTGATTAATCACCAAAAATCACTTGCAAGAATCTCAAAGTAATCAATAATCTCACAAAAAGTCTAATAATATGATGTCTAACAATACGGAGTCTAACTAATAATACAGAGTTTAACCTAACAAAGTCTAACCTCAAAAATAAGGTTTTTCGAACTATTTATAGAAAATAAAAACCTAATTAAACAAGGACTCTATTTGCTAGAAATCTGCCAAAACGCGGCTGGGTCGACAGACCTCGCAACGGATCGTCGTGGTCACGACGGACCGTCATGGACTCTGTCGTCCCATACTTATGCAATTTCTTCTTCTTCTCTCTTCATTACCCTCGACGCCAAGTATGACGGACCGTCATAGGCACGAAGGTCCGTCGAGGGTCTTCGTTCCAAAAACATCAATTCTTGGAATATGGGTACTGAGTTTACTTCTCTGAATTTCATGACGAACCTGCAGGAAGGACCGTCATAGACACGACGGACCGTCACAAGCTTCGTAACCCCACACTTGGTCAGACTTCCGCATCTTCCTTCAGCAGCTGCACTACGCTGCCACCTACGGACCGTCACAAGAACGACGGACCGTCATAAGCTCCGTAGGTGGTCTCTTCTGTATTTCTTCGCTCAAAATCTCCGCATTGATCTTTGGACAGATTTCCTGCCAAATAAAGAGAAACTTATATAAAAATTACCACAAAAAGGCTTTTAGACACACTAAACTTAAGGAAAAAGCATTAATAATACCGTGAAACCACGATATATCACATACCATCAAGAAGACATGGAAAAACACATTAATGCTCATGACTTCAAAACATAACACAAGCTACAAGAAACTCTAACATCCAACTTGAGTAAGAATTAAGGGAAAAGTGATAAGGGTTAAGAACTCTCACAACCTTTCTATTCATCATATCATCCCCCACTTAAGGGAAAACCTATCTAAAATTATCATGCTAATAACATAAGGTATTACAATACGAATTTTACAACAAAAATAACTATTACTTACCTGTACCTTTATTAGGGATTAGCCCCCTTGCTTTCTTTGCTTTAAGAGAATAGAAACGAGTCTTCGTTGGATCATCAAGATTTGGGCTATTAAGAGGAGCTTGTTTGGCTTCGCTTCCTCTATTAGAAATATTATGGAAATCTCTCACTTTGTGGTCATTCTTTCCATAGCACCCACTAATACTGGCTAAGCAGAATGTATTTTTCCATAATTCAGGCAAGTAGCTTTAGCAACTTGAGATCGACCAACTCTCTCTTGGTTACCCTTTAGAGCACTTGAAAAATCTTGGTTTAGATCTCTCTTCTTGAACCTAGGTGGACCTTGCTCATTAGATCTACCCCTCTTCACATCCCTATTCATCCTCTTAAGTTTGGTCTCCTCAATAGATTTAGAATACACAATAAGTCTAGATAGGTTCATATCATCACGGAGCATCGCCGTACGACACTCTTCCTTAACTAGGTCAGATACACCTGTAAGGAACCTACTCATCTCATCTCTAAGGTTAGACAAAAATGATAGATCAAAATTAGACAATTGAGTAAGCTTCAAGGAATAGCCCTTAACATTCATGGTACCTTACCTAAGGTTTATAAATTCCTCAATCTTCACCTCTCTCTTCTAATGGGGAAAGTACTTACTAAGAAACTCCTTAAACACTTCTCATTCCATAGGACCTGCTTCAAGAGGCCTATTAGCTTTTCATTAAGTAAATCAAATTTGAGCAACCTCGTTCAATCGATAAGAAGCCAAATCGACCTTTTCACTAGAGGTAACTCCCATAGCATCCACTTTCTTATAAATTCCATCCCAGTATTCTTGGGGATCTTCTTCCATTCTAGAGCCAATAAAGATAAAAGGATTCATTCTCACAAAGTACCTCAATCTTGAGTCCATCGTATTCTCCAAAGCATTCATCCTAGGGCCCACATCTCTATTCGCTTGGGCTAAAGTTAGGAAAGCTGCCCTAATATCTTGATTGGTCATGTCCAGGGGAACCACCGAAGCTTCACTCTCTTGATTACCTTGAGGAACTTGTTCACCGGGGGATCTAAAGGAAAGATCTCATCATTAGCAATCTCCTCTTCCACTATCATTTTAGTTAATTCTCTTGTATTCATATCCTATTAATACAAGAGAATGATTAGGAAAAAGACACTTGTAGGACTACTTTATAAGGCACAACTTTAATAATAATGAAAGACATGTAACTTCTACCGTCCTATAGACTCTCACTCATAAATGTCCTGACTCATACAAAAGAACATGACTCTACTGGACGTGAAATGTGAGATGTAATCTAGAGAACATTCCCAAAATCTTATGCTCTAATACCAAGTTATTCATGACCCGAGATTACCCCCGAGTCACAACAACATGTGCTTTACCTCGAAGGGGTCTCATACAAGCCTCTTACCATTAATTCATTACATATGCAATAAAAATAGTGTATTAGAACTTTAATCAATAAATTCAACAATAGAAAAATCTTTTATAAAACAAAGGAGTACTAAGTCTCAACATAGACATCTTAGAAACCACTTAACTTCATAGGGACACGATCCTTTACAATCAAAATAAACTACTAAGAGTCTATTTCATAAGAAGGAAACATAAGAAGTTCTTTGTGCTCGAATCTATGAGGACGTACCAAGTCTTGGAGAATAGAGATCCAAGTCTTGAACAACCGAATCCACCTAGCACTCTCAGCCTACACTTTGTAGTAAGAACATGAAGAAGATGCTGTTAGAACAATTAAGCACTGAGTATGATGAACATGCAAAAACATGCTAAAAGGGATATTTTGTTGAAAGTCATGCCTTATGCCCTTTTGTAAAACTTCGTGAACCATTGAACAATATATGCATAGTATAAGTCACAACCAACATATAAATCACAATATCTCATTTAAACCATTTCATTTACCTTTCCACCTTTTCCACAAGTAGTCATACTCCAACTAGTATCAACATGCAATACAAAAGCACATACATCAAGTAAACCATTAATTATTCTAGGGCCTCTATCTAATGTTATCGTAAGACACCCTTCAGTAAGACATAAAGTTGCAGCCCATACTACCTCTTTATGCCACACCTAAGTATTCCTCAAAACTACATTTAGACAAGAACCTTCACATTTAAACGTTACATGCTAGGTAAACCATTTGATTAATATAGGAGAGACATGTATCACATTATAAAGACAATAAGTCAATATTCATTTTTTTTCCATTTTGAGGACCTTCACAATAGTCATGAAGACTTAGGGAACTCACTCAAGCACTTTCAAAGCCTACTTGTTACATGTGTAGATAGCATCCCATACTACTACCTACACGTTGTAGTACCCATCAAGTAACTAGAGTGCACATCCCACATGATGGGAAGGAATTTACCGACATAGACCATGAAAGCTAAACATAGAATCCAGTTGTCTATCCCTACACTATAGAGAGGCGCTCTACTTGCCTAGGGTAGAACTAGTACACATCCCATGTAGGCACATGGATTAGGGGATACCCAAATACATTCATTATGCTCTCGCCTCATACTCACGTAGAACTACCATCTTAACTATATCCACTAGGTGCTTAGCCTTAGTTCTCATAGAGTAGTTTCTTTCATATTTATGTAATAGAAAAGGAACCCACATTAGGTCTACCGACTCATACTACTTCTACCAAGAAGGGCTACCACCAATAGGTATATCAATCGAGGTACATTAAAGATAGCTTAATGACTTTCCATGAAGGGTGCCTTACATATTGGGCCTATCGATACAAGCTACATCATTCACATAAGGTTCTAGACTCATCATGAAGGGGCACCAATCTTAGGTCTACCGGTCCAAAACATAGTCTAGAATGCCTTTATTCATTTATAGAAAGGGCATCATATTTAGGTCTACAGATCCTAGACATTCGTTCACTCATTTACCCACTTAAGTCAAGATATATTCATTAGTTTAGAAGAGGATGCACTAGCCTACCATTTCAAGACACATATACCTTTACATTCACTTATTACAAGAATAGGATGCATAAGCCTACCAATCAAGAGTATTTTAGTGAGAGTATGCGTTCAATCACAACACATTTACATTTTACACAAGATTATCATTTTATCATTGGAAGCACATATACAAATACGTCTAGACATGATCACCTTACTTCCTTGAATTCACATTCATATAGATATCAAATAAGCACCTCCATCATAAATGGATCACACATCAATATATTACAATTGAATCTCAATAAGAATAAATCTCAACTCTTATATCCAAGATACTACAATTGATAAGACAATTGACATATATCGATAAGCAATTCCATCATTAATATAAGCAATTAAACAAGAGATTGAACACAACATACCTTCAAGGCTTTTGATTTCAACTCACAAACACACCAATATATCAATACTTTAATGCAACAATACTTCTCCATCATAAGTGTCACGACCTAAGAGCACTCCCTAGTCGTAACATGACATGTCTGACCTCTTGGAGGTCTCATACAAGCTGTTAGCATTCATTCATCATATTGTTGGGAAATAGTGCGGAAATTTAAAACTTTTTTAAAGAAATCATAAGCCTTAGGAGCCAACACTTTTCAAAAGAAGTCTTTATAACCAAAGAAATACTAGTCTCCTATTTGCCAACATAGACCCCAAATTTAAGAATCTCAAACTAGGGACACGACCCTTAAATTGAAAGGAACTACCATGTCTTATACAAATGTTTAATTGGAAAAGAAACTAGAATATAAAGTATTCTCCTAGGAATATAAGGACATACCTAAATCTTGAGAGAATATCTAAGTCCCAAATTAAACACTAGAGATCACGTCATTTACCCACACCTAAACTTTTTAGAAAATAAAGGAAAATATGGAGTTATTATAATTAAGTACTAAGTATGACGACCATGCAAGAAATCATGAAAAAAAACTTAATTTGAAATATACTTTTCATGCCATTTTGATAGTCTCATAAACCAAGTATAAAAGACATGATACAAGTCAATCATCAACATATAAGATAATACTCCCATAATGCAGAAAATATGACCATATTTATTAACTAACCCATTTAACCATTTAGACCCTCTACATAGGGTTATTCTAAGACCCACCTAAGTAAGACATGAAACGACCACCTATACAACCCCTTCATACACACCTATATGATCCTCAAGACTACCGCAAGTAAGGATATTTCCTTTCCAACACAACCCAACAACATTCATTACGAGAGATACTAAAAGAGATATTCATGAATTTAAGGGAATTCACATAATGGTCTAGGAAGACCTAGGGAAACCCATAATACCTTCAAATCCTACTCGTTCCATGTTTAGATAACTTCCCATTCTATTACCTACCCGTTGTAGAACCTTTCCAATATGTAAAGTGTATATCGCATATGATGAGAATATGCATTAACCGACATAGACCATACTAGATAGGTACAAAATCTGATGTCGTAAGATCCCACACCGTGGAAGGCATTCTACTTGCCAAAGGTAGAATTAAGACATATCCCATGTAGGCACATGGTTTAAGGGATATAAAAAATCTTGTTTATACTCTTGTCTCATACTAAGTGGAGCTTAAACCTTAAGCATATACACTCAGTGCTTAGCCTTGGTTACCATTGGAGTCCTTGGTTTAGAGAGAGAATTCTAGAGAGAAGTGAGAGTCTTTAGGATTTTGGTATTATGAGGTGAAAAACTTGTTTTATGTGTTAAAATACCTTAATATATCTAAAATAACTAATTAGAAGCTTCCCTTTATTTAAACGACCAAGGGTGGAAATTTACCAAACCACCCTTGGCTTGGCCATGTCTTGCACTAGTGTGCTACTTCAATTGACGCCTTTGATTGACGATCCGTCAATCCATAAATAGAACGTCCTGGCACTCGTGAATTTTGTTAACAGATTGCTAAAATATGTCCATTTTTCCATAATTCTAAGTATGGACTCAAGACCTCCATTGACGGGTCATGAGTACATTGATGGGGTGTCAATGCTTTCGTGATTTGGTTGTTATTTCTTTGATAGCTTTTTGGGTCAATTATTTGGTTCCTACTCAAGGAACCCTAGGGTGGTCCTCGGGAAGTTGTATCCACACATTTTTACCCTAAGCATTCACTAATATGTATACTAAGACTTTACAAGATTTTCCCCTCATACGATTCTTCAAACCCCTTGCAAGACCTTAAGGCACATTAGATTATTTTCACTAGTCTCCGGAAGTCATGGCCGTTTCTTGATGTTTAGGCTCCATTACATCTAATTCAAGTTAATTACATTACTTTATGTCTGGAAACACTATTTGAATCATTATTCATTTGGTGAGGCTCTAGCCTAGGTCATTGGATTTCCGAGGTATAACATAAACCTTTTTTTCCTATTGAAGGTTTGTACATTCACTTACGGTTCTATACTCATTAAGAAGGGGGGCCATTATTAGGTCTACCGGTTCAATACATACTCTAGAATACCTCTTATATCATTCATATATCAAGTAGGGACAACTAGTCAACCTAAACAAGATACTATATACACATATCGATACTCTTCATAGTATATCATCATCACATACCAACATTTAGAGGAAACATTCTTTCATTCACAATACCACATTATCTTTATACAAGATCATTTTAGCATCATATAAAAAATTCACATTATGCCTATTTTCCACACAACAACATAACCAACCATAAATTCATCTCATAGAGCCATCAAGATCACAATCATGATAAGAACAAGAAGTAAGAACCTCCACTAGAAGTGGATCAAACCATACAAAGAAATCCAACTATACTAAGCAATTGAATCAACTCACCATTCTCCAATATCACAATTCACCATTAATCAACTTACAATACTCCCAACCATAACAACAGAACTTACCTATCATAATGCCCGTAAGGCCAAGATCACCAACTCATCCTTACATCCATAATTCATCAAATATAGAGAGAGATAACAACAAGAATCGATACCTATAAAGCAATTCTAAATACAATTCTATCATAGACAATCAAAATTATCAAACCCACTTTAAAAGCCAAAAGGAATTGGAGAGATCATGGATATGGAGTTTTTCACTTGAATCATCAATTAAACCATAACATAATCATAACAATTCGTTAGAAAATATTTAATGGAAAAATCTATGAGTTTGAGGAAGAATTTGGGTTTCGATCATCTTTTTGAAACATCAAACTATTTGAGAATTATCTCTCAAGAGAAATCTAACTCTAAATAAAGAGTCACCATACCTTGATCTTGAAGGATCCACAAGAAATTGGTGAAAAAGTTCCTAGAAATCTGAAACCCTAGCCAAGCTCTCATCTTCTTTTCCCCTGAGTGTTGAGAGATAAAGACTTTCTTTTTATTCTAATTAGAATGCCTTAAAATGGAGGAATTATGTCTTAAATATTTTGTATAGTTGCTGAGAAAAGAATGGAATAGTGAAGGGTCTTGAAAAGACTACCTAAAGAACCTAACTTAAAACCTAAAAACATACCTTCCCCACGCTGCAGACCGCCCTTTGACACACCTTGGTGACTCGCCCAATGGACCTTGCCTTTTCCCATTTGAACAGCAAGCTCCAAAAAAGGACATTGCTTCAATGTTTTGCGCATAACTTTTTATTCCATGGTCAAAATTGGAAAAGTCAGTGGCGTTGGAAAGAGAACTCAGAGACCTTTAATTGAGGTAATTTCCCACCTAATTTGATTTGATATAATACATATAATCATTTGAAGTTGACCCTACAAGTTGTAACTTAAATTTCAGCCCTTGCCCTTTTTGGTTCGCCCGTTGGACATTTTGTCTCACCGAGTGAACTAGGGAAGACACCAAGTGCACCCTTGGATCACCCTTTGTTCCAGTAAGCTTTCTAAAAGAGTTGGATATTGGGTGATTGGAGTGGAGACACGCCAAGTAGGTTGGCGATCATGAACCTAGTTCGCCCTTTGGAACGTTGGGCTTGCAAAATTCTAGGCGACTCGCCAAATGCACACTTGGTTCACCCAACTATACAATAGGCTCACTAAGGGGTCAGTTCCCTAGGCTTCTAACTTGATCCATTCAATTCCTAAAACTGTCTACACATCCACCTTAAATAACACTAACCCAAATGTCAAGGCTCTAGTTCATCCGACTTCATTTTAGGGTCCTTACAATAAAACATAATTAATGATATAGATCCATAAACTAACTTCGTATTATCACATGCTAATCAATATACATTTATAATAAATTAATTTCCATTCAATTTAGGTTTTTGAGTAAGATATGGGTTCTTCAAAGGATTCCATATAAAATTGACTTTAAATCATCAACCAAACCTTAAGTCATAATTATAAATGCTTTTAAAATGTTTTACCAATGAACCATAGTTAGATTACAAAGTAGGATTTTGACCTTTTGAAATGCTTTGAAATATACTTGAAAGGGACTCCTTGAATGGAAGATTAATCAAGGATAAAGGATCACCATACCGTCTTAGATTAGAATCCACGAAAACCAGTTGAAAATGTTGAAGAAATTTACCTTGGAACCTAGAATTCTTCACCTTTAATGGAGTTTTCTTTGAGAGAGAGTTTTGGGGAAGAAGTGTTTTAACTTTTAGGGTTTTCAAATAATAAAGGTAATATACCTTTTCATTGTTTTAATACTCTTAATATACCTAAAAACACCTAAAGAACTGTCCATACACTTTAAAAGACTTGGGGTGAATTCGCCAATGCACCCCCACCTTGTTCGAGCTTGCACCAGCAAAAATAGTACCAAACCACGCCCTCTAACCTACACACCTTGGATTGGTCTAGTGAATGTGTATTGGGGGTTTTGATGAGAGACTCAAAAATTGGATTGGAATGTGTCTAGACCCGATTGTTGTCTTAACCCATCATAACATGTCCAGATTTGAGAAAGTCTGCCCAATTGCCACCCATATATGTATTGGATCATGAAATCAGACATAATATTTGAGTTGAATTCATGAACACAGTGATCTATTAAATTGATTTTGTTGTTGACTTTCATTGTGTTTTGTTTGAAAAACTTTCATGAGAATTAATTAGCGGAGAGAAATATAGAAAATCATGGAAGAGAGAGATACAGAGAAAATAATAGTTGAATTAAGTTTGTATAAGAGCAAAGATATCCACACATTTAGATTTTACAATTTCGAGTAAGAAAAATGCATCTTTTTTATAAGAATAAAAGTTGTACTTTTATTTGTAAACTAGACAGTATATTACATTAGTGAGATATTTTTAAATTAATATATTTTGGGCATAAATTGGTACCTATAACTAAATTTTGGGTATTTATAATTCATAACTAATGTTTGAGATGGTGAGAAAAATCTCTCCTCTCTTGCCTCTGTCCATCTCTCCCTCTTTTATTATGTATTTTGACTTCTCTCTTCCTCCATCTCTCTCTATTTATTTTGTATTTTAACATCTCTCTCTCTCTCTCTTTCTATTTTTATCCTCTCTCTCTCTCTCTCTCTCTCTCTCTTTCCCTCTCTTTATTTAATATATATTATTTTCACTTCTCTCATACTTTTTTTATTTTGTAATTACATATTGCTCCTTTTTTATATTGTATTTTCACCCCCTCTGTATATTTGTATTTTGCTTATTGTAATTTTCAAGATTAAAAAAAAATCCAAAAAATTGGAGGTGGAGGTGCGTCGCCTTTTCAAAGAATAAATTTTATTTCATTCTTGGCCTATCGACTATAGAAGTCATCCATTTTGTGTGGAGACTGATGGAGAAATATATGAAAAAAGAGAACTTAGGTATGGTTTTTCATGACTAGGGGGATGTCCTCTAGAAATGCGTTGAGGCTAAAGGCGTACCAATTATATTAGGGTGACAAAACACTTTTGTGATGGAGATAAACTCAAATTAGAATGATGGAAGGAGATTCTAAACACTTTCTAGTTGAGATGGGGTTGCACCAAGAATCGATTCTTAGGCTATTTCTATTTGTTTTGGTAATGGATCAGATAGTATTGTATTCATAACGAGGTGTCATAGTGTATGCTTGACATAGTTCAAATTTATGAGACATTTGATGGATTTAATGTTAGTTTGGATATGTGGAGACAAACTCTGGAATTTAAAGGGCTTAGGTTAAGCTAAATCAAAACAAAATATTTGTAGTGTGAATTCAATAATACTTTAGATTAGATTGGCATGAAAGAGAGTCCTAATAGAGATATATTCAAGTATCATCGACTAGAGTAGAAACATTAATGATGATATCACCCATTGTATTGGTGTGTTGCGGATGAAGTGGAGACTTGCTTTGAAATATAGCATGGCAAAATGATGCAACCTAAGTTTAAATGTATGCTCTAAAAAGTAGTGAGTTTTTATGCTCTGACCCTACATCTTGGACATGGCCTGCATTTAAGAACTATTTCTGGTCCCCAAGAAAACCCTTGGTGTAAATGAGTACTTTATGGAAGAATTAACTTAAGAAATAAGGAGATTTATGTGAAGAATTTAACTTATATATCTGTAACACCCTAAAATTAAATAGGATGAACTAGAGCTTCACCTGTTAATTTGTAGTTGGTAAAATTGTATAATTGATTTAAAAATTGAATTTACAAGTTATTTTGGTGGTTTTAAAGGTCAAACATCAAGAGACAACCAAGAGTTTCAGAAACTAGTCGTTTGGTGCTTGTGTGTTCAAGTGTGCTCTAGTGTCTTGTTATTCAAGTTGGTGTGTTATTTGGAGTCTAAAACTTATAGAACAGGCCATAGTTCATATGTGGACATGTGTGGGGTCTAAACATCTGGGTACGACTCCCCAACAAACACCCTAAGGGTCCTTGAGGAGGACCCAAAGTTGAACCCGAAAACTGTCTGAGAGGTGAAACTTACGGAGGGCCATTTACGGTCTATAAGTGGAGTGACGCCCCATAGGTCAAGGGCATAGGTACATACTTAGTAGTGGACTCGATCTCCACTTTAGGAGGCTCTGAAAAAAATAATAGAGGCAGTCGTAAGTTACCACTATTTTCTAGTGCAAGTCGCCCAAACCAAGGGTGGTTTGGTAAATTCCACCCTTGGCTAATTAAATTAATGGACGGTTATTTTTATTGTTTTTAGTTATTTTAAGTATATTAAATCATTTAAATCCTCGTTTATACTTGATCACGTAAATCAAGACCCTTCCCTCCTAAAAAGTTCTCTCAAGAACATCACTGAAGGTCAAGGTCAATTTCAAGCTAGGAGAGGAGATTTCAAGTGATTTATTAGTCAAATCTCATTGGTTTTCAACCAGAAAGGTATAGTGATAGCTTATCTAGGGAAAGTTTCACCCTAGAGTCAATTTTAAAATAGTTTTCAAGTTTCCAAATTTTGTGAAAAATCCCAATTCTTACTCAAACTCATGGGTTCTTGCACCAAACATTTCACTTGATATAATATGATTATATTGATTCTTAATTGATTATTTAGGGTTAAAAACTCTATGAACCCATGATTTCACTAAATTCCTAAAGTTGACTTACAAACTGAGTTTTATGATTATGATTGGATATTGTTATAATTGTGTTTATATTGTATTGTATTGTTCAAATCTATGGTTATCTATATTTATATGTGATGAATTGTTGGAGACTTGAGTAATGGTGATAATGGCTTAGGTGAAGGGTAAGTTGACCTAATTCTCTTGTTATAATGGAATTGTTATTGTATGATTCGGTCCACCGATGGTGGAGGTATTTACTTATTGTATGTGTATTGTGATCATGGACTTTAAAGCATTATATAGTTAATATGTGTATCATCATGTTAATATATATGTAAGAGTATACTGTGAAGTTGATCATGTGATTAAAAAGATATCTTGTATAAAGTGTTGTTGTATTGTGATTAGAAGTATGTTCTCTCTTAATGCTCATTCGTGTTGATATTAGAATGTGAAGGGTCTCTCTATGTGATGTTGTATCTTGATTGGTGGACTTATGTGCCTCTCTTTGATGAATGGATGTTTTTGAATGTGATCTCTGGACTTGGTAGGCTTAGGCCTCCTTTTCTTGAGTAATGAATGAATAAATGTCTAGAATCAGTAGACCTAAGTATGGTGCCCTTTCTAAGAATGATTATGAGGCCTCTAGGCTATATATTAAACCGATAAACCTAAGTATGGTGCCATTTCATGATGAGACTAGACCCTTAAGTGAATGCAACACCTTGAAGCGGTAGACATTATGATGGTGCTTCCTTCTGGTGTGAAATGATAGACATAGAGATCATGGTCCAAAATAGTAGAAAACCTTCTCTAAGAAAGTCAATTAGCTATCCTTAATGAACCTTGATCAGTAGTCTTAAGAGTGGTGCCCTTTTTTGTACAACTACTATGGGTCGGTATACCTAATGTTGGTTCCCTCTCTCGTAAATACATGTGAATAAACTACTCTATGGGAACCAAGACTAGCACTGAGTGGATATGGTTCAGAATGAGTCTCTTCCCAAAGAAATTCTATAGTCCAATGACTATCTTTGGATATCTCCTAAATCATGTGCTAACATGGGTTGTTAACTTTACCTTTGGCAGGTAGAAAACCTTCCAAGATGTGGTATCTTATGACACTAGATTCCAAGCCTAGCTAGTGTGGTTTATATCGGTTAACACCTATTTCAATCATGTGGATGTGCACTCTAGTTACTTGATAAATTATACAATATGTAGGTAGTGGTATTTGATGCTATCTACACATGGAACGAGTAGCCTTAGGAGGTTTTAAAGTGAGCTGACGAAGTCCTTAAGGAATATTATGTGAAGTCCCCTTAATAAATGAATATCTCCTTAAATGTCTTTAATTATGAATGTTGACGTATTGGCTTAAGTTGAAAAGCAGAAGTTATCATCTATTGTAGTCTTGAGGAACACCTAGGTGTGGTATGAAGAGGTAGTATGGGCTTCCCCTCCATTTCTTACTTAGTTAGGTCTTATGGTAACTTTAGTTGGAAGATATAAGGTGATGAAATGGTCTAATTGACAAACATGTATATGTATTATATATTCATAATAGTTGAGCATGTCTGTAATGTGTGTATTGTCTTATATGTGGACGGTGACTTATAATATGTCTCTTATACATGTGGTTTTATGGATTTTTATCTAAGATGACATGAAAGCATACATTCAAATATGTATCCCTTTTTTCATGGTCATCATAATTAGTACTTAATTGTGCTAATCCCATTCTTTTCTTATGTCTTTCTACAAAGTTTAGGTGCGAGGAAGAAATTGAGCTAGTTAGAGTTGGAGCTCGGGATTGGAGTGTTGTCAAGATCTATATGGTATGTTCTGATATGTTTGAGGAAAAGAAGTTTATGTTCTAGTTTTCATTTTTTAAATGACTTTATAATGGACTCTTATTAGTTTCTTTCGATTGTAAAGGGTCGTTAGTCTATGATGTTGAGACGTGTCTAAGATGGCTATGATGAAATGTAGTATACCTTCATTTTATAAAAGAGTTTCATGTTGTTGGGTTTATTGAGAAATATTTTAATTTTGCACTATTTTTATAGCATATGTGATGAATGAATGTTAAGGGCTTGTATAAGACCTCTTCGAGGTCGAGTACACCATGTCGCGACTTGGGGTGCCCTCGGGTCATGACAAACTTGGTATCAGAGTATAAGATTTTGAAATGGTCTATAGTTTTAAAGTCTCACAAGCCATTTCTAGTAGCGTCTTGTTCATCACTGTGAGTCGTGACACATCTATGAGTGAGAGGCTCTAAGACGTTAGAAATTACACTTGTTTCATATTCTTGTAGTCATGACTTAGAGTTGAGTTCTATAAGTGTCTCTTCCTAATTCTTCTCTTGTTTTTATAGGTTATGAATAAGAGAGGAAGACCCTAAGGAGAGTGGAAGAGGATATAACTAATGATGAGATTCCTCATTAAGGTCCCCAATATGGACAAGCTACCTACGGTAATCAAGAGACCTTAGCGCGAGCCATAACTGACACGACCCGAGAGAACCCCCTAGTCGTAACACGGACCTCTTAGAGGTCTTATATAATCCCTTAGCATTCATTCATTGCATTGTCATAAAATAGTGCAAAAATTTAAAAACTTTTATGTAAATCATAAGGCTTAAGAGCCATCATATTTCAAAAGAAGTCTTTATAAGAAAAGGATACTAGTCTCACACTGGCCAACATAGACCCAAATCTTTAAGAATCTTAAACTAGAGACACGACCCTAACATTCAAAGAAAGATACAAGTCTTATACAAATGTCTTTAATAAAGGAGAATTAGTAATAAGGAGTCTTGTACTCGACATATGAGGACATACTGAGAGAATTCTACTTCCCAAGCTTCAACTCTAAGATCACCTCACTTGCCAACACCTACAATTGGTAGATAATAGAGGGAAAATGTGGATTTATTATATTAAGCGCTAAGTATGATGATCAAGAAACAAAACATGTAAAAAGGGTCATTTTAGTTGAAATATGCTTTTCACGCTATTTTGATAAAATCTCATAAATCAAGTATAAAAGAAATATTACAAGTCAATTATCAACACACATGATAATACTCCCATATCTCACAAGATATGACCATATTCATTAAGTAACACATTAAACCATTTAGACCCTCTACATAAGGTTATCCTAAGACCACCTAAGTAAGACATGAAGTGACCTCCATATAACCCGTTCATACACATCTAGATGATCCTCAAGACTACCCTAAGTAAGGATATTTCCTTTCCAACACAACCCAAAAAGTCAACATTCATTACTAGATATAATAAAGGAGACATTCATATATTTATGAGACTTCACATAATGGTCTTGGAAGACCTAGGTACCACTCTAGTACCTTGAAATCCTACTCGTTCCATGTATATATAGAATCCCATTCTACTACCTACAAATTAAAGAACCTCTCTAATAACTAAAGTGTACATCCCATATGATGTGAATATGCATTAACCTACACAGACCATACTAGCAAGGTATTGAATCCGGTGTCATAAGACCCCATACCGTGGAAGTTGTTCTACTTGCGAAGGTAGAACTAGGACACATCCCATGTAGGTACATGGTTTAAGGGATATCAAAAGGATTCTTTGTACTGTATTCTCATACTTCAAATAGAGCTACTACCTTAACCATATCCACTTAGTGCTTTTCCTTGGTCCTCATCAAGTAAGTTCATTCACATATATTTGAGAATGTATCATATATAAGCCAGACCAAGTCATAATACCACTACCAAGAAGGTATCCACAAGGGTCTACCAATCAAGGTTCATTAGTGTAGCTCATTCATGAAACGGATACCAATGTAGGTTTATTCGATCCACTTCATTATAAACCTTCTTTTCATATTCAAGGTTTGAACATTCAATTGGGTTCAAAACTCATCAAGAAGAGGCACCATTCTTAGGTCTACCCATTCAAGATATACTCTATATTACCTCATTTATCATTCATATATCAAGTAGGGACAATAAGGTCTACCTAAAAAAGACACCATATCAACATATAGAGTCTTTTAATAGTCGGTCATCATCACATACCAACATTTAGTGGAAACGTGATTTCATTCACAATGTCACATAGCTTTATAAAAGTTCATATTACCACCAAAATTCATATATGGATAGATAATAACAAGTATCAATGCTATAAAGCCATCTAAATACAATTCTATCCATAGACAATCACAATTATCAAACACACTTTACAAGACAAAATTATGGAATTAGAGAGATCATGGATTGATGGAGTTTTTCACTTTAATAATCAATTAAAACATGATATAATCATAAAAAATTCTTTTAAAACAATTTGATACAAGAATCCATAAGTTTGAGAAAGAATTGGGTTTCAATTATCTTTTCGAAACTTAAAAACTATTTGGGAATTGGATCTAGAGTGTAATTTAACACTATAGATGAGTCAACATACATTATCATTGATAATCCCACAAAATTTAAAAATAAAGTAATGGAAACCTTCAATCCAAGCTCCAGTTTGACTCTAAGCTTCCATGGAGTTTTCAGAGAACTTTTGAGAGGGAAGAGTTTTGAGTTTTGAAGAATGAATACTAATTTGGGGTTTCAATGTTTTAACTAACTTAAAATACTCTAAGATAGGTAAAATAACCTTCGACCATTTAATTAGAACGTGGGGTGAATTTACTAATTCACCCTTAAGTTGGTCGAGCCACTTAACAACTTATAGGCAGTGGCTCATGACCACCACCTACGGACCGTATGTGGTTCGACGCCACTGTCATGCAACTCCGTGGAATGGGGTTGAGGCTCCATCCAATTGGGGATAATCTCCCACGACTAAGTTTGGAGCCACGCCCCCTACCTACGGGTCATCACCCAATCAACGGGCCGTCGTTTGTGGTCATTGGTCAAGCTGTCTTGGCAACTTTCTTGACCAATATTTGGGTCCTTCTCAAGGACCCTTAGGGAGGTCCTTATGGAGAGGTAACCAGATGTTGGATCCTAAACATGACCATATAGATACTAGGGTCACCTCCAATAATTTCATACTCCAAACGACACACCAAAACAAGGCAAACATACTAGAACACACTAGCACACAAAGGACTAGTTTTCGAACATCTTGGTCGTCCCTTGACGTTTAGACTCTAATACTATCAAACCAGGTTAATTACAGTAGTTTAGGTATAGAAACATGATTTAAACCATTTTTAGCCATTATTCATTATTTGAAGCTCTAGCTTAGGTCATGGGATTTTTGGGGTGTTTCAATACTCCCCCACTTGGAAAACATTCATCCTTGAATGACACTAACACAATTAAAACACTTTCGAGGGATAAAGAATCAAGACTAGAATCCCACCATCATACATTCAACAATTTCTTTCAATTTATCATGCTATAAGAAACACCAACTTCACAAATATTGACTCCAAACACAACAAGAAGGTCGGAACAACATTTACAAGCTCATCATGCATTAAGACTTCACATTTCTTATTTCACCTTTTGGAGAAAATTCCTTCTCCACATTATATCTTGCAACTACAACATTTTTAATCGCATCATGAAGATTTCTCATAAAATCACATTTATGCAACATTTTCAAGATTATATTCAAGTGTACTCATAAATCAACTTATGCAACATTAATGCAATTTAATTAGAGACATACCAACATGAAGGAAGAGGTCAATATGGCTCATTTTATCACTTAAGCATAAAATCATGAAAACATGTAATATTATAAGGAGATTAAGGGATACTCTTTTCACAAAGACTCCTAAAGTATGCAACATGCTACTAGGAAATTCGAAATCTCATGGTTGAATAGAAGAGAAGAGAAGAGACAAGATACTCTTGTTTTGTTCACAAACACTCAGACCATTATAGGGAGCTTGTCTAACATCTCTTCCTCTAGTAGAAATAGTAGGACAATATCTCACCTTGTGATAATTCTTCCCACATCAAAATCACCCACTAGTACCGGCTAGACACTTCTCAAAATATTTCTTCCCACAATTTGAGCAAGTAGGTTTGTCAAGTTGGGAACCACCACCTCTTTCATAGTTAGATTTAGGAACACTAGGAACATCTTGATTTGGAACCCTTTTCTTAAACCTAGGTTTACCTTGCACATAAGTTCTTCCCCTTTTCACATCTCTACCCCTCCTCTTGCACATAAGTTCTTACCCTTTTCACATCTCTACCCCTCCTCCCAAGCTTAGAATCCTCAATGGATTAAACATACACAATAAGTCTAGATAGAGTCATGTTATCATGGAGCATTG
Source organism: Solanum lycopersicum (assembly GCF_036512215.1). Classification (NCBI taxonomy): domain Eukaryota; kingdom Viridiplantae; phylum Streptophyta; class Magnoliopsida; order Solanales; family Solanaceae; genus Solanum; species Solanum lycopersicum. The sequence goes on from NC_090810.1 coordinate 15,312,229, forward strand.
ACGTACGACACTTTTCCTTCAGATGATCGGAAACACCGATCAAGAACCTACTCATCTCATCTCTAGGGTTAGACACTAAAAAACGGAGCATATTTAGACAACAAGGTAAATGTCAAGGAATAATCCTCCAAACTCATGTTAACATCCTTATTCTCATGGGGAAAGTACTTACCTAAAAATGCTTCCTTAGCTCTTCCCACTGTATAGGACCCGATTCAACTGGTCTATTCTCTTTCCATTGTGTGTACCACACTTGACAAACCTATTTCAATTGGTATGAAGCCAACTCCGCCTTATCCCTAAAAGAAACAATCATGCATGTACTATTTTATAAACCTCATTCAAAAATTCTTGGGGATCCTCTCGTACCTCAGAGTCAAGAAAGGTAGAAGGATTCATCCTCACGAAGTCCCTCAACATAGAGGTCATGGTATTCTCAAGGGCATTCACCGTAATCCCCACATATTTATATGTTGGAGCCATCATGGCTTGGGATAGCGTAAAAAGAGCCCCTCTAACCTTCTCATTAGTCATGTATGGAGGAACCACCAGATCCTCATTCCTTTGATTAGTTTTAAGGACTTGTTCATCATGAGGAACTTGCATACCTAGGGATGGAACTCCCTCATTCAGTACTTCTTCCTCCACTCTTTTTGTGACATCCTTTTTGTATTCACATCCTATAAACACCAGAAAGGGGATTAGGAAAAGAACTTACAGAACTCAACTCTATGGAACAAAGCAAAAATAATGAAGAAAGTGAAACTCCTATCGTCTTATAGCCTCTCATTCATAGATGTGTCGCGACTCACACGGATGAACAACTCTACTAGACGTGGCCTCATGAGACTTTCAACCTTAAAGACCATTTTATAACCTTATGCTCTAATACGAGCTTGTCACGATCTAGGCGTACCCTCTAGTTGTAACACGGCATACTCAACCCTTCAGAGGTCTTGTACAAGACCTTAGAATTCATTCATCGTAATGTAATAAAATAGTGCAGAAATTTAAAACCTTTTTAAGGAAATCATAAGGCTATGGATTCATCAAATTTCAACATAAGTATTTATAAGCAGAGGAACACTAGTCTCACATTGGAGAACATAGACCCAAAACCTTTTAGAATGTTAAACTAAGGACATGACCCTTACACTAAAAGAAAGATACAAGTCTTATACAAATGTCTTTAATAAACGAAAACTAGTAATATGGAGTTTTTTCCTCAACATATGAGGACATACCCAAATCTTGAGAGAATTTCACTTCCGAAGCTTCAACTCTAAGATCACCTCACTTGACAACACCTACACTTGGTTAAAAATAGAGAACTATGGATAAAGAACAATTAGGCACTAAGTATGATGACCATTCAAGAAATCACGTAGAAGGGACATTTTAGTTGAAATATGCTTTTCATGCTATTTTGATAAAATATCATAAACCAAATATAAAAGAAATCATACAAGTCAATCATCAACATACAAGATGATACTCACATATTTCACAGGATATGACCATGTTCATTAAGTAACCAATTTAATTATTTAGACCCTCTACATAAGGTTATCCTAAGACCCACCTAAGTAATACATTAAACGGCCGCCCGTACAACCCTTTCATAAATACCTAGATGATACTCAAGACTACCCTAAGTAAGGATATTTCCTATCTAATACAACCCAAAAAGTCAACATTTATTACTAGAGATACTAAAGGAGACATTCAAGCATTTAAGGGACTTCACATAATGGTCTTGGAGAATCTAGGAAACCCACTCTAGTACCTTCGAAGCCTACTCTTGCCATGTGTATACCACCTACACGTTGTAGAACCTCTCCAATATCTAAAGTGTACATCACAAATGATGAGAATATGCATTAACGGACATAGACCATACTAGCTAGGTATGAAATCCGGTGTCATAACACTCCACACCATGGAAGGTGTTTTACATGCCATAGGTAGAACTAGGACACATCCTATGTAGGCAAGTTCATTCACAAAAAAGTATTTGAGTTGGTACCATCTCTAAGCCCTACAAACTCTCAATACCACTACTGAGAAGGATCCACAAGGGTCTACTGATCAAGGTTCATTAGGATAGATCATTCATGACATAGGTACCATGCTAGGTCTATTCGATTCACTTCATTATAAACCTTCTTTAAATATTCAAGGTTTGGAAATTCACTTAGGTATCTAGATTAATCAATAAGAGGCACCATTCTTAGGTCTACGGGTTCAAGACATACTTTACAATACCTCATTTGTCATTTATATATCAAGTTAGGATAACTAGGTCTATCTAAACAAGACACCATATCAACATCTTGATACTCTTCATAGTCTATCATCATCACATACCAACATTTAGAGGAAACACACTTTCAATCACAATTTCACATAGTTTTATACAGGTTCATCTTATATCGTATAGCAACTTCACAATATTCCTATCTTCCACATAGAAACATAACCAACCTTCAATTACCATCATAGAGCCAAAAAGATCAAAATCAAGATAAGAATAAAAAGTAATCACCTCCAATAGAAGTATATCAAACCATAGAAATCAATCTTACTATACTAAGCGATTGAATCAACTCACTATTTTTAAATATCAGAAGTCACCATTAATCAACTTCCAATACTTCCAATCATAAAAATAAAACTAACCCATCATAATGTCCATTGGTTAAAGATCACATAAATCCAAAATTCATCATATATAGAGATCTAAAACAACAAAGATCAATGCTATAAATCAATCTAAATACAATTCTATCCATAGACAATCACAATTATCAGACCCACTTTACAAGCCAAAATTAAATAATTACAGATATCATGGATTCATGAAGTTTTTCATTTGAAATCACCATTTAATCCATAATATAATCATAAAAATTCTTTTGAAACCATTTGATCCAAGAATCCATGAGTTTAATGATGAATTGGGGTTTTCTTTTGGAAACTTGAAAACTATTTGAGAATAGGCTTTAGAGAGGAATCTAACTCTAGACAAAGAGTAACCATACCTTAGTATTGAGAAGACCATGAAATTTAAGAAGAAAGAAATGGAAACCTTCAATCTAAGTTCCAATTTGAATCTACGATTTCATGGAGTTTTGAGAGAACTTTTGGGATGGAAGGGTTTTGGATTTTGAAGACTGAATTCTAATTTGGGGTTTAAATGTTTTAAGTAACTTCAAAATACCCTAATATAGGTAAAATATTCTTCAACCATTAATTAGAATGGGGGATGAATTTACCAATTCACCCATTAGTTGGTCGAGCCACTTGACAACTTGCGGGCAGTGGCTCACGCCACCACCGATGGACTGTAGGTGGTTCGATGCCACCGTACTATAACTATGTGGAATTGGACTAAGGCTCCCTTAAATGGGGTCTAAGATTACACGAGTGTGGATCGACGCCCCCACTTTCGGGGCATCCCCCAATCAATGGTCCCTCATTTGTGGTCATTGGTCAAGCTGTCTTGATAACTTTCTTGGCCAATGTTTTGTTCCTCCTTAAGGACTCTTAGGTTCAAAATGTTCGGGTACGATCTGGAAAGTCGTACCCGAACATTTTGAACCTAACCATGAACATATATATGTATATGGTCACCTCTAAACATTTTAGACTCCAAACAACACACTAAAACAAGACAAATATACTACAACACACTTGCTCTCAAAGGACTAGTTTTCAAACGTCTTGGTCGTCCCTTGACGTTTAGACTCTTATATTACCAAACCAGGTTAATTACAATATTTTAGGTCTAGAAACATCATTTTAACCATTTTAAAGTTATTATTCATAATTTGAGGCTAAAGCTTAGGTCATTGGATTTTCCGGGTGTTTCAATGATGGCTCAAGAAAATAGAGATGTAGGGCCTAGGTTAATGCTCTTAAGATTACTATAGCCTCAATGTTGGGATACTTTGTGAGGATGAATCCTTATATCTTTCAAGATTCTAGAGTGGGAGAGGATCCTCAAGAATTCTTGGATGGTGTTAATAAGATAGTGAGTGCTATGGAGTATATTCTTGGGAGAAAACATAGTGGGATTCTTATAATTGAAGGAGGTTTCTCAAGTATAGTACACTCAATTAGGGACAATAGGCCGGTTAGAGCGAGTTCTATAGAGTGGGAATATTTTAAGAAAGCGTTACTTGGTAGTACTTTCCCTGTGAGAAGAGAGAATTTTAGGTTGAGTAGTTCATAAACCTTCAATAAGGTAACATGAGCATGGAGGAGTATTTTTTGAAACTTACCATGGTGTCGAAATAAGATCCATGTTTGGTGTCTAAATCTAGAGATGATATGAGTAAGTTTATGACCGGTGTCTACGACCTTGTGAAGGATGAGTTCCATACGACAATGCTCCATGATGATATGAACATTTCTAGGCTTATGGTGTATACTCAATCCATTGAGAATTCTACGCTTTAGAGGAGGGGTAGAGATTTGAAGAGGTATAGATCTGATGATCGATGTCAACTTAGGTTTAAAAAGTGTGCTCCAAATAAAGATTCTTCAAGTGCTCCTAAGGCTTGCCAAGAGAGAAGTGGTGGTTCTCAATTTGCAAAGCCTACTTGCACCAGTTGTGGTAAGAGGCACTATAGAAAGCATCTAGAATGTACTAGTGGGTGCTATGGTTTCTGGAAGAATAATCACATGGTAAAAGATTGTCCTACCCTTGTGGATAGAGGAAGGAAGTCCAACAAGCATCACATAGTGGCCCGAATCTTGATGATTAAAAGAAGACTCAATTATGTGCTCTCCAATATAATAAGGAAACAAATTTTGATGAAGGTGTCGTTAAGTTATAGTCCTTGTTTTGGTGACGAGATCCTTATGTGTTATCCATGATAGCCTTAGTTGGGTTTTACCCAAGTGGGGGATAGTTTGTTTATTGGAGAAGTTGTTGAGATTGTTGAGGTTCTTGTCTCTTTTTCTTCTATTCTATTCAAGCTTGAGAGTTTGAGCTTTCTAGTAGCATGAATCATGTCTTGGAGTCTTGTGTGAAAAATTAGTTTCCATATGTTCACCTTATGTTATGAATATTCGAGTTGAACTCTTGATAAAAGAGAAAATCAGTTTTCATATAGTTGTGTTCCTCATGTAGATGTGCTTATATGATAATTTTCATAAAGGGTGCATGAGTTGGAATGATAAAAATGTTGAATCAGTTATTGAAAAAATTTAAATGATGTGCTTTAATAAGATAACTGCATGATATGCTTATGGATGTTATAATGAGCAAGATGTGTTATAGAGAAGAAATATACTCCAATGAAAATGATAAATGGTAAAGTTGACGCATCATGAGTTTACGGATGTTATTCCTACCCTCTTGTTGTGTTTTGATGACTTTTATGTGTAGATAATGTTTCCTCCTAGTTGTGTTCTAAATAATTATGTTGCATGCTTGATTGTGAGATGCTAGTTTTGATTTGTTATCCCTTTGTGTGCTTTAACTGTCATTCGAGGGCGAATGTTCCCAAGTTGAGGATAATGTAACACCCTAAAATTAAATATGTTTAACCAAGCCATAACATATTAGTTCGTAGTTGGTACACTTGTATAATTGATTAGAAATGACTTTAGAAGTTATTTTGGTTGTTTCAGAGGTCAAACGTCAAGAGACGACCAAGACGTTTGGAAACTAGTTGTTGGTGCTAATGTGTTTTAGTGCGTTGTTATGTTAGTTGTTGTGTTTTTTGGAGTCTAAAACTTAAAGAAGAGACTCTAGTACCTAAGTTGACATATTTGGGGTTAAACGTCCGGGTTACTCCCCAAGGACCACCCCAAGGGTTTTTCAGGAGGACCCAAGGTTGAACTCCCAAATTGTCTAAGAGGCGAGACTTACAGAGGCCACTTATGGTATGTAAGTGGAGTGAGACCCCGTAGATTAAGAGAATATGTCCATACTTAGTCGTGAAGGATCTAACCTAAATGACAGAAGAATATGATGCTCCGCGCCTCCACCTACAGTTCATAGCTGGGGCAGTCATAACTTACCACTATTTTACTAGTGCAAGTCAGCCAACCCAACACTGGTTTGGTAAATTCCACCCTTGCATAATTAAATGTAAAGGAAGTTATTTTTAGTTTTATTAGGTATTTTAAGTATATGAAACCATTTAAATCCTCATTTAGACTTAATCACCTAAATCAAAACCCTTTCCTCCCAAAACGTTCTCTCAAGAACACCATTGAAGGTCAAGTTCACGTTCAAGCTACGAGAGGAGATTTCAAGTGATTTCTTATTCAATTCTCACATTTTTAAACTAGTGAGGTATGGTGATTCTTTACCTAGGGCAATACCCTAGAATCAATCTCAAAATAATTTTGAGTTTCCAAAGTTTGTGAAAAATCCCAATTCTTACTCAAACTCATGGGTTCTTGCATGAAATGTTTTAACTTGATAAACTATGATTTTATGAATTGCTAATTGATTATTTTAAGGTTAAAAACTCTATGAACCCATGATTCACCAAATTCCTAAAGATTACATATAAAATGGGTTTTATGATTATGATGGGATATTGTTAGAATTGTGTTTAGACTGTATTGGATTGTTGATATATATTGTAATTTAAATCTATTTATAATTAATTGTTGGATCTTGATTAATGGTGATCATTGTTTGGGTAAAGAGTAGGTTGACATAATTCTCTTGTTATAATGGAATTGTTCATGTATGGTTTGATCCACTTATGGTGAAGTGTTTACTTAATGTATATGTATTGTGATCATGGACTTGAAGGAATTCATGGTGAGTTGAGCATTATCATGTAAATATTAAGGTGATTATTTGATCCAAATGAGATATTGTTAAAGTGTTATTGTATTGTGATTTAAAGTACGTGCTCTCTTAATGCTCATCTGTATTGATGTTAGAATGTCAAGGGTCTCTATATGTGATGTTATATCTTGATTGGTTGAATTAGGTGCCTCTCCTTGAGACATGTAAGTTGTTGATTGTGATATCTTGATTTGGTAGGCTTTGTGATCCTTTTCTTGAGTAAAATGAATAAATGTCTAGAATCGGTAGTGTCACGCCCAGATCCTTAACCCTGGACGTGGCCAGCACTAGAAGACCATTTCTGGCCATTTGGCTTGACACACTTAACTCAACGGAAGACTAAACTCAACTTAACAAATAAATTAAACATGTTCAAAGTAATACTTCATATAATAATAATCTAGCCAAAATGACATTTAAGTCTCAACAAGAAAATTAGACTCCAAACTAAACTATTAACTGTCTACGAAGCCTCTAAACTAACTGAGATGGATGTCGGGACAGACCCCACAATATCCTAAAAACTAAACTAGTAAAATAAATTAAAATGATGTCCTCCGGAATGGAAGGAGGCTCACGACTAACTCTGGAGCTCAATCTGGATCAACGAAGAGTTGCGTGTTGATCTTTGTTACTTGCGTCTGCATCATAAAACGATGCAGGCCAACCGCATCAGTACATTGACATTGAATATAGAAGTATGCGAGTTGGACATATATATATATATATATATATATATATATATATATATATATATATATATATATATATATATATATATATACGCGTTACTGGTTCCCGGAAGAGTTAATATCTCCATTAGCTAAACCCTTTCTTACCCTGCCTTTGGATTCATATTTTGTTCGTACACAATCAACGGAGGCCTTCCCATAATAAACTCAACTTTACTTATAAATGAAAGTAATATAATTTCTGTGCGAGTTTTTTAACCGACAATAACCACTATGAGCCTAAGTGGTGATACAACGTCTCGTCCATGCTGCCAAAATACTTTGTCGTCGCATAGAATATCCTCAACCTAGTGAATCCACTGAGTAAAATTATGTGATCATCTGAAAAGTATGACGTGTTAATACCTATGATGGCTACATGGTTTACATGGGAACTTGAGTTATCTGAACTCTCATCCCCACAACAGTGCTCAATACTACTACCCAAATGTACTTTAGCTCATACTTTTAATATAACTTTCTTCTTTTGGATTGAGATTATTTACTGAACCCTTTAGCTTTAAAAGCTACTTTTGGAATCAATGTTCCCCTCTTTAGTTCAAAACTCTTTTGGAACTTCTTAGTTTCCGTTTTACTTAAATGTGAAATATTTACAAAATTTTAGGGAATACTTAGTCCCCATTAAACTTCGAGAAATGAAATCAACGCTTGCTCCTTACTTTACTAGAAATTAACCCGTAAGGAATGCTTAGTTCCCTTATATTACTTTGAAGAAAGATATTCAACTCCTTACTCCTTACTTGACTTGAACTTTAGGTGAAAACGTTTGTGAATGACTTTAATCTTTACTCATTCTTTAATTGAAAACTTGAGCCTTAAAATGAAGTTAAAACGTTTAGACAAGACATTTGGAAGATTTAAGAAACTTTAATTTAATTTACTTCATATCTTTAGATTCACCCCTTAACTCACTTGACTTCGATTTTAACTTTTCTTGAATGGATTATGGATTCAAGGTTTTGTGTTCTTGGATGATTTTTTAAGGTATTTAAAAGTCATTTGAAGTGATTAGAATCATTGGAGGATGTTAATGTACCTTGGAAGGACTTAAAAGGGCTAAACTATGAAAACTGGATCAAAAATGCTGATTGGACGTACTGGTGGCACGCCGCACCAGCCTCAATTGATTGTGGCATAATTTTGGCGTGCCACCAGGCTTTGGTTGAATTACGCCAATTTCTTGAGCACTGTAGACGCACCTGCCCTTACCCAGGTGCGTCTGGCAAATTTTTCCACTCGTTTTCCATCTCTAAACTCTCCAAAACATCCTAGATCTTTCACTAAACAACTAAGACCACTGGTACTATCAGTAACTACTGAATTCAACTGAAAAATAACTCGAATTAACAAGTATCTAATCAACAATGGCAGCCAACATCCAATCAACAAGGAATCAAAATGTTCTTTAAAGAACTCAACTCCCAACATGAAATCATTCCAAAAATTTGGTGAACTGAAGGATAATTGATGTGTGGGTGAAGTAACACAACAAAAAAGATCCCACATACCTCAAAGGGATCACCCTCGACGAAATCCATGCAATGATCCTTGGCGTTCTTGCATCTTTTTCTCGTTTCTCCTCTATTCTCCTCTTATTTTGTCTTCTATCAAAGCCCTAACTTGTTTTCTAAATGCGTAAACTGAGTGCGATCAGCTTAGAACCCAACTTATTACCCCAAAACGAAATTAAATAATTGGTTAAGGAAAAGACCAGAACACCCTTAACATATCCGGATCGAGAGCTTTGTCTGTCTAATAGCCTAACTTTTGAAAGTCATATCTCTCTCATACAACCTTGGAATTCTGCAACATAATGCCATTGGAAAGATTTTGGGAATATATTTCCAACCATATGAAGAACTCGTCCAAACTCCTCCTGAGCTGGAAGTTATGGCGGTTTAAAAATGACCAAAACTCACTTTAAAAATCTTGAAATTTTCTAGATTTCCTTATTTATTCCTAGAAATGGTTATTCTTGGTTTCTTAGCTTAAACTTAGTTGTTTCATGTTACGAGATGTTACAGGTAGGCCTAAGTATGGTGCCCTTTCTATGAATGATTAATGAGGCCTCTAGGCTATCTTGAACCGTTAGACCTAACATGGTGCCTTTTTATGACCCCTAAGTGAATGCGAAACCTTAAAGCGGTAGACCCTATGCTTGTTCCTCCTTTTTGTTTGAAATGATAGATTTAGAGATGAATGGCTGGAATAGTAGAAAACCTTCTCTAAGAAAGCCAATGAGCTATCCTTAATGAACCTTGATCAGTAGACCAAAGAACGCTCCCCTTCTTGGTAGAATTACTATGGATCGGTACACCTAATGTTGGTGTCCTCTATAATACATACCTGTGATTAAACTACTTTGTGGGAACTAAGGATAGCACCGAGTGGATATGGTAAAGTGGTGTGTCTTCCCAAAGAAAAGTCTAGAGTCTGACGAACATCTTTGGATATCCCTTAACCATGTGTTTGCATGTGTTTTGTATTTGCTCTACCCATGGAAAGTAGAACACTTTCCACAATGTGGGACTTATGAAACCAGATTCCATGCCTATCTATTATGGTCTATGTCGGTTAACGCCTATTCCCATTATGTGGGATGTGCACTCTTGTTAATGGATACTATCAACAATGTGTAGGTAGTAGTATGTGATGCTATCTACACATGGCACGAGTACGCTTAGAAGGTGCTAAAGTGAGTTTCCTATGTCTTTAAGGACTATTATGTGAATTACCCTAAATGCATGATTGTCTCCTTAAAATGTCTTTAATGATGAATGTTGACTTGTTGCCTTTAGGTGAAAAGGAAAAGTTATCATCTATAGTATTCTTGAGGAACACCTTTGTATGGTATGAAGAGGTATCATGGGATGCCCCTCCATGTATTACTTAGGTGGGTCTTAGGGCAACTTTAGGTGGAGGATCTAAGATGATGAAATTGTCTAATTGGCAAGAATGTATATGTGTTGTATATTCGTAATAGTTGAGCATGTCTATAATGTTTGTATAGTCTGATATGTGGATGGTGACTTATGATATGTCTCTTACAAATGTGGTGTAATGGATTTTTATCAAAGATGGCATGAAAGCATATACCTCAAATGAATGTCCCTTTTTGCATGTTTTTGCATGGTCATCATACTTGGTACTTAATTGTGTTAATCCCATTCTTTTCCTATGTCTTTATACATAGTGTAGGTACGGGGAAGTGATTGAGCGAGTTAGAGTTCCCTCAAGATCTCTTTGGTATGTCCTCATATGTTCGAGGACAAGGAGTTTATCTTCTAGCATTCATGTTTAAATGACTTTTTAATAGACTCTTATTAGTTTCTTTCAATTGTAAAGGGTTGTGTCCCTATGATGTTGAGACGTGTCTAAGATGTTTATGATGAGACTTAGTATCACTTCATTTTATAAAAGAGTTTTCTATTGTTGGTTTTATTGAGATGTGTTTTAATTCCGCATTATTTTTATAGCCTATGTGATGAGTGAATTCTAAGGGATATTATAAGACCTCTTCGAGGTCGAGTGCGCCGTGTCACGACTTGGCGATACTCTCCGGTTGTGATAGTATCTCAAACAGAAATAAGAAATTTTTTATAAATTACCTAATATTATAAATATAATAGTTTTCAAAGCATATCGAAAAAACAGAAATACTAAAAGACTTTAGACACTAACTATCTATAAAGCACGTAATACTGGGATAGATGTCGACACAAGACCTGCAACAACTCATAATAACTGGAAAAAATTAATGTAAAATCCTTTAGAATGCAAGGAGACTCACCAAAGCTACGGAAGCGTAAAATCCTCTACAATGCAAAGAGACTCACCAAAGCTACTAAAGCGCCAAGTGATATCAACAAAATGCGTGTTGGTGATCCTGAACACATGTATCTACATTATAAAAAAATGCAGGTCAAATGACATCAATACATTTAATGTACGAGTATGTAATATATCCAAAATGAAACAACTAATAGAAAGGGAAGTTCAGTTTCCATTCCCCAAACTGTTAAAAAACAAAAATCATCGTTTTGTTTTTGCTTTTTCATTAGCTCTCTGCGGAAGGGGTACAATTTAGATATATGCCAAGGTTTCAGACAAAAAGGAATATATATATATATATATATATATATATATATATATATATATATATATATATATATATATATATATATATATATATAAAATCATGCTCAAATTTATAAAATAGATTTTTTTCTCTGGTTTGAGATAACTGTTAAACTATCCTCTTAAAAGTGGGTATCTACTATAAAATATCTATGAACTCAAAAAATCATTTAGAAAATCAAAGTTATTCTTTTATCACTTTAAATGGTTTCCTTGTACTCTTTCCCAAAATATCTCTTTAAACTCTGCTCTTAATTCTTCTTTACTTTTGTCACAAATCAATTTAAGAGAGTGATTGATTAAAATGATATCTCAATAAATAACTCAATGATAAGGCTCATGAAGGAAAATAGACTTGAACAATCAATTCTAAGAATCTCAATACATGATGTACATCAACTGAAAAATAACGAATAGAAATTTGGAATTCAACAATACTACTTATCTGAAGAATAATTGAAATCCAGAATAAAAAACATATATTACTCTTTCTCTGAATTTTAACATATGTAGGGACTGAGGACGAACTATTTCAACAAAATGATAGCCTTAGATACTTTGTAAGAACAATGTACTTGGCAAAAATAATGGAAACTTGAAGAATGCTTGAAACCATAGATTTCTCTTCATAAATTCTTGATCTAAGTCTTTGTGGTGTTAAAGAACATAAAATAATGTTCTAACAATGATTAGACCTTTAATTAGGTGAAATAGGGTCGAGATTTAGGCTTAGAATGGATAGGGAAATCTGAAATATCCTTAATTAATCAAAAACAGCGAAACGCTAGTCACGCCTGATGAAGGTCCTCACGACCATTTACCAAGATCACTTCTCGTAACCTGTCATCATAAAAAATAACTGAAACAAAAAAATTTCAAAAAATATGAGGGCTTATCATGGTTGTCGTCAAGTCTGTTGTCAGCTTTTTCTGATATGACAGTTTTGATGAAATGTACATAACATTTTGTGCCGACCTCTAAATGAAAGAACCTCAGCTGCGTCAAAAAGAGGACTAAAAGATATTCAATTGATAGGTTATGGAATACCTAATCAATTATATATTTGGAGATATGATTATTTGAAGTTGACCTAAGTAGAATCTTATATCAAACTTAATCAGTAAGGTATCTTTAAATTCAACTGTGTGCTAGGGGGTTCTTGTGACTTATATTCATATCAAAATCAATTCCAACACTAAAGGATTGAATTTTTCACAGATGATAAATTAAGGAATCACGTGTTATGATCTTACATGCAATTTAAGAATGATCCAGGCTTTAGCTTAGAAACTTTTGGGGTGTAATAATAGCTCCCCCTTGAAATCGTTAATCCTCGAATGATGGTTGAACTGAGCATGCAAAGGTTAAGAGATTGTTAAACAACCTAGTTCAATGCAAAATACACATAAAACTTATTAACTCAAAATACTACATGAGTGATTGAATTGAATGAGTACATTAGAAAGAGTTAATACCTTGGACTGGAACTAACTTGGAGGAAAAGAGATGAGAGTATCTCTTGTTCATCTCTTCCTCAGCCATCCATGTAGTCCCCTCAACAAACTGATTCTCCATAAGGCCTTGAATGATTCAACCTCATTAATTCTCTACTTTTGAACCTAACAATCAAGATTCTAAACGTGAATATCCTCATAAGATAGGTCGTCTTTGATACCAGGATTCTCAGTAGGCACAATAAGTGAAGTATAATCCCAAACACTTTTTTAGCATAAAAATGTGAAATACTAGTTTGAATACTACTAACTTAGACGGTAGCTCCAACTCATAAGCTACATTACAAACTCTCTTGGATATCTTGCAAGGACCAATGTATCAAGGATTGATCTTTGCTTTCTTTCCAAATATGATAAAACACTTTATAGTTGAAACCTTCAGATATATTAGGTAATCAAATCAAACGCCAAATCTCTTGTTTTATCATTTGTAAGTGATTTATGACGACCTTGCGCTATTTCAAAGCTCTCTTGGATTATTTTCACCTTCTACATGGATTGAGGAATGAAGTATAGTCCAATTAACTCACCTTCACCAACCTCAAACAAGCCAATAGGAGATCTACACCTTTATTCATAAAGAGCCTCATAAGAAGCCATCTAAATACTGGTGATAGTTGTTAATATACAAAAACTAATTAAAAGGCGAGTGGTCATCCAAATTCCATTTGAAATCTAACACTCCTGTTGTAAAAATATCCTCTAATTCTATGTTCTAGTCGTAGATTCAATACTAATCATCTCCCACTTCCATTCCAGAATGACTATGTTCTTAGCCACACCACATGCCCTTTGGTGTTCAATCTTGGCTTGTTGACAATTTGGGCACTTATCAACAAACATTGTAGTTCACATCTTCATACTATTCCACTAATAGACTTCTCTAAAGTCATGGTACATCTTTTTTGAACCTGAATGAATTGAATATATTAAACTATGAGCTTCTTCCATGATCCTCTATTGGAGCCCATCCACCTTTAGAGCACACAATCTACCTTGATATCTCAATACATCATCCCCCTTTCTTCAAAATCCATTGCCTTATGCTTAAAACATTTGCCTTTAATTCAAGTGCGAGGATGTATTTGTATTGCTTCTCCTTCACTTCAGACACTAACGAAGATTCAGCCCTATTCATCACAACAACTCTACATTCAATGGAATCTTTAAAGCGGAAACCGAAATGTGCAAGTCGATGTTCTTTCTTAGCTAAATCTTTCGTCCCTTCCTCAACATGAGAAGAACTCCCTGGAAAACCTTCTTAAGTCATCAACAATAACAATAGCTTTGGTTGGATGGTAGAGAATATTCATATCATAATCCTTGAGTAGCTCTAACCATCTCCGTGGTCAAAGATTTATTTCTGGACGAGTGTAAACATACTAAAGGATCTTTGGTCCCTAAATACGTCTAGATGGACTCTATAAAAATAGTACGCCTATTTCTCTTAACTCTACATTATGGATTAGATGATTACTCTCGTGAATCTTAAGCTGCCCTGATACATAAGCTACGAACTTACCATTTTGTATCAATATACAACCAATACAAACACTGGACACGTTACAATCCAAAATAATTTATTTGTACTCTACTGACATTATAGCTTAATTTATGGACTATCAATATAAAACATCACTTCTCTAAGTGAAACTAAATATACTTGAATTATGCATTTTACTTGACCAATCATTTATCTGTCCTCACTCTATGACAGATTTGAATTCAAGATCCTCATCACAGTCCTCAAAATAATGTAATGTGTGTTCAAGTAATTAGGATATATAGTAGTGAGATTCTTTTTAGTTACACTAAAATAAAATGTGTGTGTTTCCGTGCGCGTGTCTGTGTTTGTGTGTGTCTATGTGTCTGTGTGTGAGTATGTATGTATGTGTGTGTTTGTGTATGTGTTATTTGTTTGATATTATTATTTAATAATTATATAAACTTTGAAATTGTCAGTTAATCAATATTCATAAATATATTTATAAATCAAGTGTTTAGCGCGTGGACACATATACTAGTAAAATATATTAAAAGAAACATATTATTATATAATATGACCAATTGGCCTGCATATTTTTTTTAATAAAAAACTAATTTAAACATAAAAACTGTAGAGAGAAAATTTTTCCATACACAAAAGTCCCTAAACAACTACATTATATATCCTATTATGTTATGCTATGAGAATATGGATCTTCAATTTTTATAGATCTCCAAACTTTTATTTTAGGAGAAAATAATTAAATATGAAAGAGAAATATATTTTCCTTTCATTAAAAGTAAAATCAATTATCATAATGCTTTAACTTTCCTTCAAGTTAAAATTAAAACTCAAATATGGAAAGAAAACTTATAATGGCCCGTTAGGTCATTTTGAGCACTAGGATTATTTTGATTCTTCTTGTAAAGATTTAAATGAAATTTTTAAATATTCGACAACTACAATTATTTAGTTGTAGGATATTTGTTAAATAATTAATATAGTTAATAGTTAATGGATCAATCTCACGATTTACTTAGTCATGGAAAATTTTTCAAAATGTTAATATTTTAATATATAAGAGGGCTTATTAGCAACACTTTCAAAATTTAGTAAAAATGTAAAAAATATTTAGTTAGTTTTTTTGTTCTTATATTTAGTTTGTTATGTATCTCATTTGTGGGTTTATTATTTGTTTTTATGTCAAGAATATTTATGTAAGATATTGGGGGAAATTTAGGGGAGAGAATTTCTTTTAAAAAAGGGACAAATGCTTAAAAGTCTCATCAGTAATAATTTATCAAAAATACATCAACTTCCATCTCTTTCTTCTTCTTTCTCCGAGTTTTAAAAACACGTCTTTCACTATTGTTCTAAATGAATGCAATATCCAATTTTCTTAATATTTTTTGGTTTCTAAACACTTTTATTTACCAAAATAAATATCCAATTTTCACTAATTATTGTTATGAAAATCAATTAAAAAAGTACCACATTATAAAATTTTCAATATCCAAGTTTCACTCAATATTGTTATGAAACTTTATGATAATACGTTATAGTTTTATTTATTAATTTTTTTTAATATTCAGAAATTTATACACCTATAATTTAATCTTTTATCTGGCATAATTTTCTCACAGTTTATTTATTTTATTTTCAGAATTTTGTATTCTTGTCTAAATCATATTCATTCCAATAAGTATACCACTTGTATTTATATTTATTCCAGTTTTATTGTTGTATTTTGTATAACGAAACTTGTATTTCTTGATTAGTTTGTATTCGTTCCAACATGTCTGGCAAATAAATATGTAGTTATTTGAGAAACATATTTGTATTCATATATTTATTTCACTGTGTATTTATTTTTCTCTTCAGAATTTTGTTTCCTTTTCTAAGGCCTATTCATTCCAATATGTATATTATTTGTATTTGTATTCGGTCAAGTTTTTATATTGTATTTTGTATAATGGTGTATAAAATATAAATTTAATATGATAGAAAAGTGAGAATGAAATATAAAATTAAAAAAGATTACGAGAATATTTGTTGTAATTATTCTTCAATAAAATACTTAACTAGTCGGTTAAACTTTAAGTAAATATAATTAGGAACAAATAAAGATGCATAAACTATGCAACATGAGATTTTGAATTAAAGCAAATATTAATAGCATACATAATAGTTTGAATATGAATTGAGAGAGGATATACAAATTTGAAAGAAAAACAATAAAAAAATAAACTAATAGAAATTCATTCTTCTTATAAATAAAATATATAACTAGCTGACATACCTTTGGGATGAATACAAATTAGGAACAAATACAAGATTCACAAACTTTGCAACATGAGATTATTAATAAATACAAACATTGATAGCATACATCGTGATTTGAATACAAATTTAGAAGGAATACAAAATTTTAAAAAGAACTATAAACACAAAATAAACTAATAGAAAATTGTTCTTCCTCAACTTGGTGTTCAACAAGTTTTCGAAATCTCCTACACTCATTTTTTTCTTTTATTTATAGTGATACAAAAAGATGCAAACAACAACTCTTTGATCGTCTCTCTTCGAATATTTTAGCAGTGGAACCTCCTACATTGTCCGCTATTTTTTGAGTTTATATATATATATATATATAAAAATATATATATATATATACATAATTTAAACAAAAAAACAGTAATCAAACCTTAAAATAAGATGAAGATGCATACCTTATTCAAAAGGATTATTGTGAATCTCTTTAGAGATATATTTCCCGATTTCTAAAGAAAAAAAACAAAAAAGACGGAAAAGATAAGTGAGAGTCGAAAGATGAAGAAGAGCTGGAAGAGTGAAACCAGTGAGCTACAGAGAACTTTTTTTTAAAAAAAACATATGAGAGAGAATGAGTTGGAAAATGTATAATTAAAGTGATATAAAATAGGAACTAAAATTAGGATACTCATTATATTCTAAAATATTGACATTTTGACATATTTGCTAAAATTTATAAAATATGGATATTTTTAATATTTATGTTAGGATTTTTGACTAGTTTGCTAATATCCTTTACCACTTGGCCCATATAAATTAAATTAATATTGATAGGTCTGATAAATTGGGGTCATAACATCCGTCTCAAATAAAAAAGGGGAAATGGAAAAGACATTAAGAGCAAGAACATGAAGTGCATAAACCAAATTATCACACCCCAATTCATAACTACACTTATTCAATTGTCGAAAAAAATTAATAATTAATTTAATTAGAAAGTAATGGATCAAGTGTGAAATCTATTCTATACCCTTTATTACTTGGCCCATATGATTATATTAAGTTAGTGGGGTTACTCTTTTGATATCATAATTTTAAGGAAAAGAGAGAATGAAGGTCATAGTGTGGCATCACCACATTAAGAACTAAGCAGGTATGCGTTCGTATTCACCCAAATTATAGGTATAATATTAAATTAATATGTATACACTATATTCGATATTTAGGAAAGCATATTTATGTATATTGGGGGAACGATGTGGAATTTTATTATGAAATTAATATTTAATTAGATTGGGTAATCACTGAAATTTGGGGCAACAGGGTGTTGCTAATATCGGCTAATAATTATTATTATATGATTCTTGGTATAGCTTGGTTATCCCCTTTTCAATCAAATTTAAATTGTCATGCCAAGACAGTTTGATTAGCTATGCCTAGAATTCCTTAGTAGAATGGAGATGTTCTCTCAGTCACCCTCCTAAAGGGGTGATATCATTTTTTAAGGCTCGTCACTTGGTAGAGAAAGGTTGTTTGAGTTAGTTGGCGCACATTCGAGATACTAGTGTTGAGACTACTATGCTTCAGTCTATTTCGGTGGTGACTAAATTTTTGAAGGTATTTTTGACAAATTTACCAAGTCTTCCGCCTGGACGTGATATTGATTTTTGTATTGATGTAGAACTAGGAACTTAGACTATTTCTTTTCCTCCTTATCGTATGGCACCGGACGAATTGAAAGATTTGAAATAACAGTTACAAGATTTGTTGACCAAGGGTTTTATAAGACCTAGTGTATCTCATAGGGGTACTCCTGTGTTATTTGTGAAAAAAGAAAGATGGATCCATGCGTATATGTATCGACTATCGATAGTTGAACAAGGTTACCATAAGAAATAAGTACCCGATACCTCCTATTGATGATTTATTTGATTAGTTGCAGCGCGTTTTAGTTTTCTCCAAGATTGACTTGAGATCCGGCTATCATCAGTTGAAGGTTAAGGTGGAGGATATCCTTACACAACTTTTTGGACACGTTATGGTCTTTATGAGTTTCTGGTAATATCTTTTGGATTGACAAATGCCTCAACAACTTTAATGGACTTGATGAGCAGAGTGTTCAGATTATACTTGGAATTTTTGTTATAGTCTTCATAGATGATATATTGATATACTCTCTTAGTAAGGAGGAACATGAGCATCATTTAAGGATTGTGCTTGGTATTCTGAAAAAAAAAACTCTATGAAAAGATTTCAAAGTGTGAGTTTTGGCTCAGTTTGATAGCATTGTTGGGACATGTATTGTCCAAGAAGGGTATTAGGTGGATACTAAGATGATCAAGGCAGTTAGATATTGGGTTAGACTTTCTTCGGTTATTGAGATTCAGAGTTTCTTAGGTCTTGCAGGTTATTAGACAATTTGTACAGGGGTTCTCTTGCATTGCATTCTCATTAACTAGATTGACCTAGAAGGAAATGGCTTCTAGTGTTTTGATAAGGTCGAGGTAAGTTTTCAAAAGCTCAAAAATTTTATTACTTATTGCTCTAGTTTTGACTCAACTCGTGGAGAGGGTGGATTTTGTCATATATTGTGATGCTTCTTGAATTTATCTTGATGGTGTGTTGAAGTAGAAGGGTAATAGCTCTGTTTCGAGGCAGTTGAAGCTGGTTCACTAGAAGAACTATCTTATCAACGACTTGGATTTGGTTTAAATTTATAGTATTCACATTGAGATTTTCAGGGTATTACTTATATGATGTGTATTGTCAGGTGTTCATGGATCTAGTCTCTAATATATATTAAATTAGAGAAATATCAATTCGGGGTTGCAAAATTGATTTTGAGTTGCTCAAGGACTATGAGATTAATATCTTTTATCATCTAAATAAGGCGAATGTGGTTGTGGATTCTCTACGTAGAAAGAGGTTGAGTGTACAAAATCTAGTGTGTGTGCCAAGTGGGTGAGATCCTTTGGCTATGGATATCCGGTCCTTAGACAATAGCTTAGCGGGACTTATTATTTTGAAAGTTGGTAGAGTTTTTCCTTACATGGAGGCTGGATCATCCTTATTGAATCAGATTCGGATTGAATAGTTTAATGACGGAGATTTGTGTAATATTCAAGACAAGGTGTTACAAAGAGAAGCGAATGAGGAAATTATTGATGGTGGGTATTTTTTACAATAAAATATCGTATTTATATTATTCAGGTAGGTGAATTGACTAGAATTATCATGGATTACGCCCAAAGTTTAAGGTATACAATTCACCTGAGTTCCACTAAAATGTATCATTTATTAGCAAGTGATATATGAACACCAAAAATCTTGAGGTTTAACCTACAGAACGCCAAGTGAGAAATAATATCTAAAGACTTTGTGGTAGGGTTGTTTTGTACCTTAGGTAAGGGTTTATGCTATTTGCGTAATTGTGGATAGATTGAGCAAGTCTATATATCTCATGCCGATTTAGACTATTTATATTTTAGAGACGTTACTCTAGTCTTACTTGGGGAGATTTTTTGATTACATGGGGTGCCCATATCTGTTATTTCATGTAGTACACAAATTATATCTCATTGTTAGCAATCTATGCAGAAGGAGTTAAGACTCGTATAAATCTTAGTACATCCTTGCATACACAGACTGATAGTTAGTCCGAATGGACTGTTGAAGTCCTTGAGAACATGTGGCAGGTGTGCGTTATCACTTTTGTGGTAATTGAGGATAAATTCTTTATTTTAGTGGGGATGCATGCAACAACAAGTCTCTAGTTGGTTAGTTTAATGCATTTGAGATTGCACTGTGGGGCACATATTTAGTGAGGGAGTCCTTAAACACGGTTAAGTTGCTTGAGTTTAGTTTTTTCATGGCTCTGAGTAGGCAAAAGAGTTGAGCATATGGAAAGATTCGTGATTTAGAGTTAATGATTGGAGAACGGGTTCTATTGAATATTGTACATATGAAAAGTATGATGAAATTTGAAAAGAAGAAAAAGTTGAGCTCGACGTAATTTTTGGTGTCGAGATTGATCAACGTGTTGGTGAGGTGGCTACAAGTTTACTTTGCTATTTGATTTGTCGGGTGTTTACATTACATTTGATAATTCTACACCGAAGAAGTTTCATTTAGGATGATTTGAATGTGATTCAATGAGATTCAGTGTTACTTGGTAGGATATTACTTATGAGAAGTCGGTAACTAACATGGTAACATGGATGAGAAAATTTGAAAGTTGAGGTCAAAAGAAGTTATTCCAGTAATGGAAACTATTTGTAACGTTTTGGATAAGGGGAAGAATGGTTATGGCTATTTATGGCAATCATTCGACACAGATTAACTTTGGGTAATATGTATTAGGAGAATATGTCGCTCCTTTTCATCCAAGGATAAACAAATAACTTATATGAAATTCAGCATCTAAGAAAAATATCTGCTCCAAATTTTACGAACATCTCTTCCATCGATTTTAGAATCGTTGAAAACGATTACATTTGTTATCTCTACTCAATTACATGGTAGACAACAAACAATACGAAACTCTATGCCTAAAAATACACATATCAACGAAACTGACATAACATATCTCCCATTGATTTTAAAATTGTTGAAAATGCTTACAATGGTTAATTCCACTAGATTTGAGAGTAGACAAACAATTAATGAAACTCAATTCCTAAAATACACATGAAAATTACCATAACTATATAAATAAGGTGATTTTTATGTATTTATAGAGATCCTGAATCTACTATACCCTTTTTCGAACTCCTTAATGGAAATTCTAGATCCACAATTGAGCAGACAAATAGCTAATACAGTTATTTATGGTGAATGCAAGAAACAACAAAGGGACCCTTAATGCGAAAACCTTAAATACATGTCCCTCGACATAAACGTCCATTGGTTAGTAGCGGAGACTTCAATTGTATTCTAAATCTGAGGGAGAAAAAATGTGAGGGAAGATACAGACGATGTTAGAAAATATGTCAATGTTAAATTGTATCTCAGATTGTTCCCTCATTGTCACTGGAATGGCACTGACAAGGCAAATGAACAATTATTTCTCCATAATAAAAAAGAGGATGCTTTTTGGCAACAAAAAGCTGGTCTCCGATGGTTCAAAGAAGGTGATACTAATTCTAAATTTTTTGATACCATGATTAAGGCCAAAAGAAGAAGGCTTAGTCTCAAAGGAATGAAAGATTCTGATAATAACAAGGTGATGATGCTATTGCTAAAGAGCCCATAAATTTCTTTGAAAATGAATTCACCAAGCAAGATTAACAGAGGGACCACACACACCGAAGCTGCATTCCTATAGTAATCTCTGATGAAGATAATTCCTATTATGTTAGAAATAAAAGACGTTGTTTTTCAATAAAACCAGAGAGTGCTCCTAAGACCAGATGGGGTATCGGGAAAATTCTATCAACATTGTCTTTTATTTTCAGTAGTATTCTCTGGTTTGAAGTGATAATTCTCATACCAAAATGCGCAATTTGAAACATCTAACTGACTAGCAATGAAAACTCTGGTGGGACCAAAATGGAGCATGCCAGGTTGTAATCATGATTTGTATAAGGCTAAATTTGAGTAGAAAAAAAACTGGCAAATCCAATCATTAGTTCATATATGTTGCAGAAACATTGACAAGCATCCCTTACTTCCGAAAAGGGGTGAAGAAGGAAAACACTACATTATTTTTAAGAGTAAAAAGAAACTACTTTTTGCCTACCTTCACATAGTGGTACCGTTGGATACTCTTGATGTGATATACCAGATCCCATCCTTGACACAAAGGGAAAAAATATTCGTATGATTACTGTTTTTCCCAATCTTCAGATCCTCCATCCAAATCAGAAACGCCATTTCGCTAATTTTCCGCTATCATTTCTCAGTTGATTGTACTAATATTCCTTTGAAGCTCTATATTTGATTTCTGTATATTTAATTATTAGCAACATCTCTTTTTATAATGCTAAGAAAGTAAACTAAAATAGGAATACAAAACCTATTTCTTAGGAAAAATAAATTTTATTTTAGACTGACATTTAAGAAAAAAAAAGGAAAAGAGAGGAAAAAGTGGAGTCTAACATTGAATTACCATTTTATCTACGCTTAATTATAATGTTATACAATATTTAATTAATTAAATATTATCATAGTATACTATATAAAGTTTATATTGCTTAATGTCAACATACTATTTAAATGTGAAGAATATAGATAATTGTGGTTCAATACTTCAATTATGGACGACTTAAATGTAGGATATGCACTAATATTCTAGCAACCTCATTTTATAAGCTTGAAAGGTAATGTGAAAAGTATTGATAATCGTGATTCAATACTTCATGGACATTTCAAATGTAGGATATGCACTAATAAACATTTTTTGTCAATTATATGTATATAATAAAAATTAGAAGAGACATATGATTTCATAAACACATATTAAATGGTAAATAATGGTTATACAAAACTATTAATTTGAAGTTAAAAGAACATTATATCTTTGTTTAAGACATTTTGTCTTCAATATTAAAAAAATTGATTTTCTTTAGTTAACTATCTTAATTGATAATGAATGATCTTACCTAATCTATGAAATGATGCTCAGTGATCAACTTATATAAATGACTTCATAAATAAAAAATATGTACAACTCTTTCCATTAGGAAAAGCAATATAGGAAACACACAAATTTAATAAGTTTATTTTCAGCTTTATTATTGTTAATGTGTACGTAAAATATATTATTCTTGTTTATGTAATATTTTATTTTATAAGTTTTAAGTTTAATCAATTATCAATGTCTCTTATATTCATGTTTATGTGTTAAAATTAAACCGATATATTAACATAGAAGTGTTAGAGATTGACTTTTGGTCCTCTGAAATGACATGTCTTAACCATTAGCTTTGAGTCTTTGCTTAGGTTGAAGTTATTTGAAACTTTAATTTTTGATATCTTAAGATTGTTGAAATTGGTAAAAAAAAAAAAGTCGATGATAAAAAAAAATAGGTATTTATATATAATATTTTGGTGATTCATATTTATTAATATTTTTAAAATTATACTTATAAGTGGATGAATGAAACTACTCTAACTTTTGAAATCGATAATCATAACAATATAGTGGAAAACGCATCAAGATCATTACTTATGGAAGAGTTTCATGCTATATATGAATACATTAAATGTTGCTCAAAATATAATTCATTAAACATTTTATCTAGCTAGCTAAATTTAGATGTTAAATTTTGTAGTTTCAAATAATAATAATCATCTAGAAGAAGTTATTCAAATATAAGTTGAGTATTCATCTATTTTAATTTAAATTTTTTCACTTTATTCTATTATTCATCAGAATATATTTTTAATATGATTTATTTTGTATGAACAACTTGTATAGGACAGACGTGCAATGCACATTATTAGTGACTAGTAATATAAAAAAGAAAACCACACAAATCAGGAATCCCTTTTATTTTATTATATTTCTCAAAGTGCCCTCTTTCTTATCAATATGATTCCATATATTAATGACAGTCATAATCAAGAGGGGGAATGTATCGGTGAATCCACCGCGGCGTGATGTCTGTTTTGGTCAAATTGGGTCACATCCCAACAGTAGAATAAACTAGAAATATTGTTTGTTAGACAATAAAAAATAGTTCCTATAATGTCTGCTTCAACTTCCTTGTGGGCAATACACTGAAGGAACTAACAAATGTTTGTTTCATCAAAAATTGCACCTTCGTCCCCTCGTCCTCTAGCTTGTCCGCCGCTTTATTTGGTTGCTTATACTCCTGCTTTGCCATATATTACTATAAATGAAAAGCTCAAAAATGTAATGTTAAATTACCATTTATCCTTTCAGTAAATTATAATGTTATACAATATTAAATTAATTTAATATTATCAAAGCATACTATATTAAGTTTATATTGCTTAATGTCAACGTACTATTTAATGTGAAAGAACTTTTCACTTTCTGCAACCTCATCTTATCAGACTGAAAAAGAATGTGAAAAGTATAGATAATTGTGGTTCAATATATACTTCAATTATGGATATCTTAAATGTATGATATGCACTAAAATTCTTTCAACCTCATTTTATAAGCTTGAAAGGAAATGTGAAAGTATTGATAATCGTGGTTCAATAATTCAATTATGGACGTTTCAAATGTAGGATATGCACTAATATTTTTTTTCTCAATATGCATATAATAATTTTTAATAGAGGTATATGATTCCATAAACACATATTAAATAGTAAATAATGGTTAAACAAAACTATTATTTAGAAGTTGAAAGAACATTATATCATAGTTTAAGGCTTTTTGTCTTCAATATTAAAACTTTTGATTTTCTGTAGTTACCTAACTTAATTGATAAAGAATGACCTTATGCAATTCATTAAATGATGCTCAATGATCATTTTATATAAATGATTTCATAAATAAAAAATATGTACAACTCTTTCCATTAGGAAAAGAAATAGAGGAAACACATAAATATAATGAATAAGTTTATTTTTAACTTTATTACTGTAAATGTGTTCGTAAGAATATTTTATTCTTTTTTCTGTAATATTTTATTTTATAAATTTTATGTTTCATAAATTATCAATGTTTCTTATATTCATGTTTATGTGTTAAGATAAAATTGATGTATTCACATAAAAGTGTTAGAGATTGACTTTTGGTCCACTTAAATGTCTTGTCTTAACTATTAGCTTTGAGTCTTCACTTAGCTTGAAGTTATTTGAAACTTTAATTTTTGAAACCTTAAGTTCAATGAAATTGATTAATAAGAAAGTTGATGAATGAAAAAAATAGGTGTTCATATATAATGATTTTTGTGATTCATGATTATTAATGTTTTTTTTAAAATTATATTTATAAGTGGATGAATGAAGCTATTCTAACCCTTGAAATCGGTAATAATAACCATAAAGTGGAATACACATCATGAACATTACTTATGAAAGCGTTTCATGTTATATATGAATGCATTGAATGTTACTCAAAATATAATTCATTAAACATTTTACCTACCTAGCAAAATTCAGAAGTTGAATTTTGTAGTTTCAAATAATTTTAATTATCTAAAAGAAGTCATTTAAATATAAGTTGAGTATTAATCTATTTTAACTTCTATATTTTCACTTTATTCTATTATTCATCAAAATTTATTTGTAATATGATTTATTTTGTATGAACAACTTGTATGGGAAACACGTGCAATGCACGTGATTTATGACTAGTAATATATAAAGAAAAACCCACACAAATCATGAATCCCTTTTATTTTATTATATTTTTCAAAGTGCCCCTTTTTTTATCAATAAGATTTCATATATTAATAATAATAATAATCAAGAGGGGAACACATCAGTGCATCCGCCGCGGCGTGATGTCTGTTTTGATCTAATTGGGTCACATCCCGACACTGAAATAAACTAGGAATATTGTTTGTTAGCCAATTAAAAATAGTTCCTATAGTGTCTGCTTCGACTTCCTTCTCAGCATACACTGAAGGAACTAACAAAATGTTTGGTTCATAAAAAATTTTCACCTTCGTCCTCTCTCTCTCTAGCTTGTCCGCCGCTCTATTTTGTTGCCGATACACCTGTTTCACTTTATTTTATTAAAAGTAGAAAGCTCGAAAATGTGACGTTGAATAACCATTGTTTTCCTCACACTAAATTATAATGTTATACCATATGAGATTAATTAAATATTATCATAGTATACTATATTAAGTTTATAATTCTTAATGTCATCATACTATTTAACGTGAAAGAACTCTTCACTTTCTGCAACCTCATGTTATCAGACTGAAAGAGATGTGAAAAGTATAGATAATTGTGGTTCAATATATACTTCAATTATAGATGTCTTAAATGTATGATATGCACTAATACTCTTGCAACCTCATTTTATAAGCTCGAAAATGAATGTGAAAAGTATTGATAATTGTAGTTAAATATTTCATTTATGGATGTTTTAAATGTAGGATATGCACTAATATTCATTTTTTCTCAATAATATGCATATAATAATTATCAGTAGAGGTATATGATTCCATAAGCACATATTAAATGGTAAATAATGGTCATACAAAGCTATTATTTAGAAGTTGAAAGTACATTATATCATAGTTTAAGGCTGTTTGTCGTCAATATAAAAACTTTTGATTTTCTTTAGTTGCCTAACTTAATTGATAAAGAATGATCTTATGTAATCTATTAAAGGATTCTCAATGATCATTTTATATAAAATAAATTATAAATAGAAATAATGTACAACTCTTTCCATTACGAAAAACAATAGAGGAAACACATAAATATAATGAATAAGTTTATTTTAAACTTTATTACTGTGAATGTGTTCGTAAGAATATATTATTCTTTTTTATGTAATATTTTTTTTATAAGTTTTAAGCTTCATAAATTATCAATGTTTCTTATATTAATGTTTATGTGTTAAAATCAAACTGATGTATTGACATAGAAGTGCTAGAGATTGACTTTTGGTTCTCTTAATTGTCAAGTCTTAACCATTAGCTTTGAGTCTTTGCCTAGCTTGAAGTTATTTGAAACATTAATTTTTGATACCTTAAGTTTGTTGAAATTGGTAAAAAAAAAGTTGATGAACGAAAAAAATCGGTATTCATATATAATATTTTTGTTATTCATGTTAATGTTTTTTTAATTATATTTTTAAGTCGATGAATGAAACTCTTCTAACCCATAAAATTGGTAATCATAACAATAAAGTGGAATACACATTAAGAACGTTCCTTATGGAAGAGTTTCATGCTATATATGAATACATTAAATGATGCTCAAAATATAATTCAGTAAACAATTTACCTACCTAGCTAAATTTAGATGTCGAATTTTATAGTTTCAAATAATATTTAATCATCTAGAAGAAGTTATTCAAATATAAGTTGAGTATTCATCTATTTTAACTTTTTTTTTTACTTTACTCTTTTATTCAATACAATATATTTTTAATATAATTTATGTTGTGTGAACAACTTGTTTGGCACACACATACAGTGCACGTGATTTGAGACTAGTAATATATAAAAGAAAACCCATACAAATCAGGAATTCCTTTTATTTTATTATATTTCTCAACCCCCCCTATTTTATAAATAAGATTTCATATATCTATAATAATCATAATAAATAGTGGAGATGTATCGGTACATCCGCTGTAGCTTGACGTCTGTTTTTGTCAGGTTGGGTTACATCCCGATCTGGAAATAAAATAGGAATATTGTTTGTTAGCCAATTAAACATAGTTCCTATAGTGTCTGCATCAACTTCCTTATGGGCATTCACTGAAGGAACTAACAAAATGTTTGGTTCATCAAAAAATTCACATTCATCTCCTCTTTCTTTAGCTTGTCCGCGTCTATATTTTGTTGCAGATACACCTACTTCACCATATATTGTTAAAAGTGAAAAGCTCCAAAATGGAAAATTGAATTACAATTTTTATCCTTTTACTAAATTATATTGTTATACAATATTAAATTAATTACATATTGTCATAGCATACTAAATTAAATTTATATTGCTTAATGTCAGCGTACTATTTAATGTGAAAGAAGATTTCACTTTCTGCAACCTCATGTTATCAGATTGAAAGAGAATGTGAAGAGTATAGATAATTATGGTTCAATACTTCAACTATGGACGTCTTAAATGTAGGATATGCACTAATATTCTTGCAACCTCATTTTATTAGCTTGAAAGAAAATGTGAAAACTATTGATAATCGTGGTTCAATACTTCAATTATGGACGTTTTAAATGTAGGATATGCGCTAATATTCCTTTTTTCTCAATTATCTATATATAGTAAATATTAGAAAAGGCATATGATTTCATAAACACATATTAAATGGTAAATACTAGTTATACAAAGCTATTATTAGAAGTTGAAAGAACATTATATCATAGTTTAACACTTTTTGTCTTCAACATTAAAACTTTAGATTTCTTTAGTTAGCTAACTTAATTTATAGTGAATGATTTTATCTTATCCATTCAATGATGCTCAATGATCAACTTATATAAATGAATCCATAAACAAAAATATGTACAACTCTTTCCATTAGGAAAAGCAATAGAGGAAACACACAAATTTTATGAGATTTTATTTTCAACTTTGTTAGGGATAATGTACAAGTACCCCCTCAACCTATGCCTGAAATCTCAGCGACACACTTATACTATACTAAAGTATTATTACCTCTTGAACTTATTTTACTAATAATTTTCTATCCTTTTCGGCCTACGTGGCAAAATTTTGTGGGCCCAACGCAGATTGACTTTTTCTTTCAAGCTAGTGCCACATAGATCAAAAAGGGGTAGAAAATTATTTATAAAATAAGTTCAGGGGGGTGATAGGACCTTAGTATAGTATAAGTTGTCTCTGGGACTTTGGACATAGGTTGAGGTGTGGTACTTGTGCATTTTCTCGCTTTATTATTGTAAATGTGTTCGTAAAAATATATTATTCTTGGTTATGTAAAATTTTATTTTATAAGTTTTAAGTTCCATATATTATCAATGTTTCTTGTATCCATGTTTATGTGTAAAAATCAAACTGATGTATTGACATAGAAGTGTTAGAGACTAACTTTTGGTCCTCTTAAATGTCATGTCTTAACCATTAACTTTAAGTCTTTGGTTAGCTTGAAGTTATTTGAAGCTTTAATTTTTGATACATTAAGTTTGCTGAAATTGATAAAAAAAAGTTGTTGAATGAAAAAAAATAGGTACTAATATATAATATTTTGGTGATTCATGCTTATTAATGTTTTTCTAATTATATTTATAAGTGGGTGAATTAAACTACTCTAACCTTTGAAATCAATAATCATAGCAAAAAAGTGGAATACACATCAAGAACATTACTTATGGAAGAGTTTCATGCTATTTATGAAATACATTAAATGTTGCTCAAAATATAATCCATTAAACATTTTACATAGCTAGCTAAATTTAGATGTTGAATTTTGTAGTTTCAAATAATACTTAATCATCTAGAAGAAGTCATTCCAAAATAAGTTGACTATCTATTTTAACTTCTATTTTTTCACTTTATTCTATTATTCATTACAATATATTTTTAATATTTTTTTTTGTACGAAAAACTTGTATGGGACACACGTGCAATGAACGTGATGAGAGACTAGTAATATATTAAATAAAACCCACACAAATTAGGAATCCTTTTTATTTTATTATATTTCTCAAAGTGCCCTTTTTTAATCAATAAGATTCCATATATTAATAATAATCATAATAAGGAGGAGGAATGTATCGGTGCATTCGCTGCGGCGTGATATGTGTTTTGGTCAAATTGGGTCACATTCCGACCTTGGAATAAACTAGTAATATTGTTTGCATCCTATCAAATATAGTTCCTATAGTTTCTGCTTCAACTTCCTTCTGGGCATACACCGAAGGAACTAACTAAATGTTTGGTTCATAAAAAATTGTCACATTCATCCTCTATTTCTCTAGCTTTTCTGCCGCTCTATTTTTTTTTGCTGATGCACATGCTTCACCTTGGTAAACTTCTATCTTTCCCATCAATTACCTACAATCATCAACAATATTGTCATGTAGAAAGTTAATTTTTTTTTATTTATCATATCTATAGCTTCTATAGAGTCAGAGTTGATTTGTAGAAGGATGTGGTAATGGTGGACAACAATTTAGAGGCCTCTCCTCATTGATAGTAGTTTAGCAGTTAGGGAGCTAGCGTGTAGGATGTGCTCATTGAAGCCCATGACCCAAATGCCCCAAGTGGTTTCTAACCAATCCAGATATGCCACTAGGACCTAGGTTATCCTTCACAGAGGCATCTGTGTTAAGCTTCTATGTTCCCTAGGTTGGGGGGGGGGGGTCCTTCTTGATTTGTTCAATGCTTCTATGGTCTTGGCAGTGGTGTGCTTGCTGATGATTAGGCTATGCTCTAAGGCATGATTAAGAGCTTGTTGACTGTTGACCTGCACCTTTTGCTGTCTAAAGGAGTTATTATTTATCATGAGCGATATGTTCCACATGCAGAAGGGGATAAGGGTGTACCAATCCATCCAATGGTTGTAGGCTTTTCCTTTTAAGCTATGACACTCCTCTATCCAGTTGTCCTCATTGAGCATCCAGCTATTGTAATACTTTGATATTCACACTGTGTTTGAATGGTCCCATAAAATGATGGAGTTGTGGCACTCAAAGAAGATATGGTTGGGGTCTTCTAATAGGTAGCGAAAATAGATTCATTGTCGGTCAATGCCCATTCTTTTTTACCTTAGGGATTTGTTGGTAGGTAGTCTACGGTGATATAACAACCAAAGGAATGTTTCAACCTTGTTTCAGGCATTAGCCTTCCAGATCCATTTAAATTTCTCTTTTAGTTACGTGGGCTTCTTAGCAAGTTTTCCCTTAATATGGATATAGGATGCGCTTTTTGTGAAGATTACATTTCTAGTAATCCCCCATACTAGGTAATCCTCTTTAGTGGTTTTCGTGAGGGAAAATTTAATTCCTAATAATGCACTTGATACTTTCAGGAAGCTAGATGGATAACTTGTCAAAGTCCAAAAATCCATTGTGATATATGTCAGCAATCTTGAGTTCATCTTCTCCATTTGCCATTGGACCTTGAACTGTACTGTGTACTACGTTATGGTGTGGTATCCACCACTTTGTTTCCCTTTTGAACCACGCACTTTGTTGCATCTTCTATGTCTACCCATTAATTTTGAATGTTCTTCTACGTTTTGGAGACTACCCTGCTTTTAGAGTTGGTGTTGGGTCTGTAGTACTTACTCATTAGGAATTTACTCCAAATTTTATTTGGATTTTGGATGGCTTTCCAGGCCAGGCTTGAGAGAATGGCTCTGTTTTAAATCTTTGTATTTTGAATGCCTAGGCCTCCCATGCTCTTATTGTTTGTGATATTATCCTAGTTGAGTAAGTGGATTTTCCTTTTCTCAGTTGTTATTCTCCAGATGAAGTCCCTTTGGACTTTTTCCATGTTGTTGGTGATCTTCGCTTGAATCTTTATGTACTGCATCATATAAGAAGGCATACTACTCAAGGTGTCTTTCGCAAGGATTAGCCTACCAGTCATGTTAAGGAACTTGGTTTTCTAGCCAACCATTTTCTTTCTCATGTTATCAATAAGGAACTGGAAGTCAGCATTCCTAGGTTTCTGGCTGAAGATAGGGAAACCCAAGTATTTGCTAAATGTTTCTGAGTTCTCCATTCCAAGAATAGTGGAGCACATGTTCGTATTTTAAGTGATAGAGTTTTTTTTTGCGTGGATGGCCTTTGATTTGGATAGGTTGACCTTTTGACCAGAGTTGGCACATAACTCATTGAAAAATCGTACTTATAGTGGTGCAATTTTTGTTGTTAGCTCTTGAAAAGGCATATATCATCAAAAAAGAAGATGTGGTATATCTTAGGCCCCACATGTAGTGACGGATATAGGGGTGCATTGTCCTTCCAATACAAAAAATTCTATATTTCTTGAGAGTCTCTCCATACACATAATAAAAAGATAAGGGGATATGGGGTGTCCTTCTGTAATTACCCTAGAGCGATTAAAGAATTCAGTTCTCTTTCCATTGACAAGGACTTCTCTGGAGCTACTACTGATGCAAGACATGATGAGTGTGGTATGAAGAATTGAAGAGTTTCTATTATATATGACCACTCAAGTTTGTCAAAAGCTTTTTCCAAATCTATTTAGAGAATCATGTTGGACTTTTCGCCTTTCATATTTCAAAAATGAGTTATGTATTCCTGAACAATGATGGTATTGTCTGATGCTCTTCTATTTGAGGGAAAACTAGCCTGGCTAGGTCCAATGATGCTGGAGAGGATGGGCTTGATGCCATTGAAAGTAATCTTGGTTATAAGTTTGTAGGTGGTATTAAATATCCAATAGGTCTATATCTTGTGAGGGTAGTAGGATTAGGACACTTAGGAATGAGTCAAAGATGTGTAGTATTATAGCGGATAGGCATCTCAGAATAATCAAAAAATATTTTACAGAAGGTGATGGTCTTGCTGCCTACAAAATTCTGGTATTTTTGGTAGAACATGTTGTGCAAACCATTAGGGCCCGGTGTCTTTATAGGGTGGAAGATTGTAAGGACACTGACGATTTCATGGTCCTTGAGGGGGGTGTCAATGGATCTAGAGACATCCTCGGAGAGTACATGGTCTTGGGCTCTCAAATTCACATTGCTCCTATTTGCATGGTGGTGGTTAGTGGTGTACATATTTTCAAAGAAGTTTTTTATGTGAGAGGTGAGTTGGTCTTGGTCTTTGACGAGGTTCCCAACTTCAGCCTTTATAGAGGTGATGCAGTTCCTTCTCCTATTGTTGATGGTGGAGGTATGGAACAAATTTCTGTTCTCATCACCTTAGCTTAGCTAATTAATACTAGACTTGGTTTTTCAAAAATCCTTTTGTGCAGCTAGAAGGTTGTCATAACCTTAAGGATTTAGACTCAAGATCATGAAGAAAAGGACTACAGGGGTAGTTTGGGGACTTCTGAATTCCATCTAGTCTAGCAACAGTCTTACTAATGTTATTGAAAATGATCCCAAAAGTAGTGTTATTCCAGATGGTGGCCTTCTTCTGAAAAAAGGGTTATGGCCCACTTTAGAGTATCCTGGTTGTTAAACCAGTTCTTGACAAGGGATTGGAAGGAAGGGTTTCCACACCACATGGGTTCCATCGTAAAAGGTTTAGTACCTTTCTTGGGACTTTTACTATCAAAGGTGATGAGCATAGGATAATGGTCATACTTAGTCCTAGCGAGGTGGGTTTCCACATAACTCCGTAAGAGTTTTATTAAGGAGTCGTTTGCAACATACCTATCTACCTTTTCAAAAATAAGTTTTTGCCTATTCCTATACCTTTTGTTAGTCCAAGTATACTTACATCCTTTGAAGCCTAATCTATCATCGTACACTCATTTAAGTAGTTCCAGAACAAGATGGTTCCATTAATGTTAATGTTGTTGCTTTCTAGTTTCTCCCTAGCATGAAGGACTTCATTAGAGTCTCCACCAACGATCCATTCCCCTTTGATGGTACCCTAGAGACTATAGAAATTTTTCCAGAGTTGATTTCTAATGCGAAAATTTGGGCTGGCATAAAAACTAAGAAGAACAAAGAAGAGGAATTGGGAGTACCATGATAGAGACATGTATTCCTTGCGGGGTGATGGACATGTCTTCTATCTTAAGGTTGTCCCGTTCCACATTATCACAATCCCTCTAGAGTGACCGTTTGCAGCAACTTGGATATGGGAGTCAAACTTGAGTTCACTAGTAAGGATTTTATAGTCTTTCCTTTTTGTTTCCACCAGAACAAACATTGCAGGTTTGTGGAACTTCACCATTGCTCCACATTGACGCCTTAAAATAGCACTATTTGCACCCCTCGTGTTCTATATAATAATGTTTATCATCAACAATTTGGGTTGTGTTGCTTGCTCCTGCAAGCCCTTCTCCTTCTCCATTTGAGGCTCCGTTTGGCTGGTCAAGTGGGATTCAGCGCGGAAATGATTCCTTTTCGTTTCTCACGTTCAAGGGTGACCCTATCATTTTCTTTTGTGCAGTAAGCTATCACTGCCGCATTGACTAGTTCATCGAACTCCTTGCATAATAGCATCTCTAAGGTGCACGTCTTTGTATTTTGCTCTCCAAATTTTGTCAATAGGTCCTCCAGATCCTGGTTGTTTCTTCCTTTCAACTCTAGGATTGAGGGCTCCCTTCTTCCTATGTTCATGCCTTACACTTTTGATTGTGGCGTTTAGAGTACACTGTGTTCAGAACCTCCTCTGGGAACCTTTGTATGAATGTGAGGTTCTGAGAGTTGTTCAGGTATAGGAAGTGGGAAATAAAGGTTGGCTTTGGGATGTGTTGTTTTTCGACATACTTAATTC
Organism: Solanum lycopersicum; assembly: GCF_036512215.1. Lineage (NCBI taxonomy): Eukaryota > Viridiplantae > Streptophyta > Magnoliopsida > Solanales > Solanaceae > Solanum > Solanum lycopersicum. The sequence continues at coordinate 15,347,220 of NC_090810.1, forward strand.
TTTCATGGTCATCATGTTCATTCCCCCTCCCCACACACATTTTAGATTTGCCTCATAATTTTCATCCAAATTTGGTGCCAACTTCTGCAATCCCATGGTCGTTCCCTTCCTTGATGATCTATTCAAGGTATATAGAATCTTGTAGGATGAAGGTTATCGGTTGTCCGGCTATCACCGCTTAGAAGGAGATTTAATTTTCCTGCAATGCCATCTCCAACCATAACATTGGAACATGCCCTGGATGTATTGGTGCGGTCGTGAATATTAGCGGTGGGTCTAGGAGTTCATTGAAAGGTTGGTGAACGAGCCATTTGTTATGTGAGAGTAGTGTTGGAGCTTTCTTTCAATGGAGTTGGGGAGTATATCATCATCCATGGAGGAGAAGTAATGCCATGGGTGTTGGATACGACCTCCAAAGTCATGTCGCTAGCAGAAGTGCAATGATTACAGTGAGTATAATGTGTATTGCCATTCTAAGGCATCAGAGCCTTATGGGTGAGGTGTGTGGTTCTTAATTACGCTGTGGGGCCCTATTTTTCTTTATCATTTAAGATCAACTTGTATTTTTATTTATTGTTTAATTTGACCTTCCTCATTAATTGTAGGAAAAAACTTTTGATTAACAAATGTGTTCTCTTTATTAATTGTGGTTTGGGGACCATCTACCACATTATTATTATTATCATTATTATTCCTTTATTTTTGTTATTGTTCCTTTCATTGGTTTTACGGTCTCCCTCAGGTGGTTGACAAGGGGTGCCAATATTGAGAAAACTCACTTGAGTAAGGGTCATACACCCTTACCTGGCTCTGTTGTTGTCTTGCCTGCTCCCTAGTCAAATTTGTGTTCTACTTCCTTGTGGTTGTGGGCTTTCTTTTGGGGAAGGAGACCATTTACCAGTTATCTGTCTGTTGCACTTCCTTATGTGTTGGCAGTTTGGTTTGTACAGTTTCCTTGATTTCCTCCTTGCATCTCCTTAGGATATGGCCTATTCAGCCGCAACCAGTACACATGATTCCATCCCCTTCGTAAATCACCTTTTGCTTGTGATCCCCAATGCCCACCTCTGTTTTCACTCGTACTTCTAATAGTACTTGGATTCAAATTCGTGCACGTCACATCTGGGGAGCACCCCCTTGATGTAACTGGCGGCGTCCTCGAAGAGGACTAAGACTAGCCTCTTATCATTCATCATTACATTCATAGGTTAAAAATAAGGAAATTTAAAACTTTTTGTTACTTCTACATTGAGATTTACTTAGACCACTCGCATACACATAATATATGTATATCGAGTATACATAGACTCTTCGTATAAGAAGATTACACAGTGTTCTACTTTTATTTCATGTACATAGTATAGGAACATAATCTCATAAGAAGTCTATAATATGTCTCATATTGAACCATCTAATACGAATCCAACATTTGGGCTTTACCCATACTTCAATACAACAAAGATCCTCATATAGGCTATAAAACAGTCGTCTTTAAATGAAAAGGAAAGAACTAGAAATCTTATAACTAGAACAACATCAATAGATTGATAGTGGCATTGTCCTCGGAAGGTGAGGACCTACCGAACTCAGAAAATGAGATTCCAAGTCTTCCTTCAATAGTCTTCACGAACCCTTCAATGACCAAAACTTAAAATGTTTGAGACAAAGGGAGAAATGAAGTTAGTACATCACTTGTACTACATATAGGCACTTATGCATACACAACATAGAAATCATGTAAAAAAGGGATTTTACTTCAAAGAATTCAAATCACTTCAGAAATATCTTATGCGTATTCAAAGAACCAATACAATTCAATAAGCACATATTACTTAAGTCAAGACCATTTACATTCTAACACCAACATTAGCAAGTCTAGTCGAACCAACATGCATATCAACATATTTGAGCACATAATCAAGACAACTATATCATCAAGTTAGAATATCAACAAACATGCAATAGAGTTCATAACATCATAATCTAAGCAAGACCATCACTCATAGACCCCCATTAGGCCCACTAGTGCAATGGATAAGTAAGGCCCCATAAACTTACCCAACCAAGTAAACTCAACAAGAACTACAAGCAATACCCATCTTAACATACTATAGCTTTAAGAGATAGCATCATCATACATTAACAAAAGAGACCAACCACATGTTCATAAGTGAAACCCATATCACATAGTGTCATTAACATGTAAGAATCAAAATATACATACAATATAAATTATAGAACATAAGAACAACCTCCTAAGGCATCCCTCAAGGAAAACTAGTGAAAGGCGTAGGTAGAGTCCCATACCCATACCTAGGCTAAGTCAAACCTCTTAAGTCACCCTAGTTAGTTTTTACTCCATTACTTCATTTTACTTTCGAGAACACTTGCCTTAACCGACATACACCACAAGATCTAAGTGTGGAATCCGGTGTTGTAGAACCTTCTATAGATGGAAGGTGGTCTACCAACCAAAGTATAACCAAACATGAACATACCATCTAGGTGGATCCGCTAGCTAGTATTCCTATGGTTACAACATAGTTTATGGATCTTGGGGGCTGTCATGGAAATATCACTCTATGCTCTTTTTGTACTATGAGGTTATCCACCTAGTGAGGACTATGGTGAACCCTACCTTCCCTCATTGGGAAGGCGTCACCCATCATCTACAAGTTCACTGGATGCTAAGCTAGAGTCCCTTTTGAAATGTCTTTCATTAATTATCATAACTTAGTTTTAGGTCATAGGGTCTACCCCTTATATAATCATCATCATTATCATAGCTCAATAAGAATTGCATGAGTATTGTACTTTTATTACAATTCACACATGTGAGGTTAGCACATTTACCTTTCCATATTATAATAAGGCACATATCCAATTAGTCACCAACCTAATATCATTACATCTTAGACAACAACTCACAAGCCATAAATTCAAGACATTTCACTTCAACATCATACCAACCCTAATTAATGTTATCATAAGGCATACTTCAATATCACTTCATCACTAAACATAAGTAATCATAATTGAAGTAATGGGTTGAGATCACAAGACTTACCAAGTCTCCTTCACAAGCCATCATCCATGGTTTTACCACCAACCATCCAATTCAACCCAACAGTTGTTGTAATATCATTACTCAAAGTAATTAACACAACAATAAAGTAAATTTCATCAACACTATCCAAGTTAACTTCAATTCATAACCTAGGGTTAGGGGAATTAGGGTTCATCATAAATTCATCAAGAAATAGATCCAATCCCAACAATAAATTATCATAGGAAATCCATAAATGAATTAGAATAGATAAAACAAGTCTAACAACCAACACATTCTTCAATTTTCATCAATTCATCAGCAAGATCCAAGATTTCGGGGAATTGGGGAAAGGAAATGATCTACATGAAATTTCATCAATTAACAAACAATCTACACTTAATTAGTCATAGGAAATCACAATTTATCATTAATTTGAAGTTTAGAATAAATCCATTATAATTGAAATCCCCTTGTAATTGGGTGTTTTAGAAATCAACATTGAGAGGACCTCTTTAGGAAAGGAAAACCAAAAGTGAAGAACCCATACTTTAATGAAGGTTAATCCACAAAATTAAAGTGAAATTCTAGAGAAATTGGTATTCTTCTTCAAGCTTTGTTCTTCATTCAATTGAGGTTGAATAGAGAGAGAAACAAGAGAGAGGTGAGAGCTTTTGGGTTTTGATTTGGGGATTTGATTTGAGTGGGTAAATTGTGTGGGAAACTGAACTAAAATCAATATATAGGCCCCATGAAATACCCAAAATACCCCTCACATAAATTGACCCTTTAATGAAGTAAAACTTGAATTGCAAATTTCAACTTTTCGTCGGAGAACAAGTCCGCGATGTGGAGCTGTTCCCACATGATTTTCTAAATTAATTTTCGAGAAAATGGAGTCTGCGACGCAGAATTGAGTTTTTACCAAAGGCCACCAAAGTCAGCGATGCAGACTTGTTTCTCCTATGTGTATTTTGGTTGTTGCCTTGGCAGCTTCCAAGCCAAGTTTGGGGTCCTTTGGTGGACCCCTAAGGCAAACCTTGGGGGGGTCGGACCTGAACATTTTTACTGTATATATACAGTTTTTATCCAATTCATGTTACAAGTTTTAGACCTCATACAACACCTTCAAACCTTCCCAAAACCTAAGGACGTTTCATTAGTTAAAATTTGACTAGCTTTCAAACGTCATGGGCATTTCTTGACGTCTTGACTCCAAAACTTCTTAAATGGTTTGCTAACATTATTTTAGGCCTTAGGGCAAGTGTTACTAACCTTAGATCAACATGTGAGGCTCTAGATAAGGTCTTGAACTTTCGTAGTGTTACATTATCCCCCCCCTTGGAGCATTCGTCCCCGAATGACACTGAAATCTTTTGGAATGAAGGAATAGACTCAAGACTAACATCCCAACCAACGACAACTTATCAACACAGTACTTACAAATCAATTAAACATAATGATACGCTTAAATTACACTTCCCTAAAGAAGTATAAGTGGTCATATCAAGTAAAGAACCCAATTATTAGGTTGGGGTCGATTCCACGAGGAAAATGATACAGAATTAACTTTAATGTACAATTACCTCTATTTAGTCAAGTCCTTTCCGAAAACAAGTAATTAAAGGCGGGGTTTTTGTGAAACAAAAGTGTTGAAATGTTGTGAAATCACACAAGTAGCAATAATTTCAAGTTGTGAGAGAAACTAGGGTGTAAGTGTTCCCATAGGTCCATATAGCCATAACTAACTATAAAAGTTTTTCCTACTGTTTTGCATGCAAAGTGATAAGTTATGTATCTCTAAATCCTTGGTCCGGCATTTAGAGAATTTCACCTAGTACATTGGTCTGTCTACGTGCGTCTGAGTTACTAACCCTTACCTTTAATTCATATTAAGCATCATATTTGATGTTTGGATTAGTTATTACTTCACACCAATCGAAACTAGCCTATTAGATAGTATCCACTAAATCTAAGTCGATAATTCTATTCCTATTAACTACCCCCTTGGTCCGACAAGTAGCAATAAGGCGAACTCTAACACGTGCACTCGTTAAAAAGACTTTTAGATGAAAGAATTATCGATGCATGCAATAACCTATTTTAGAATTGTTCTTAACTAGGTTTATTTTGTTAATCACCCATTGGTTCTCACAACCCTAGTTGTGGATTTATTTATCTATGCTTACAAGAACAAAATTTATAATTGCTTAATAATAAATCATGAACTTACATTGACAAGATTTGAAGAAAATCTAGGTATTCAACTTGAATTCACAAAATTCTCTTGAAAGACCAAATCCGGAAATCTGAATTATTGCCCAAGTTGCATTGTTAAATCTCCAAGAACAAAAGTATGGTAAATAGTAAAGAAATCCAACCACAAAAACAAGGTTTTTCACTCTATTTTAAATAAAAACAGAGTCCTAAATTAAAAAAAGTTAAAATAAGGAAAGTTTGTCAGAAACGTGGCTTCAATCGACGACCCCCACAGACGGTCCGTCAATCAATCGACGGACCGTCGACTGCCTCCATCGGTCCACACTTAGCATCTTTTCTCAGCATTCACTTTGCATCTTTTCTGTTCCATTCGACGGACCAACAACACAGTCCATCGATACACCTACGTTCTGTCGATGCTTCTCGTCGTTTCCATACTTAGCTTTTCTTCAACATCGGGTACTAGGATATTCTCTTATCACATTGATGATTTGCCAGGACTATCCGTCTATAAGTTGAGGGGTCGTCGATCCTGTCGTAGCCCCCTACTTAGTCAGAATTCCCTAAGTTGCTTACAGATACTTGAACATTCATTCGACAGTCACTACCTATGATCTGTCGATGGGACGACGGGCCGTCGATGGCTTCGTAGGTCACTTCTGCACTGATTTTTAACAGCCTTCTACATTTTCATTTTGGACGGCTTTCCTATAAAACAAAGACAAAACATATTAAAATTACTACAAAAAGGCTGTAGATACACACAATCTTAAGGAAAACACATTGAAAATACCTTGAAACCACGGTACATCAACACCCTCAAATTAAATTTGGTATTTGTCCTTAAGCGACGCACTATGAGTCAACACAACACTTTGTACACAAGTATCCTCTTTTAAGCTTCCGCAATCACATGTCTATCAATCCCAACTTGCGGATCATACCATGACACAGACTCACCATGCAGTCACACCTCTACTCTTTTGTTTCTCGCCAGCGTACCAACTTTCCAATATACTAGTGCCCTCACTTCAAAAGATATCCACTTTTTCCATATAGTGATTTTATTGTTGAGTATAAGGATCATTTTTCAACAATCACTCTCAAAATAGATTCACATCTAGTTGGTACTCGTCGCTATAGGCTTGCCCTTATTTTCACAGCTTAAGTTCACTATATTAGACTCTTAGGATCACGATAGGACTTTCTTTGCTTTTAATGTAGGCTCAGGGTTAGGTATGGTACATATAGGCACATTTTAGTGAGTTGTTACCCTCCTAGATATACGGCTAAGTGTCGTACCTATTTCATTATCTATTATGCCCTACTTTTCTTGTCATCTTTGCTTTTTTTCTCCATTCTTTATATTTTGTGAAAGTGACTCTCACTTCCTTTTTGTTGTTCAACACTCTTTTTTTTATATTCAATTGACAATTTTGACTGAGTCGCTTCTCTTGTTCACTGTCCCTTTTCTTTTCCACATTACTCATTTTCATACCCGCTTTTCGGGTCATTACTCATAATATCCACCTTCAACTTATAGCTTTGCCATGAGTCGAGGTATACATTACCCAGGGTTGGGCAGGGGCCAAGACGAGGTCAGTTTCTACATTCGCCACTCTCAACTTATTAATTTTTCCTAAGTTGAGTTGCACATGTCCAAGGAGGGACCAGGGCCAACATATTATACCCAGGGAAGTTGACTTGGTGGAAAAGAAAGGTCTATTATAAGCTCAAACTATTTGGATCAAAAAGGGATAAAAATTTCATTCAGCTCACTTCACTTTAGGCTAGATGTTTGCTAATTTGAACAAGGGCCTATGATCCTTTCCTAATTGTGTAACAAAGATTCCTTTTGCAGGACTAACCAGGCAATTCTAGCTAGGTACCAACAGGGGAAAAATTCGATCTCCTCACACTTTGTTCACACCATATTACACTATTAGATTATTGGTCACCTAGTTTGAGTGTTAGAGTGAGGGTCATGAAGTGGGTGCATCTCTATGTCATGATTAGAGCCAACATTAAACATTCATTATACCTATTCATTCAAGCACTTTCTTAGAACGAGATATCATTCATGTTTAGCCATCATGCTTCATTTTTCACTTTCATACTTTGTAAAAGTTGAAACGTATGCCGGTTCAACAGTAAAAATCAGTCTTTCAGGGCAAAAGAACACCGGCAAGAAAACCACCAAGAGAGGACCGTGAGTTAGGCTACTCAGACTTCACCCTATCACTCACTTTCCATTTACCCCACCCCCAACAAAAAAACATGCAATTGTATCCAATGCATAAGAAATATAAATATAGGGTGGTAGGTGAAGCAAACCTGAGGCACATAGCACCGAAGATTAAAAAGGAGGAGGGTTTCGATTTCCCGAAACCCGCACACTTAGTAGGGACACCCTCAGTAGTGCCCATAGTAGTATCTGCACCCTCAATAGTGTTTTTCTCAACAACCTCCACTATGTAGCTAGACACCCCAGCAGCTAACTCTTTATCCCTCATCTGACGGGCCTCCTTATCAAGAAAAAAGGCTCTTCTCACAGCCTCCAAATTTGTCCGCTCCTTCTTCAATGCATGAGCATTCTCACCCTCACTAGTACAGCTGCAACGATGCCTCTTTGCACACTTACGTGGCATGGGAGGTAGTATAGTGGTGGTAGTGAATATTTCAACAAGCACTGGGTCCTTCGCTAGCTCCACAGGTGCGCTATCAAGCTCGGGTCCCCTCATCTGAAGTATACTATCCAAGTCTTCCCGTAGACTCGCTACAGCCTTTTGAAGTGTCGTCAAATCAATGGTGGGGGTTGGGTGTGGAATAAATCACAGCTCAAACGCATCGACACGCTGGTGGACTGCCTGAATCTTTCGCTTTGTCTGCTGAGCCATTCTTTTCTCAATCTGGTCCTCAGTCTCGGCAATAGATCTCAGCATCCAAGGTTGGATGTTGATGCAACAAGGTGACCATGTGGGCCTCTAACTGATGGACCCTAATGATCGGGACCAGTCCTGCTGATGGTGGTTTAGATCGGGAGGAACTGTCACGACCCAAAACGAGCCGCGAGTGGCACCCACATTTATCCTACTATGTGAGCGAACCAACAATTCTAAACCCTAACATTTACCAATATTTCAACCATAATGAACAAAATATAATGCGGAAGACTCAAAATCTTATTAATATAACCAATAAATAAGCTTCTAAAAGTTTATCAACTATTATCCCCAAAATTTGGAAGTCATCACACCAAGAACATCTATCCTCAAATTTCTAATTTAAGAGTATTTAAGAAGCTAAAATAAGTAAAAGAGATGGTCCATGTCCGAACTTCAAAAACATCAAGACGTGAAGGAAAGAATCCAGTCCGAGCTAGGAATAATAGCTCACCCTGAAATCTGATATGCTGGGGACTGGCTACAGTTGCGGACGAGTCGAAGTCGATGGTACATTTGCTGCACTCCACAAATAACAAAAAGAAGAATACAAGTAGGGGTCAGTACAAGGAACACGTACTGAGTAGGTATCATCGGCCAACTCAAAATAGAAAGCAATATATATCAAATAGTAATAAAAAATCAACTACAATGCTTAGCAGGTGACAACAACAAGTACAAGAACCATTGGCAACAACACCAAGCACACCCATGAGGACTCAAGCCTCCACACCATACTCATTTGGGAAATAGGTTCTTTGAATTTGAGTATATTAACATAATTCAAGATTCATTCTCTTCATTACTATCGTGTCGAACGTGACACTCCGGTCCCCTAATACTACGTGTCGGAACGTGACACTCCGATCCCTTAATACTACGTGTCAGAACGTGAAACCCAATCCCTTAATACTATGTGTCAGAACGTGACACCCGATCCCTTAATACTACGTGTCGAAACGTGACACTCCGATCCCTTAATACTACTGTCTGAACGTGACACCCGATCCCTTAATACTACGTGTCAGAACGTGACACCCGATCCCTTAATACTACGTGTCGGAATGTGACACTTTGATCCCCTAATACTACGTGTCGGAACGTGACACCCGATCCATTTATCTCATTATTTTAGTTCATCAAGCCTTCTTTATGTTAAGGCGTCATCTTAATAAAGAGGATTTAAGGTTTAAGATTCGACATTCTCATCATTCTAATCCATCATAATTACATAATCACATCATGCAACCACACAATTAAGCATATAGAAGACTGTACAATACCACCCAATACATATCAATTGCTATTTAGAGTTTATCTATCACATAGAAATAAACCATAACCTACCTCTACCGAAGAATCGTGATCAAGCGAGCTACTTCTTTGCTTTCCTTTTCGCTTCTCTCTTTTCTCGCTCGTTCTCCCTCTCTCTGTTCTTTTTATTTTTCCTTCTCCAGGTTCTTTTTCTTTTACCCTAATTATCATATAATTCATTTTGATAAAAGTAACCCATTATTTATTTTAATGTTATCTCCTTTAACCCCCAAGTAATTACATTATTAAACTTACCCCACTAATTTCATAATTATAGTCATGAATAGTCCAAAACACCCCTTTAAAACTTTTAGCAGAAATCCGATCCAGTTGGGGTTACGCAGCTTGTGACGGCCCGTCGTATCTGCGACGGTCCGTCCTGTAGGTATGTCACAAAGTTCAGAGAGTTAAATTCAGTAAAAAGGTTTGTGACGATCCGTCGTATCTACGACGGTCCATGTTTCAATTCCGTCGTGAAGTTCATAGAGTCGATCTCAGTACCCAGATTTTCGAGTTGAAGTGTTTTGGAACGGAGATCCTCGACAAAATGTTGTGCTTATGATGGTTCGTCCTATCTGTCGTCGAGGGTAATGAGGAGAGCAGCAGAAGAATTATACAAGTGTGGGACGACGGAGTGTGTCACGGTCCTTCGTGACCATGACGGTCCGTCGCATGATCCGTCGACCCAGTCAATTCTTATAAAAAAAATTCTACTGCTCGAAACGACTAAACAGGTTGTTACAATAGATACCAATTTACCCGTCGTTCGTCCTCTAACGATCACAAGAAGAAAAACAAGGGAGAGAAAGAGTACCTAAATCTGTAAAAAGATGTGGGTATCTTTCTTGCATATCAGCCTCCTTCTCCCAAGTGGACTCTTCAACTGGCCGATTCTTCTATTGAACCTTGATGGATGCAATCTCCCTTGATCTCAACTTGCGGATTTCTCTATCTAGAACAGCAACAGGCTCCTCCTCATAAGACAAATTCTCATCAAGAAGAACTGATTTCCAAGGAATAATGTAGTTTCCATCCCCATGGTATCTTTTAAGCATAGACACATGAAATACCGGGTGCACTCCTGAGAGTTCTGGAGGTAATGCCAATTCATTAGCCACCTCCCCCACGTGCTTCACAACTTCAAATGGACCAATATACCTTGGACTAAGCTTACCTCGCTTACCAAACCGCATAACCCCTTTCATGGGTGAAACCTTCAACAAGACTTGTTCACCCTCCATAAAATCCAAGTCCCTAATCTTTCGATCTACATAATCTTTCTGCCTGTTCTGAGCTGCTAGATGCTTTTCCTGAATGAATTTTACTTTATCTAACGATTCCCTCAAAAGATTGGTACTCCATGGTCTCACCTCAAATGCATCAAACCAACCAATGGGAGACCTACATCTCCTCCCATATAGTGCCTCAAATGAGGCCATATCAATACTTGAGTGATAGCTATTATTGTATGAAAACTCTGCTAAGGGTAAGAAGTTATCCCAATGACCACTAAATTCTTTCACACATGCACGAAGCATATCCTCCAAAACCTGAATCGTTCGCTCAGACTGACCATCGGTATGAGGGTGAAATGCAGTACTAAGATCCAACCTAGTACCTAATTCAGCATGCAATGTTCTCCAAAACTTAGAAGTAAATTGCGTACCTCTATCTGATAATATGGAAAGTTGAACTCCATGCAATTGAACAATTTCTGAGATATAGAGTCTGGCTAACTTCTCTGCATTGTAAGTCACCTTAACCGGAATGAAGTGAGCAGACTTAGTTAATCTGTCAACAATTACCCAAATAGAATCAAACTTACCCAATATCTTTGGAAGACAAACCACAAAATCCGTTGCAATTCTTTCCCATTTCCATTCAGGAATGGGCATTTTCTGAAGTGTTCCTCTGGGCCTCTGGTGTTCATACTTTACCTGCTGACAATTCGGGCATTGGGCAACAAAATCAACAATGTCACACTTCATCCTATTCCACCAAAAATGTTGCTTTAGGTCACGATACATCTTGGTTGCACCAGGATGTATAGAATACCTTGAACTATGAGCCTCTGTAAGAATAGTGTGAATCAAATTATTGACGCGGGGCACACATACCTTTCCCTTAATTCTCAAAACGCCTTCTTCATCAATTTTTGCTTCTTTAGCCTCTCCTCGCAATACCATTTCTCGAATCCGGATCAGTTTCACATCAGTAAACTGTTTTCCCTTAATCTTGTCAAGAAAGGAAGATCTTGCCTCCACACAGGCCAAAAATCCTCCCTTCTCTAGTACTTCCAGCCTCATAAAGTCATTAGCCAGAGTCTAAACTTCTCTAGCCAATTGGCGTCTAGAAACCTGTAAGTGAGCTAGACTTCCCATGCTCCCTGATTTTCTACTTAAAGCATCTGCCACCAGATTAGCTTTTCGTGGGTGATACAAAATAGTGATATCATAGTCCTTCAGTAATTCCATCCATCTCCCCTGCCTCAAATTCAAATCTTTCTGAGTAAAGACGTACTGTAAACTACGATGATCTGTATAGACTTGACACTTAACCCCATATAGATAATGTCTCCATTGCTTTAATGCAAACACGACCGCAGCCAACTCCAAATCATGGGTCGGATAGTTACGTTCATGCACTTTTAATTTCCTTGAAGCATAAGCAATTACATTCCTCTCTTGCATTAGCACTGCACCCAACCCAGAATAAGATGCATCACAATAAACAATGAAATTCTTACCTTCCACTGGCAGGGTAAGAATTGGTGCAGTAGTCAACAAGGTCTTGAGGTTCTGGAAGCTTTCTTCACATTCGTCCGACCATACAAATGGAACGCTCTGCTTAGTCAAATTTGTCAGTTGGAAAGCAACCGAAGAAAATCCCTTGACAAATCGACGGTAGTAGCTAGCTAAACCAACAAAGCTCCTTACCTCTGTAACATTAGTAGGTCTTACCCAACTCTTCACTGCTTCGATCTTAGAAGGATCCACCATCACTCCATCCTTAGAAACCACGTGCCCTAAGAAGGACCCTGAATCTAACCAAAACTCACACTTGGAGAATTTGGCATAAAGCCTTTTCTCCCGCAACACTTCCAATACAATTCTCAAATGCTCCTCATGTTCTTTCCTGCTCTTTGAGTACATCAGTATATCATCAATGAACCCAATGACAAAGAGATCCAGGTATGGCTTAAAAATCCCGTTCATCAGGCTCATGAAAGCAGTAGGGGCATTCATAAGCCCAAAAGACATTACGAAGAATTCATAATGCCCATACCTGGTTCGAAAAGCAGTCTTTGGCACATCTGTTGCTCGTATTTTCAATTGATGATAACCAGATCTCAAATTGATTTTTGAGAAGGTACAAGCACCTTGTAACTGATCAAACAAATCGTCAATGCGAGGAAGCGGATACTTGTTCTTAATAGTTACCTTATTCAGTTGACTGTAGTCTATGCACATCCGAAAACTTCCATCCTTCTTCCTCACAAATAAAACAGGATGCACTTGGCCTAATAAAACCTTTACCCAACAATTCCTGAAGTTGGGCCTTTAACTCCCTTAACTCAGCTGGAGCCATTCTATATGGGTGTATGGAAATGGGGTGAGTACTTGGCTCCAGGTCAATACAAAAATCAATATCCCTATCCGGTGGCATACCAGGAAGGTTTACAGGAAACACATCCAGAAACTCACGGACTACTAAGACAGACTCAATTGAAGGTACTTGGGAAGTACCATCCCTGAGATGTGCCAAAAGAGCTAAACAACCCTTATTAACCATTCTCTTAGCACAAAGAAAGGATATGATACGAACTGGGGTGGAAGTATAGTCACCCTCCCACACTAGCGGATCTGTCCCAGGCTTGGCCAATGTAACAGTTTTAGCATTACAATCTAAGATTGCAAAATTTTGAGAAAGCCAAGTCATACCCAGGATAACATAAAAATCAACCATCTCTAGAATAATCAAGTCTACATGAGTATTGCTCCCCATAAAAGTCACAAGACAAGACCTATACATCTTCTCAACTATCACCGACTCACCCACCGGAGTAGAGATACGACTAGTCATGTCAAGCAAATCAAAATGTAAATCAAGACCAGTAGAAAATGAGGAAGATACATATGAAAATGTGAATCCAGGATCAAATAATACAGAAGCCATGCAATCACAAACCAAAAGATTACATGTGATAACAGCATCAGATGTCACTGCTTCAGACCTCCCGAGGAAAGCATAACAATGGGCCCTATCACCTGCCTGCCCGTTGCCCCTACCATGTTGCGCTGCAGTAGCTCCAGCTTGCCCGCCACCCCGGTTGATTTGGTGACCACCATGACCTTGGCCACCACGTCCTCCAGAATGGCGGCCTCTCCCATGACACCCTCTACCCCTGACTAGTGGGGGTCTATAACTCTGTTTTGGACAATATCTCCTAATATGTCCAGTCTCCCCACATTCATAACAATCTCTTGAGTCAAGCATAGGTCTCTGTGAGAACGACGAAGTCTGGGGGATAACCTCCAAACTCAGAGATATGCTGACTAGTCTGTGATGGACCCTCAGCTACAGGCTGCAGTGAAGACTGAATGGGTCGGGCTGGGTAACCTCCTGACTATGCCCTCTGGAGTAAGAACCACTAAACTCACATCCCTTACGGAACTTCTTAGGTGTCGACGCCATAGTGAAGTCGTGTGGCTTCACCCCCTCCACCTCTATCACAAAATCTACCACTTCCTGAAGGGATTTTGCTGCAGCAGCTACCTCTAAGGCTAGGATCTGCAAATCTGACCTCAATCCTTTCACAAAACGGCGAATCCGCTCTTGTGGACTGAAACAAAGCTGGGTGGCATACCTGGATAGTGCACGAAATTTGGCCTCATAAGTAGTAACAGACATCCTTCCTTGCTCTAATCTTAGAAACTCATCTCTCCTCCTATCCCTCAAAGTCCGGGGTATATACTTCTCCATAAATAAGCTAGAGAATGATGCCCAAGTCATAGGTGGTGCCTGTGCTGGTTGACACTCAACATACGACCGCCACCATATTTTGGCATTCCCCTGAAACTGATAGGTCACAAACTCAACACCGAATCGTTCTACTATGTCCATCTTATGTAGCAGCTCATGACAACCAACTCGAAAATCATAGGCATCCTCAGATTCAGCACCCTTGAAAACTGGAGGTTTCAATTTCAAGAATTTATTGAAAAGTTCATGCTGATCACTCGTCATTATAGGTCCTGTTGTCAATCGAGGAAACATGCCTACTTACAATGAGGAATCCATGCGGGGAGCCACAGCAACTGCATGTTATACTCCTGGAACCTAAGGGGCTGGTGCAGAAAACACTGGAGGTGTCTGGCCTTGATCAGATAACCCGCTAACATAAGTAAAAACCTGGTTAATCATCTCTGGGGTAGGTTGGGGTGGTAATTCCTCGTCTTGCACTTACTCATTTTCCCCTTCCTCACCCTCCTACTACCTCATCAGTCGGTGGAGGAGTCACCGCCCTAGTACTAGCTGGGCCAGGTGTTTGTCCTCTACCTCTAGAGGACGTCCTCCCGCGAACTCTACCACGACCTCTTGCCACTGCTCCTCTTCGAGCTACAGCCCCTGTGGCTGGCTCAGACGCACCCTGTCTTGCCGGTGTTGATGTTGGCACAGCTGTTGCTCTAGATCTAACCATCTGCAAAATAGAGTGAGGATGTCAGATACAAATTTATATCACCTAGATACCAATTGGATCCAAGTAATAGCACGAAAGAAAGAAAGAATGGAATTTTCCTAAAGTCCTATAGCCTCTCAAAGAAAAGTAAGGGCGTCCCCCTACCGTTCCTCAAGACTCTACTAGACTCGTTCTTGTGTGATGAGACCAACGAACCTAATGCTCTGATACCAAGTTTGTCACGACCCAAAACGAGCCGCGAGTGGCACCCACACTTATCCTACTATGAGAGCGAACCAACAATTCTAAACCCCAACATTTACTAATATTTCAACCATAATGAACAAAATATAATGCGGAAGACTCAAAATCTTATTAATATAACCAATAAATAAGCTTCTAAAAGTTTATCAACTATTATCCCCAAAATCTGGAAGTCATCACACCAAGAACATCTATCCTCAAATTTCTAATCTAAGAGTATTTAAGAAGCTAAAATAAGTAAAAGAGATGGTCCATGTCCGAACTTCAAGACATCAAGACGTGAAGGAAAGAATCCAGTCCGAGCTAGGAATAATAGCTCACCCTGAAATCTGATATGCTAGAGGTTGGCTAGAGTTGCGGAAGAGTCGAAGTCGATGGTACGTTTGCTGCATTCCACAAATAACATAAAGAAGAATACAAGTAGGCATCAGTACAAGGAACACGTACTAAGTAGGTATCATCGGCCAACTCAAAATAGAAAGCAATATATATCGAATAGTAATATAAAATCAACTACAATGCTTAGCAGGTGACAACAACAAGTACAAGAACCATTGGCAACAACACCAAGCACACCCATGAGGACTCAAGCCTCCACACCATACTCATTTGGGAAATAGGTTCTTTGAATTTGAGTATATTAACATAATTCAAGATTCATTCTCTTCATTACTATCGTGTCGGAACGTGACACTCCGATCCCCTAATACTACTTGTCGGAACGTGACACTCCGATCCCTTAATACTACGTGTCGGAACGTGACACCCGCTCCCTTAATATTACGTGTCGGAACGTGACACCCGATCCCTTAATACTACGTGTTGGAAGGTGACACTCTGATCCCTTAATACTACGTGTCGGAACGTGACACCCGATCCCTTAATACTACGTGTCGGAACGTGACACCCGATCCCTTAATACTACGTGTCGGAACGTGACACTCCGATCCCCTAATACTACGTGTCGGAACGTGACACCCGATCCATTTATCTCATTATTTTAGTTCATCAAGCCTTCTTTATGTCAAGGCGTCATCTTAATAAAGAGGATTTAAGGTTTAAGATTCGACATTCTCATCATTCTAATCCATCATAATTACATAATCACATCATGCAACCACACAATTAAGCATATAGAAGACTTTACAATACCACCTAATACATATCAATTGCTATTTAGAGTTTATCTATCACATAGAAATAAACCATAACCTACCTCCACCGAAGAATCGTGATGAAGCCAGCTACTTCTCAATACCTTTGCTTTCCTTTTCGCTTCTCTCTTTTCTCGCCCGTTCTCCCTCTCTCTGTTTTTTTTATTTTTCCTTCTCCAGATTCTTTTTCTTTTACCCTAATTATCATATAATTCATTATGATAAAAGTAACCCATTATTTATTTTAAAGTTATCTCCTTTAACCCCCAAGTAAGTACATTATTAAACTTACCCCACTAATTTCATAATTATAGTCATGAATAGTCCAAAACACCCCTTTAAAACGTTTAGTAGAAATCCGACCCAGTTGGGGTTACGCAGCTTGTGACGGCCTGTCGTATCTGCGACGGTCCGTCCTGCAGGTCCGTCAAAAAGTTCAGAGAGTTAAATTCAGTAAAAAGGTTTGTGACGGTCCGTTGTATCTACGGCGGTCCTTGCTGCAGTTCCGTCGTGAAGTTCATAAAGTCGATCTCAGTACCCAGATTTTCGAGTTGAAGTATTTTGGAACGGAGATCCTCAACGAACCATTATGCTTATGACGGTTCATCCTATCTGTCATCGAGGGTAATGAGGAGAGCAGCAGAAGAATTATACAAGTGTGGGACGACAGAGTCTGTCGCAGTCCGTCGTGACCATGACGGTCCGTCGCGTGATCCGTCGACCCAGTCAGTTTTTATCAAAAAAAATTCTACTACTCGAAACAACTAAACAGGTCGTTACAGGAACTAAGTGTCGTACTAGTGCCAGGGGCAGACTCGAACAGGGTGGTATTGGTAGGCTCTAAAGTTGTATGATCGTCCCTTAGGCTTGCTCGACCGTATCCGCCAAGTTCTCACTTAGAGGATGCAAATCAACTCGGGGCTCGTCGTGGTTCCGCCACATTGGACTCATCCCTAACGAGACCCATATACATTGTCTTAGTAGAAGTATGGAGGATATCTCTGTGCTAAATGCGCACCTCAAGCATCCTTGCACAGATGGAAAATTATACAGGCAAACGTGTAAGTTGTAGAGGACTTAAAAGCCCTCTCATGATGGAAACCAACAACCTTGGAAAATTTATCTCTAACACGGTTACTAGAGCTGCTACCAAGACCTCTCTATCACAAGTAAGTATATTATCTACACTCATGGGGGATAGGCGGTGGCGGACTAACAGCCAGAAGAACTTGGCTGTAAAAGTGAGGTTCGCCTTCTTGATAAGGCCTCTGGGATCCAACATTAGGTTTGCTCCCTCACCGTCAATGGAGGGTTGTTGTGCAATCCACCTCTTGGTCGGCTCTCTCAAATCTCTACACTGTTGAAAATGGCCACTCTTTACCACGTCCAACGTGTAGTCAGTGGAGCCACCATATTGAAAGCGACGGATAGCAAGAGAGTTAATGTCCACCCAGATGCCTCGAACTTGAAGATCTGTGAGCGGGGCGTGTTTGGCAGGGTTCGATCACCGATCAAAAGAACTTGGAGAGAATGTACGTAAGAGATGTAGAACTCTCGCACCATCTCCTTATTGTAAGATCCCACACTCCTAGCCATCCACTCGAGCCGGTGGTGGGTAAACAAGACATGCACCGCAGGGACTGTGTTTAGGCTCCCTGTAAGAACCCGCAATTCAACTGTCAACATGTGAGTCATCACCCTTTATCGTTCAGTAACTTGGAATCCATGTATATGTGGTACTGGAAATCTACGCACCAGTGATTGGGCTCATCAGCAACCGGTGTAGGGACCTCATTCTGGGGTGCCGGAGCAGACTCCGAACTCTGGTACTCATAAGACAAGGTATTGCATGCAGGCAAGGATGGGAGAATGGCTCCCTGTGATTTGAAATCAGAGGTTGTGGACTCATTTGACCCTGTATGGTGGGCCACTCTTTACCGAAATCCTTCTTGGAGCTGATGCTCCCTTAGAACCCGAGACAAATCCTGAGGGTTTTCCGATCAGTGCGCGCTCCTCATTAGGCATGGAGGCAATGACTACGCCGGGCGCTACCTTAGTGCGGTGCCCTGAGTGGCTCGAACAGCTAGTGTAGGGGTCTGGGTGCTAGGGGCACGTATTCTTGATCCTGCTCATCATCCGACATGTCGATCAATCGTTGGGAGGGAGCAAAAGAGTTGGACCTCCTCGTAGAATATACTATGTGGGATTTTAATGCCACAAGTACCTAAAAAAACACCTTGTTAGTCTTATTGAAATTAGTCTACACAAGCAACATAATCAAGACAGAATCTTGAGACACAATACAGAGGTAGTGAAGAATTTTAGAATTGGGAGACTGGCACTATCGACGGCCAATCGATAAATCGGTAGTCCGTATGTAGTGTCCGTCGGTCGACACTTAGCAATTTAGATGTTGATAGTTCACACACCTCTCAGTTAGAAACGACGGACGTGCAGAACGGCCCATCGATCAAGCAACGAACCGTAGTCCACTTCCATCATCAGAAACTTAGAATAATTGAGACTTGATAAAAAAACAAAGTGTCAGTTAGAAATGATGGACATGCAGAATGGTCCATTGATGTTCCACTTCCATCGTTCCAAAGTTAAGCAGGTTTAGATGGTAGCCATTGATGGACCCCATCGATAGTCTTTCAATCAATCGACGGTTAGTAGAAGGGTCCCATTCAATTGGTCAGAGAAAAGATTTTAGGACATGATTTTACCCCATATATGGACAATTTCAAGCACAATAAAAGTTCACCCAAAATTCAATAACAAGGATAAAACCAATTCGTCATCCCTAGGGCTTCAATTTTATAAATTTCGAACATGGCTTCTACGAGACTATCAAGCCCTAAGTCAGAAAAAAACAACAAGCATTGTGAATTTATACAGATTCCACCCCCCAACCCATTCTCCTTCTATCATTCTAAGGGACATAGAACCCATTTTTTACAAGTTTAATAGGCAAATTAATCCCTATGTAAAGACCCACATACAATCTATTCATTCCCACAAGCAAATGAACTAGAATTAATTGAGCAAAGGAAAATGCAATACCTGTAAGTGGTAGTAGAGTGAATGAGTGGGTGGTACTGCAACAACCAACCTACGTGCCACCTACTAACTCTTATCAGAGAAACAATGGAGATTTGAGTAGGAAACTGAGGGGTTAGGGTTTGGGGATTTTTGGAATTTTGGGAGGATTTTGATTGTTTTAGAAGAGAATGGACGGGAGTTAATGTGGGTATTAGTGGATAAAGAGGGGAATAAGGCGAGGGAAACGGTTGGGAGGGAATTTGAAAAGGTGTGAGAGATTAAGTGGATGGGTATATTTTTATATAGTCGGTCAGGTCGGATCGGGTCACTGGTTTCTGTGAACTGATGGTACCCTGTCCACGGTCCGTAATTCAGTCGATGGACCGTCAACTAGATTGTCGGTAGTGCCCTAAATTAGACAAAATTTTAGAGCATACGTGTGATCTACGGACACCATTGACGATCCGTCGATGGAACGACAGCCCGTCGGTTGGTCCATAGTTCGATGCACCTGACCAATTTCTGCAGAATTCTTGTGGTTCGATCCCTACACATTGAGCACTCATTAAGCAATTCTTTGTGTGTTTTTTGGACACGTTTTTTACGTGGGCCCAAAACTTAACTCTAGCCAACATACTTAAAAAGATAAAAGAAAATTTATACATGACATTGAGTAAAACAAAATGAAACAAAAGAATGCAAATATTCTTACAAAAAAACATATTGTTTGCTAGAGGATACACATTGGGTTGCCTCTCAAGAATCGCTTGATTTAACGTCGCGGCACGACGCAAGACCCTTGATACTCAGACTTCGTCAAGGTTATATGACTCAACCACTCATGGGAACTCTCCACATGCCTTAGGTAGATCTTGATTCTTTGCCCATTTACCGTAAACCTTGCACCCTCCTTGTTCTACAACTCAACTTCTCCATATGGTAACACTTATATGATAAAGAATGGACCATTCCATTTGGACTTGAGTTTGTCCTGAAACAAGCGCAGCCTAGAGTTAAACAAAAACACCAAATCTCCAACTACAAATTCGCGCTTCTAAATCTTTTGGTCATGGTACTTGTTCATCTTCTCTTTGTAGAGGGCTGAACTTTCATATGCTTTAAGGCCAAATCATCAATCTCATTCAACTAATTAAGTCTTTCTTCTACTGCTTCATTCCAATCCATTTTCTATTTCTTCATTGCCCACATGACCTTGTGATCTAACTCAACCGGCAAGTGACAAGCTTTCCCATATACAACTTGTTATGGAGAAATACCTATGGAGGTCTTGTATGCAGTTCGATAAGCCCAAAAAGCATCATCAAGCCTACTTGACAAATCCGTTCAATTAGCATTCACCATTTTCGACAGGATCGACTTGATTTCTCTATTGGACACCTCAACTTACCCACTAGTTTGTGGATGGTAGGGAGTGGCTACATTGTGGAGAACCCCATATTTCTCCAATAACCCTTTGAACAATTTGTTGCAAAAGTGGGATTCCCCAACCCACTAATAATAGCCCTATGTTTGCCGAATCTAGAGAAGATGTTTTTTTTCAAGAATGTAGTGCTTCATTGTTGGCAAGTGCTATGGCTTCCACCCATTTTGACACTAATGCAACCGCCACAAGAACCATCCCATAAGAACTCACAAACGGTCTCATAAAATTAATGCCCCATACATCAAACAACCCAATCACTAGAATGGGATTTAAATAGAGCTCTTGCCTCTTCAAAATCCCACCATTTCTTTAGCACCTATGACATGCCTTGGCGATCTCATGAGTATCTTGGTGGATGGTTGGTCAATAGTACCTACACTGCAAAATCTTATGGGCAGTCCGGATACCACTATGATGCCCACCCACAAACGAAGAATGAAATGCCTCCAAAAAACTTAGCATCTCAACTTCCAGAACACTACAGCTAATAAGACCATCAGCACAAGTCCAGTATAAATAAGGCTCATCCCAACAGAACTTTTTCACATCATGCATGAACTTTTTCCTCTTATAGAGGACAAGTCTGATAGTACTATATCGGTAGCCAGATAATTCACAAAATAGCGAACCATGTGATCAAGTCATGAGAAACGACCAATATATGCTCATCAAGGAAGGTTTCATCAATTTCAGCCTTTTCACCAAACTCTCACATAGCTTCATCCTCTAATCCGGACAAGTGATCGACAACCTGATTTTCGGTTCCTTTTCTATCTTTCATCTCAATACCAAACTCTTACAAAATTAGCACCATCTAATCAACCTTTGGTTTCACATCCTTCTTTGCCATCAAATATCTTAAAGCGGAGTGGTTAGTATTCACTATAACTCTCGTGCCAAGTAAATAAGAGCAAAATTTTTTGAAAGCAAAAACCAATGGAAGGAGCTCTTCTTCAGTCACAGTGTTGTTCTTTTATGCTTCATTTAAGGCCTTAACTAGCATAATAGATGGGTTGAAAGATTTTATCCCTTTTTTGTCCCAATACAACACCAAGAGCAACCCCACTAACATCACACATCACCTCAAATGGCTTACTCCACTATGGAGAAATAATTACGGGCGCAGACACCAACTTCTCCTTCAACTCTCCAAATTCATTCAGAAAGGATTTATCAAAATAGAATGTACATTCCTTCTCAAGTAACTTCCACAGATGATGTGCAATTTTTGACAAATCCTTAATAAACCTTTGGAAGAATCCTGCATGCCTAAGAAAACTTCTCACACCTTTTACAGAAATGGGTGGAGGAAACCTCTATCCCCTTCTATGAGATGTGATGGCCCAATACAATACCCTCTTTCACCATGAAGTGACATTTTCACAATTTAGTATAAGGTTGCAATCTTCACATCCTTTGAGAACCTCGGCCAAGTGACTCAAACAATGAGCAAACGAGTAACCAACAACTGAAAAGTCATCCATAAACACCTTAATAGTGTCCTCCACCATATCGAAGAATATCAACATCATACATCTCTGAAAAGTAGTCAGTGCATTAAACAACCCAAAAGGCATCCTCTTGAATGCGAATGTACCATAAGGGCAAGTAAAGGAGGTTTTCTCTTGATCCTTCAGTGCAATAAAGATTTGATTGTAACCCGAATAACCATCAAGGAAACAATAACATCCTTTTCATGCAAGTCTATTTTACATATGATCCATGAAGGACATAGGGAAATGGTCCTTCTCAGTCCATGCATTCAACTTCCGTAATCCATCCAAACTGTCCATCCATTAACCGGCCTCATTGGAACAAGCTCATTCTTCTCATTAGAGACCACTATCATTCCCCATTTTTTGGGAACACACTGAACAGGGCATACCCAACTACTATATGCGATAAGATATATGACTCTTGAATCCAACCAGTTAATAATCTCCTTCTTAACTACCTCTTGCATAGGTGGATTCAAACTTCTGTAGTGTTCAATACTTAGCTTGTGATCGCGCATGGGTTTGATTTTGTGTGAACAAATACCGGTTGGGATCCCACTAATGTACGCAATAATCCAACCAATAAATCATTTGAACTTCCTTAACACTTCTACCAGACACTCTACTTTTTCCACATTCAAATCCTATGTCATCTCTTCCCAAGAATACATTACTCATATGAGGTGGAAGATCCTTAAGCTCTAATTTTGGGGCCTGCTCAATAGATGGTTTTGCGGGGGGAGACTTGCGATGCTTCATGTCTAACTCCCATTTCTTTGGTTTGAACCAAAATTCACCTTGATCTAGTGCCAAAACCAATGACCCATACTCTTCTACAATCACTCTCAAAATTCATTATCACTGCCGCTAATGGCTTAACACCAACGAGCTCTTCGATATGTACCTCAGATGTACACTCAGCCCTGTAGAATATAACAGATACCGTTTGGAGCTCACCACTCTGCTTCATGGACCTACAAATGTTGAAAGTTGCTTCTTCATTGTTTAGCCTAAACTACATCTGCCCTTTTACCATGTCATCTTCTACTACAGACGGCATAGGTGGATCAATGGTTTGCTTACCCACTCGAGTAGTGAAAGCCATTCAATGTCCATCATTTTTTGGATTTTGAATGGTATTGCTAGGAAGGAAGAGTACCCGGTTGACTTGGGTTCACACTAGTAGACAATTGGTCTATTAGCAACTCAAGATGCTTGATTGAGACTGCATGTGCATTCACCTTTTGCCTAATATTAGCCAAATCACCTTTTAACTCTTTGGCGTGCTCATCAATAGCATCAAATCTCCTCATCATCTTTTTTAACTATATTCAACTCGAGCCATACTTCCTCCACCATCCCTAGGAGAAACTTCACATTTATGAGGTGGAACATAGGGCCCACCTCAATCGTTTCTTTTACCGTAGTTACCCCGGTTGAAGTTGTTGTAACGGTGTTAGTTTCCATCCAAAACATAATGTCCCTCTTTTTTGTAATTCTCATAGTTCTGACCTTGATTTCTTTGACCCTGGCACCGATTCTTCGTATTGGGGCCTTGGGCATTTGGTTGGAAACCCCTCGTCTGCTCATTCACTGCATAAGAATCCTCTTCATAGTAGTAGTCATTCGCTAGCGGTGGTGGTTTAGTCAAATAATTCATCGAATTTAATTTATCTGCACCCCAGTGACATGTTTCAATACCAATCGAGCTAAATTCTCATTTGAACCATCTCTTCATGAATATCATCTGCGGCCAGGTTGTCTGTAGCTTGCACTTCAAAGGTGGTTTTCCTAGTGTCCAATTTCCTAGTGCTCCAAGCCTTGTTGCGAGAGATTTCCTCCAACTTATGAGCAATCTCTAGATTCGTGCATTCACCATAAGAACCAACCGCAATTGCACCTAGAACTTATTTATTATTATCATCTTAACCCCGATAGAAGTTCTCTTTCAACGACTCATCACCAATGCGGTGGTTTGAGACACTTCTCTCGAATGAGGTGAATCTATCCCAAAAGTTACTCACCAACTCTCAAGGAAATGCCACAAAGTTTTTCACTCTATCTTTGTGGTTGAGCTTTTAATACACTGGGTAGTACCGTGGTAGGAATATATCCCTCAACGTGTCCCAAGTATAGATCGAATTATAGGGTAACTTACTGAACCAAATTGCGGCCTCTCCCCACAGTGAGAGAGGGAACACTCTTAACCCGATGACATCCATGTCCAATTCTTGCCTCCCTACACAACTCTTACACACCGACTTTAGTTTGGCGATGTGAGCATGTGGATCCTCATATGGTACCCCCGAAAACAAACCTCTGGTAGTGAGCATCTGCATCGAGCTACTAGTTACCATGAATGTGTGACCCTATGGTAGAGGAGGTAGGTTAAGAGGCTTGTTAGAGTCTTTGTGGGTTATGTTGCCCCCATAGATTTTTTGAGAGCGTGGAACGGGAGGTTTCCTCCTCAAAGAACCATCGCCACGGTTCTCCACAATCACTTTTTTATAAGCATCAACTAGCGGAGGAAGATAATGGTTGATCCCAACCTAGATTTGTGGGATTCGGTTGGTCATTCATTCTGCAGAGTGTCCAGTTAAGTTCAAGATCAAATGGTACGATTGGTTCTCCTCGGCTCTGTGTAATTAGCATACACTAGATCTAGACCTTAGACAAGCAAAAAAAATAAAAATAAAGTAAAATTAGAAAATTGTTGACTAAAATTCAGTATTTTTTCTTAAAACTAATCTAAAATCCACATTCCCCGGCAGGGGTGCCAAAATTTGATACACTCAAATTACACTTCACTAAAGAAGTATAAGCGGTCGTATCAAGTAAACAACCCAACTATTGGGTTGGGGTCGATCCCATGAGGAAAATGATTTGGACTTAACTTTAATGTATGATTACCTCTATTTAGTCAAGTCCTTTCCAAACACTAGTAACTAAGGGGGGGGGGGGGCGGGTTGTGAAACAAAAGTGTTGCAATGTTGTGAAATCAAACAAGTATTAAGAATGAGTTATTAGTGTTTATCAAGTTGTGAAAGAAAACTAGGGTTAAGTGTTCGTCAAAGGTCCATAACGCCATAATCCTAGTTATAAATTCTTTCCTAGTGTTTTCCATGCAAAGTGATAAGTTATGTATCTCTAAATCCTTGGTCCGTTATTTAGAGAATTTCACTCGTACCTTGGTCCGGCTACGTGCGTCTAAGTTACTAACCATTACCTTTACTTCATATCAAGCATCATATTCGATGTTTGGCTTAGTTATTACTTCAGACCAATCGAAACTAGCATATTAGATAGTATCCACTAAATCTATGTCGATAATTCTTTTCCTATTAACTACCCCATTGGTCTAGCACGTAGAAATAAGGCAAGTTCTAACACATGCACTCGTTAAAAAGACTACTAGATGAAAGAATTATCAATACATGCAATAACCTATTTGACAATTGTTATTTATCTAGGTTTATTTTGTTAATCAAGCATGGTTCCCACAACCCTAGTTGTGCATTTAGTTACCCAAGCTTAGAAGAATACAATTAATAATTGATAATTAATAAATAATTAACTTACTTTGACAAATTTGACGAAAATCCAAAAATTCAACTTGAAATCACACAATTATCTTAAAAGACCAAATTGAGAAATTTGAATTATTGCCCAAGTTGCAAAGTCAAATCTCCAAAAACAAAAGTATGAAAAATAGTAAAGAAATACAATCCCGAAAACGAGGTTTCTCACCCTATTTATAATAAAAACAAATTCGTAAATGAAAAGAATTAATATGAGGAAAGTTTGTCCAAAACACGGCTTTAATCGACGACCCAAACAGAAGGTCCGTCGATCAAACGACGGACCGTCGACTGCCTCCATTAGTCCACACTTAGCATCTTTTCTCAACATTCACTTTGCATCTTCTTTAATCTAATCAAACGGACCAACATCATGTTCTGTCGATACACCTACTTTCTGTTGATTCTTCTCTTCGTTTCCTACTTAGTGTTTCTTCGACATCGGGTACTAGGGCATTTTCTGATCATATCGACGATTTGCCAGGATGGTCCATCGGTCAGTCGACGGACCATCGATCCTTCTGTAGCCCCACACTTAGTCAGAATTCCCCGAGTTTCTTCTAGATGCCTGAACTTTCGATGGACGGTCACCACCTACAGTCCATCATTGGGACAACGGGCCGTCGATGGCTTCATGGATCACTTTTGCACTGATTCTTCACAGCTTCTGCATTTTCATTTTGGACGACTTTCCTGCAAAACAAATACACAACATATTAAACTTACTACAAAGAGGCTCTAGAAACACACCAATCTTAAGAAAAAAGCATCGAAAGAACCGTGAAACCACGGTACATCATATAACATTAAATTTACACAATGCAACTCAAAACATCATTTCCAGCATATAGGAGCTTAACATTCATTACATGAGGAATTTCCTTCTCAATAACAACAATAATTCAGCGTGTCAATATGATTAATATCATTTCATGAAGGCAATAACATCCCAGAAAATTATACATAATTTCAAATCAAGCAAAAGAGCCCTCCTTGAATAAATTTCATTTTTTGGCATATCATTCTCTGTAAATTGTACATTCTTATAAAACATCACCAAAAATCAATCAAACTTCAATTCACTCATTATTTTCATTATTAGTAAGAACAATTAACCTTAATTAGCAAATAGATGAGTATAATGGGACTTTATGTCAGCCTCGGCTTCCCATGTTTCTCCCTCAACTAGGTGGTTTCTCCATTAAACTTTTACGGAGGCCACCTTTTTGTTCCTCAACCACTTTTCTCGACGATCAAGGATTTCCACCGAAACCTCCTCATAGGAGAGGTTCTCTTTCACACAAGGACCTTTGATAGAAAGAATGGACTCGGGGTTACCAATGCACTTTATAAGTATGGATACATGGAAAAACGGATGAATCGAAGATAGTTCACAGGGATTATCAACTCATATGCAACCTTGCCAACCCTTTTCAAAATTTCATAAGGACCCACATAACGAGGACTTAACTTCCCCTTCTTGCAAAATCTAACCACCCCTTCATGTGCGAAATTTTTAAATACACCTTATCACCTTCTTCAAATTCAAGGTCTCTTTCTATGATCGGCATAAGACTTTTGCCGACTATAGGCTATTTACAAATAGTTCCTTATGATATGAACTTTCCCTAAGGTATTATAGATCAAATCGGGACCAAAAAGCGAAGACTCGCCAGCCTCAAACCATCCAATATGAGACCTACACCTCCTACCATATAACGCTTCAAAAGGAGCCATAGATATGGACGAATGAAATCTATTATTATTTGAGAACTCCACCAAAGGCAAGCTCTCATTCCAATTTCGCTTGAAGTCAATGATACAAGCTCTAAGTATATCTTCTAGAGTTTGAACAGTATGCTCCGCTTGACCATCCTTTTGAGGATGAAAAGTGGTGCTCAGCTTCACTTGAGTACCCAAACCTCTTTGGAAAGACCTCTAAAACCTAGATGTAAATTAAGTACCTCTATCTGATGTGATGGACAGGGGAACCCCATAAAGACTCACTATCTTGTAAATATAGATTCTTGCATAATCATCCGCTGAATATGTAGACTTAACGGGAATAAAGTGAGCGGATTTGGCCAATCTATCCACTACCACCCATATAGAGTCATATTGCCTTCTAGTTCGAGCCAACCCAACTACGAAATCCATGTTAACATCTTCCAATTTCCAAGTAGGAATTTGAATTTATTATAGTAGACCACTCGGATTTTGGTGCTCGACTTTTACTTGTTGACAATTGGGACACTTCACAACAAACTCTGCCATATCCTTTTTTAGGACATCCCACCAAAACACCTCTCTAAAATGATGGTACATCTCAGTAGAACCCGGATGAATAAAGTAACGGGCTCCATGAACTTATAAAGAATCTTATTTCTCAAATCATCGACATTGGGCACACACATTCTCCCTTGGTACCTAAGAACACCATCCCCCTCTTGGAAGAATGACTCATTCATCTTTCCAAGAAACGATTTTTTCAACTTCATCAATAATGGATCGAGATGTTTGTTAGACTTCACCTCAACCACTAAAGACGACGGAGTTATGATGTACCACAACTCCACCGTTAAGAGAATCTTCAATTCGAACCCCTAAAATGAGACAAAGTATGACATCCTTCACTATTTTTTCTTGGATTCTTCCACATGGGACACACTTCCCATGGACAAATGACATAGATCATCCGACACCATGTTAGCCTTGCTGGGGTGATAGAGAATACTCATGTCATAGTCTTTCAACAACTTTAACTATCTTCTTTGCCAGATATTCAACTCCCTTTGAGTGAATACATAGTGAAGACTTTTATGGTCTGTATACACATAAACTTAATGCCTCCATATTTTCAAGGAAAAAACCGTGGCCGCTAACTCAAGGTCATTTCGGATAATTCTTCTTATGAACTTTGAGTTTCCTAGAAGCATAAGCCATAACTTTGCCATGTTGCATAAGAATCACCCCAACCTGACTCGGGATGCGTAACAATATACCACATAACCCTTAGTACCCTCCTGTAGGGTCAATACCAGAGCGGAAGTAAGTCTATCATTTAATGTTTAGGATCTCCTTTCACATGCTTCCGACCACTAAAATTTCACATTCTTTTGAGTGAAGGTTTCCAAAGGGGAAGCAATGGATGCAAACCAGTCGACAAACCTTCTATAATAATCGGATAGGCCTAAGAAACTCCTAATATCCGTAGGAGCCAAAGGTCTAGGCCAATTTTTCACTGCTTTGGTCTTCCTTGGGTCAACCTCTACACACTCACTTGGGATAATATGACCAAGAAATGCTACCGACCTCAACCAAAACTCACATTTGCTATACTTGTCAAATAATTTATGTTCCTTACAAAATTGTAAAACCACTCTCAAATAGTCCATGTTTCACCCTCATTTTTTGAATATAACAAGATGTTGTCACTGAAGACAACGATAAATAAATCTAGGTAACTTTGAAATACCCTATTCATTAGGTCCATAAACTATGCTAGAGCATTAGTGAGACAAAAGGACATTAATAAGAACTCATAGTGACCATATCTAGTCCAAAAAGTCGTCATGGGAATATCTTCACCTATCACCCTAAGTTGGTGATATTCCGATCTCAAGTCAATCTTAGAAAACTAACTCTAACCTTGGAGTTGATCAAATATATAATCATTCTGAAAGACAGGATACTTGTTCTTGATTGTAACTTTGTTGTGTTAATGGTAATCGATACACATTCTAAGGGACCCATCCTTCTTTTTAACAAACAATACTGGAGCACCCCATGGAAAAATACTAGGCTGAATGAAATCCTTGCCTAGTAAATCCTGTATTTGAGCCTTCAACTCTTTCAATTCGGCCGGAGTCATCCGATAAGGAGGAATTGAAATGGAATTTGTATCCGATTACAAGTCAATACCAAAATTAATTTTCCATTCGGGAGGAATACCAAGAAGATCATTAGGAAAGACCTTCGGGAATTACCTCACTACGGGGACCGACTCAATAGCAGGAATCTTTGAGTCTAAATCTTTGACTCTCACAATATGGTATAAACAACCTTTAGAGATCATCTTACAAGCTTCCAAAAAAGATATGATACGACCTCTAGAAATATAATTTCCCCCCTTCCACTCTAAAATGGGTTCATTTGGAAAGTTAAACTTCACCACCCTCGTTTACAATCTATGGAAGCAAAACAAGCATGCAACCAATCCATTCCCATAGATTGTAAAACGAGGGTGGTGATGTTATCCCTTAACTTTTGGCCACTCTTTCCACAACTAAAGAAATTTTCCTTCCCAATTAGGCAATAACCATAATGCTTCTTCCCACACTCTCCATTAAGTTGTGTTCATACTTGATGAAATACTACCCTTTCCCTTTTGAGGCTTAGGGTTAGACACTATATCATTACGATCCTTAGGGAACATAGAAGAAACTTGATTATAAAACCACTTAATGAATCTAGGCTTGTCTTGGATATCAAGCTACCCTTAGAAGAACCATCATCAAAAGACTTTGCCCAATGGGCTTCTCTACTATTCATACTAACCCTTCTCTCCTCCACTTGTTGAGCATGAACCATGAGACAATAAATGTTCATATTATGATATATCATGGCGAACAACATTCATCTTTCAATTGATTCGACACTCCCGTCATAGAATGATTCATCTCATCCCTAGGGTTGAAAACCAACGAAGGAGCATACCTTGAAGATTTAGTGAATTTCAAGGAGCACTCAAGTACATTCATTGCTCCTTAATGAAGGTTGATGAATTCTTCCTCTTTGGCTTCCCTCTTCTCTCTAGGAAAGACCATATCAAGAAAAGCCTTCTTGAAAATCTCCTATGTCACCGGTCCACTCCTTAAAGACCTATTGTCTCTCCACTGAATGAACTAAGTTAGGGCCACATCTTTGAGTTGGTAAGTGGATAACTCGTCTTTCTCACTAGTAGTCAACCTAATAGTATTTACATATTGTAGGTTTCATCGATGAACTCTTGGGGGTATTCCTTCATTTTGGACACATATAAAGTAGGGGATTCATCCTAGTCAAATCCCTCAAACAGGAGGCCATGGTGCTAAGATGTTTGTTTCCTTGGGTAACCACCTCCCGATTAGATTGGCCCTTCATGGCTTGTTCTTGCGTCGTAATGACTTGGCCTTTTGGAGAAAAGTTGCCCTTATATCACCGTCCATCATGGTCGGAGGTCCTCTTGAGGAGAGACTTAGTTGTCATGTGCTCCCACATTAGCAACTCCTTCTTCAACCCTTCTTGTGGCTGGTCTTCGAGTATTCATACCTATAGCCACTAAACAAGGTTTAGATGAAAATACAATTAAAATAGACTCTAGAGGCACGACATAGGATTACAAAAAGATGAGATTTTCCTAAGCATCATATAGTTCATCATTCATAAGTGTGGCGTGCTTCATAATTATGAATAATAATCTACATAGACGTAGTTTAATTAGACATCAATCATAAAAATATGCAACCTCATGCTCTGATATCAAGTTTGTCACATCTAGGGAGTACCCCCTAGATGTAACCGGCGTCGTCGTCCTCGAAGAGGAGTAAAACTAGTCTCTTAGCATTCATCATTACATTCGTAGGTTAAAAATGTTGAAAATTTAAAACTTTTTGTTACCTCTCTCTCTCTCTCTATATATATATATATATATATATATACACCTTTCGTATAAGAGGAATAAATAGTCTTCTACTTTTATTTCATATACATAGTATAGGAACATAATCTCATAAGAAGTCTATAATATGTCTCATATTAAACCATCTAGAACGAATCCAATAATTGGGCTTAACCCATACTTCAACACAACAAAGAGCCTCATATAGTCTATACAACAATCATCTTCAAATAAAAAGGAAAGAATTAGAAATCTTATAATTTAAACAAAATCAATAGTTTGATACTGACATTGCCCTTGGGTGGTGAGGACCTACCGAACTCGGAGAATGAGCTTCCAAGTCTTCCTTCAATAGTAGTCATGAATCCTTCAATGACCGGAACCTAAAATGTTTGGGACAAATGGAGAAATGGTGTTAGTATATCACTTGTACTATGTATAGGAACTTATGCACACACAATATAGAAATCATGCTAAAAAGGGAGAATTACTTCAAAGCATGCAAAATCACTTTGAAGTACCTTATGCAAATTCAAAGAACCAATACAAGTCAATAAGCACATATTACTTAAGTCAAGACCATGTAATTCACAAGACCAACATTATCAAGTCTAGTCGAACCAACATGCATATCTACATAATTGAGCACATAATCAAGAAAACTCTACGATCAAGTTAGAACCAAACATGAAAACAACATCTAGGCGGATCCACAAACTAGTATTCCTACGATTGAAACACAGTGTATGGAGATTGGGGGTTGTCATGGAAATATCACTCTATGCCCTTTTTGGACTATGAGGCTATCCACCCCGTGAGAACTATAGTGAACCCTACCTTCCCTACTTGGGAAGGTTTCACTTCTCATATATAAGTTCACTTGGTGCTAAGCTAGAGTCCCTTTTGAAATATATTTCATTAATAATCATAACTTAATTTTAGGTCATAGGGTCTACCCCTTCTATAATCATCATCATCATAGATCAATAGGAATTGCATGAGTATTGTCCTTTTATTACAATTCACAAATGTGAGGTTAACACATTTACCATTACATATTATAATAAGATACATAGGCAATTCATCACCAACCTTATGTCATAATATCTTAGCCAACAACTCACAAGCCATTAATTTAAGACATTTCTATTCAACATCATACCATCCCTAATCAATCTTATCATAAGGCATACTTCAATATCACTTCATCACTAAACACAAGTAATCATAATTGAAGTAACGGATTGAGATCACAAGACTTAAAAATCTCCTTCACAAGCCATCACCCATGTTTTTACCATCAACCATCCAATTCAACCCAACAGTGGTTGTAGCATCACTCAATAGTAATTAATACAATAATGAAGTCAATTGCAACAACATTATCCAAATTAACTTCAATTCATAACCTAGGGTTAGGGGAATTAAGGTTAATCATGAATTATTTAAGAAATATATCCAATCCCAATAATACATTACCGTAGGCAATCCATAAATGACTTAGAATAGATAAAAAAAGTCTAAAAAACAACACATTCTTCAATTCTCATCAAATCATAAGCAAGATCCAAGATTTGGGGGAATTGGGGAAAGGAAATGATTTACATGAAATTGCATCATGTAACCAACAATATACAATTAATTATTCATAGGAAATCACAATTTATCATCAATTTGAAGTTTAGAACAAAACTCATTAGAATTGAAAAACCCTTGGAATTGGGTGTTTTAGAAATCAATTCTGAGAGGACCTCTTGGGGAAAGGAAACCCAAGAGTGAAGAATTTAACCTTAATGAAGGTTAATCCAAATAATTAAAGTGACTAGCTAGAATTAATTGGTCTTTTTCTTCAAGCTTTGTTCTTCCTCCAATTGAGGTTAAATAGGGAGAGAAACTAGAGAGAGGTGAGAGCTTTGTTTTAATTTGGGGATTTGATTTGAGTGGGTAAAATGTGTGTGAAACTGATATAAAATCAATATATATCCACCCACATGAAATACACAAAAGACCCCTCACTTAAATTGACCCTTTAATAAAGTCAAACTTGAATTCTAAATTTTAGCTTTTCGTCGGGGAACAAGTCCGCGACATGGAGCCGTTCCCTCATGATTTTCAAAATTTTTTTTTGAGAAAATGGAGTGCTCTACATAGACTTTAGTTTTAACCAAAGTCCACCCAAGTCCGTGACGCGGACTTGTTGCTCTTATGTGTATTTTGGTTGCTGCCTTGGCAGCTTGCCAAACTAAGTTTGGGATTCTTTTGTGGACCCCAGAGGCGACATTTGGGGGTCAGACTTGGAAGTTTTTGCTCTATATATATTATTTTGTATATACAAATTCATTTTACAAGTTTTATACCTCATAAAACACCTTTAGACCTTCCCAAAACCTAAGGATGTTTCACTAGTTAAATTTGACTAGCTTTCGGACGTCATGCACGTTTCTTGACATCTTGACTTCAAAACTTCCTAAATAGTTTGATAAAATTATTTAAGACCTTAGGAAAGTATTACTAACCTTAGATTAACATGTGAGGCTCTATCTAAGTTCTTGAACTTTCGAAGTGTTACAGTATATATCGACCTCTTACTGTGACCGATGTGTAGGTATCAATTTTTAGTAAAGCTCCCAATCTTTGTCCAAATTTTTCTAGTATTCTTATATCATAAAATTTCTTTTGTAAATAGGGTAGTCTGTCCCATATGGCTGTGTGTGAGCATCGATGGTTGGGGGACAAAGTTTGGTTCTGACCTCTTCACTAATAAGAATTTCCCTACAACAAACAACGGGCCTTCATGAAGTATTTTATGCATACATTGCACCTGACTTATCTTAACGATATGGTAATCCCATCCAAGGTCTATTAGATTTAGTGGTTCAGCCAGCTTCCAGATGTCCGCTAGTATGTTCTTTAGGTAGGCGTGTGTTAACAGTTTCCAAAGACCTTAATAATAACAAACAAACACCATGGTTGGTACAGTCTTATTGTTTCTTCTCAGTTAGGGTGATGCCTTCTTCGATGTTAATCGCAGTTTCTGCTCCCATGCTTGAGAGTCCGTGGGGGGATTCTTAGACTTGGTTGAGTGGATTTTCCTTGTCAGTCAGTGATTCTTTGAAGGATTGGAACTTTCTAGCGTCCTCAACCATAGCACTTGATGAATCCGGCGGTTTCGGGGGGTCGGGGGCGGTTCAAAGTACCTTAGGGCAGTTTTTGTCATATTTTAGAGAGACACAGAGAGATGTCATTTGTCGAAATGAGAAGAGTTCAAACAGAATTTTTCAAAGTGCCCTGATGAATCCTTACTTACAATGTGGCACACAGAATACTACTTAATTGTATTTAACCTAAATTTTACATTACATTAAATTCCAACTCCGAACTAATTACAAACAAATAATAATTGCAACCCTCAACTTGAAAATCCCAAACAACCGTTTTAACCATAGGGTTGTAATTTGGAAATCATTAATTTTGTTGATACATCAGTCTTATAATTCAAACACATATTGATTAACAAAAAGCTCCTTAATGCAGGATATTACTTCAAGTATGTTTTCATCTTTGGAAATTTCCACCCTCTAAAAAATTTATCCTTTAATTACAAGCTACATTAGTATTCCATATAAAAATTCAGATTTCAAATTTACTCAATGGTCCATTAGATATTTCATTCATGCATATTTGTCATCTTAGATAATATTTCACTTCATATGCATATAATTTTTCTTGTTACCATTTGAAATTATTAGAAATTTAGAAGAAGTGTTCACGGGATATTATCATACATCATTGTCTCATTGTTTCTTACTGTAGTCTGTGAAAGTAGGAGAGATGTTATTAACAATCGTCTTTTCATGTGTGTATGAAATTTACTAAAAATATGTTCATATTTGTTTGGTTCTCATGATTTTTGAATGATAACGAGTTCTTTCTAAAAATTAGTTCTTATACATTTTGCTCTATCTCAATTTACATTTCGGAGTCATAAAAGTTAACTATTAATGTAGATTTTATGAATACGAGAGATTTAAAATAGCGGAAATTTAGAAACAAGAGATAAAGTAATCAAACAAGACATAATTTCACATTCTTTGAATACATAACAAGATAAAAAGGACAAGCAAAGCGAAAACGAAACTTTTGAGGCAAGTCGATCAAAATTTGTTGGCATTCTGTAATCATATAGTTCTGTACTTTGCATTTTTGTTACACTTGGACTGCAGTTAACATTATTTGTATGGAAAAGTGTAGTATATGTATGGACAAGTGTAGTATGATGTATCTAAAACAACCTTCCTATCCTCCAAGATAGGGGTAGGTACAGTTATATGTCCACACGTACTACTCTTTCCATACCTCACTCGTGAGACTACACTAGTATGTTATTTGAATAATCATTTGTAAGTGGCATGTTTTAATTTTTAGTAATTAGAAAAAAAATGTTGTGAATAAGATTGATGCAGACTAGCATATGATGTTTCAAGTTTTTTACTAATTCCAGATTATTTTAGTGGAGCCAACAAAGACATAGCAGGTGATATGTAAGTTCTATACAATAACTCTGTTTCAATCTAATTATTTTACTTTCCATTCATTGCTATAAATTAAGTTGATTTGTGTATTCATAAGTTGTCTGCGTAGAAGTTTGATTGATATCAACGATAAAATGAGCAATTACACCGTGTAAATTATATATGCTCAGATCCATCTTAAAATTTAGAGTCAAATAAATTTCTTGTTTATTGTATTTTATATAATTGCAATGTTGTAGAATGTATACAAGTTACCACTTTTCCAACATTCTAAAGAAAGATTTTTGGCCCTGGATCTTTAAGAATTATTCTTGAATCATATTTGTTTAATTATCTTAAAATTAACCTTCCGTATTTTAGGTCCTTCGAACATTAAAATAACCTTAGGTTTAGGCATTGGGGCCGCTTGGTAGAGCATTTAAAAAAAGTATTGAATAGAGTTTATAACTAATACTGAGATTAGTTATGCTAGAAAATTTTCTTATGTATTGCTATCTTATTTCCTAACACAAACACAAATAGTCGTAGCACAAATGTCTAAGAACCTGAACAAAGAAACGTTACTCCGAACCTCTATACAAATTATCAATTTTTTAGTGACACTTTCCTAGAGAAAATACACTCCAATAAATCAAATGATTTCTCATTAGCAGCAACACAATTGTGTAAGCTATCAAGAGAATGGAATTCAAACCCAACGGAACCAAACAAGGAAAAACAAGTGTCCTCTTGAGTAACGATCCAATATGGCATTTCTCAGAAATTATGGACCTAATCATGTCTTTAACAGAATTGTACATAACCATGCTAAGGAGGTACAAGATTAAGACTCTAGAATGTATAGTTGAGTTGTTAAAGACACCCTAGCAATCAAATTAGACGAAATTAGCATGAAACATAAAGCTAAAGATTTTTGCGCAAGAAGCTTACAATGAAATCAATTGTAGGTAGTGTCTTGGTGTTGCCGAGACCAAAATGTCCTTCCATTCCCATATAAAAGAGTGCAGCCACATGACACAAAAAAAAAGGAGAAAAACAAAGCCAGTATTAGGCAGTCCTTAAAGACAAAGAAAAAGACGTCCGAATATTGTTGGATGAATATCTAAAAGATATGACTAACCTCAACCCACTGGCTGCAATGCTGGTTGGAACTATAAGAATACCAAATGTTAGCTAATACTTGCAGGAACAGAAATAGTACATGCATTGATTTTATGGGCTACACAATAATAGTATAGCTATAAAAGTGACCAATAATAAATGTCACTCAAACCAATCACATATGCAAAATACCTAAACATAAAACCCCAAGCCTTTCTTTGGACTTCAGGAACCAAAAGTGCACAATTTTCGAAAGGTATACACCATGGCAAAGAAAACAACCAATAGTCATTGAACATAAACCTAGGAAAAAATAAATTATCTGAGCCATTAAGTAGCATCATAACTACCAACATCTTGATATTTAGTGATAGTATGATGTAAAACCATCCACCCTGGGAAAAAGTGCATCAAGGCCATACAGTTCTTTTTTCATCGTCAGAACTAAGTTTATGTTGATTAGGATGATCACTGACAGGAGCAGGAACAACTCCAATAACCTGAGTTGTTGATCAACTGAAATACTTAAAGAAAATGAAAAAAGAACATCACCAACTTTATAATGTATATATAGTTAAAAAAAAAACAAGAAATGACAGGGCTAAAAATAATGAATCAAGATTACTCTATATGCTGCTATGCATTTTCTACACTTCATAGAAAGTGTGTTGTCACAAAATAACTAGATCAGGATATTCAGTCGATCCTAATTGATCTTACCAGACTTAAGCAACAAACCTAACGAGAATTCCAACTTTCCAACCAGTCCCATTAGTATGGGCCTATTCAAGTGCCCCAACGACAAGTTGTCAGAGTCAAAGTATAGCCTTTCAAAATTTCACATCATAATACTGAATATGCTTTGATTCATGGTGATGTCCATTTTACACTCCCGAATGAACTAGTATACACTCTCATGAGCCATTAAGAAAAACTCTCATCTACCAAATGTCAAGATACATTTTGATCTACTTGGACAGTGTCTTTAACCTGCGAGATGAATTCCATAAGCTGCTCAGAACTTCAACTTTTCGACACAAACAAGCAAAGCAATTAAGTATTACACCTTAAGCATCATTCTCACATTATACCTAGATGTAGATTATACCTCCACTCCCAAGATATATTATCCAATAAGTAACTGAAATAATGGTATTTCACTAGTATTGCTGAAAATGCTTTCTATGTTGTTGCAAATCGAGACATTAAAGAGAACAAATGAACAAACTACATCAGCAGAGAGGATAAAATAGCAACACTTACACATGAGGAGCAATAGGGGAGAAAAAAGAATTTTTGAATAAGTATAATTCAAATTCATTGTATTAAAACAAACTTACGAAGAAACTGCAAACTCCCATCATACCTAGAGAACATTCCACGAAATAGCTTACGCCATGTGTGCTATTAATTTTTTCCTAAAGTGAAGTTTTTATTGTTATTAACATGTACTTATAAGGTTAGTCAAAATAGAAACACAAATAAGATGAAGTAGACAGAAAAAAAAATAATCTGAGCCGCCAGAAACTAATGTGTCTCCTTAAGAAATTTAATCTCCTCATTGTACCCGAAGTTATGGATTAATTTCTCCCAAGATAAAATGGATTAATCCTGTTAAGGAAATAGCAATACCTCAAACTTCTTTGACATCATGAAACTTAAGAACAACAACAAGTCACATAGACTCAGCCAATCGACACAATGATTTTGTTAGAAAATATATCAGAGAAGCAAAAAATTTCAGTGTTTGAAAAAATGAAAAATGACGCCATTTTCAACAACAAACGTGTTTGTTCAGAGATATCTGTTCAAACCCATTTTATCCAGAATGTTGCGGTCTTTTGGGAAAAAATAACACCTTTTCGAAAAACGTATCTGTTGGGAAAGTAACGTCTTTTTGGAAAGAGTAACGACTATTCTGTTAATTAATTGACTAACTAACGTCCAGACTTAATTTATAAGAGATAAGATTAACATGATTTATTTGATTAACAAAATAAATTAAATAAATTTTATCCAAAAAAATTTATCAATCAATCACATCATTTGCAAAATCCAAATCCAAATTCGAAGCAGGAACCGAGCGAGCGACGACGATGGCGCGAGGGGGCATCTTCTTCTTAGCACTTTAAGAAGTAAAGGAAGTGTTTCCTTATATAAGGACAATAATTTCCCTTTCATTTGCCGATATGGGAGAAATGACTTTTCATTTGCACTTTACGAATGACTTTTCATTTTTCCTCCAAATTGGTTCCTTCACTTTTCCATATTCTCTCTTTTTATTTCTCATTCATAGTTTGCTAAATCCAATAATCCCCCACTTTAATGGGGAATGGCTATTGTTAACATATGTGCATGAAAAACTTGTCTGTCTTGTAATTTTTGGTTAGTCGCATCTAGATAAATAGGTTTCCCTTTAAACTCTCCGTAGTGAACATATATCGGATATACTCGGTCAATCGGTAGATTTGATATCTTTGAACCATCGAGATTTGGTGTATACCTAGACAATATAAGTCACACAATCAACCCTTTAACTATTCTTAGTTCCATATTCACACTCATATAGGGATTTCTAAATGTGTTATCTCGTAGATACACCATTTGATATACCCTATATCAAACTTAAAAATCATTAAAAATCCTTATGCCTTTATCGTGGTTACTGAATATTGTCCTATCATTAGATTGGACCATAAAATAATTTTTGACAATGTTGAACCATCACCAATAACTTTGTTTCATCTCCTTGAACCTAGCTCTTGGGATTTGTAGTCTTCTAGGTAGAGTTACCGCAACGATGACTTGTCCTCGACCATTGTCCCATTCTCGTCGATGATTTCTCAACTCCCTCTCTATTTACGACTTTTGTAAGTGGATCCGACACATTATCCTTTGACTTCATATAGTCAATTGTGATAATTCCACTAGGGAGTAGTTGTCTCACAGAGTTATGTTGTTGTCTTATGTGACGAGACTTGCCGTTATACATAACGCTTCTAGCCCTTCCTATTGAAATTTGACTATTACAATGTATGCATATAGGATCCATTGGTTTTGTCCAAAATGGAATATCTTCTAATAAATTTTGGAGCCATTTAGCTTCTTCACCTTCCCTGTCTAAGGAGGTGAATTCAGACTCCATTATAAAGAGAGTTATACATGTTTGTTTGGATGATTTTCAATATATTACTCCTCCACCAACAGTAAAAATGTATCCACTTGTGGATTTTGTTTTAGTTTACCCAGTAATCCAAATTGCATCACTATTTCATTCAAGTACTGGTGGATATTTGTTGTAATGCAAAGAATAGTTTTTAGTATCATCTAAGAATCTCAAAACTCTCTTCATTAACAACCAATAAGTATCTCAAAACTTTCTTTTGTTTACCAGGAACTACAAAACCATTAGGTTGTTCCATGTAAATTTCTTTTTCCAACTCTCCATTTAAAAGCAATTTTCACATACATTTGATGGAATTCAAGACCGTATACTGCAGCTAGGGCAATTAACATTCGAATTAATGTTATCCTAGTCACTGGTGAGTATGTGTCTAAATAATCAAGACCTTCTTTTGGTCTAAAGCCTTTGTCAAATAAGTCTTGCTTTATATTTGTCAATAGTTCCCTCATCTTTCATCATCCTTTTAAAGATATATTTTGAACCCAAGGGCTTGTTCCCTGGAGGAGATCAACCAACTCTCAAGTATGATTGCTTAGGATTGATTCAATTTCACTATTGACAGCCTCCTTCCAATAAATTGAGTCGCTACATAACAATTCTTCCTTGAATGTTTGAGGCTAACTTTCAAAAAGGATGTTATAAAATCATATCCAAATGAAGTATATGTCCTTTGACGTTTACTCCGCCTTGGACTCTCTTCATTGGTTTCATTCTCTTTTGGTTCTTCTCAGGGTTGTTTAGACCCCCATTGGATGACTCAAGTCTAGTTTTATACGGGTATATATATGTTCAAAAAATTTAGTACTATCTGATTTCATTACCGCATTGTCATGAATATCCGGATGTTCGGACTTATGAACCAAAAAATTGACATGCCTTACTTTTGTGTCATATCCAATGAATATACAATCCAATGTCTTATGTCCTTCTTTTACCATCTTAGGTATAGGAACTTGGAATTTGGCTAGACGTTCCCACACTTTGAAATATTTCAAGTTGGTTTTTCTACATGTGTCTTTGAGTGACGCAATATATTTAGCATTCGATTTGTTGTAAGGATAGCTTCCCCACACAAGTTCTATGGTAAACATGAACTTATAAGTAATGCATTTATCATTTCTTTTAAAGTTTGTTTTTCCTTTCTACAATCTCATTAGGGTGAGGAATGTATGGACAAGTAGTTTAATGGATCATTCCATTTTCTAAACATATTTTTGCAAATGGAGATTCATATTCTCCGCCTCTATCACTTCTAATCATTTTGATTTTTTTATCCAACTGATTTTCAAGTTCAGTTTTATATTGCCTAAATGCATCCATTGTTTCATCCTTACCATTTAGTAAATATAAATAACAATATCTAGTGCAATCGTCAATAAAAGTTATGAAATACTTTTTTCCCACCATGTGATGGTGTTGAATTCATGTCATAAATATCAGTGTGAATAAGTTCTAAAGTATTTGAATTCCTTTCACCAGATTTATAGGGATGCTCAGCATACTGATATCCAACACAAATTTGACATGTTGATTTATTGCACTCAAATTTTCGTAAAAATTTAAGTCAATCAGTTTTCACAAGATTTTGTTATTAACGTGTCCCAAACGTTCATACCATAAACATTTAGACTCAAGCAAGTAAGAAGAAGCAAAATATTTATTCATGTCAACTGCAATTACATTGAGTTTGAAAAGGTCATCA
Source organism: Solanum lycopersicum (assembly GCF_036512215.1). Lineage (NCBI taxonomy): Eukaryota > Viridiplantae > Streptophyta > Magnoliopsida > Solanales > Solanaceae > Solanum > Solanum lycopersicum. The sequence goes on from NC_090810.1 coordinate 15,389,578, forward strand.
CTGAGATAGCCTTTTCCTACATACATATCATTCTAACTTGCTACTAATTTATCAGAAACAAATACACATTTGAATCCATTCTTCATCAGAACTATTGAAACTAAATTATTTCTCAATTTTGGAACATACGAGACCTTGTTCAAAGTCACCACCTTTCCTGATGTCATCTTTAATAGGACCTTGCCAGTTCCTTCCACCTTTGCAAAATCGGAGTTAGCCATAAGAAACTTCTCATCTGTAGTTGCTGGAGTATATGATGAAAATAATTCTTTGTTGGCACAAACATGGCATGAGGCACCAGAATCTATCAACCATTGTCTTGGATATTCAACCAAGTTACATTCTAAAAGCATTACACAGAGATCGTCCATTTTCTCCTTTGGATTAAACCAAGTTTTCTTGATTCTTCTTTTTCTTGTCCTTCTTAGGACCCCGATATTCAGTAGTCCTATGACATACATTTACCACAATTGAAGCAACTTTCATTGAATTTCATCTTAAGAGGATTGCTTTTTGGACCAGATGGCTCCTTTTTTTTTCTTAATTTTGAGGAATCTTCTTCATGAAAATTTACTCCAGATATTGCTGAGTTACCACGTGACCTCTTTTATGTAGCTTTATTATCCTCTTCAATTCTCAAGCTTATTATGAGATCTTCAACAATCATCTTCTTGCGTGTATGTTTCAAGTAGTTTTTGAAGTACTCCCACAACGGAGGTAACTTCACAAAAATAGCAGTGACTTGAAAGACATCATTCACAATCAATCCTACATTAAAGATTATGTGAGTATTAAGGAAAAACTTAATACTTCAAAGATAGACATTAAATAAATTTATACCTTCGGCAAGGAGATCATGGATTATGACCTAATGTTCTTGAACTTGTGTGTTGACGGTCTTACTGTCTATCATCTTATAGTCCAGAAACATTGCAACATTGAACTTCTTCATTCTGGCATCCTCTGGTTTGTATTTCTTTTCCAAAGTATCCCGAAAATCTTTTGAGGTATTGACATTGTTGTGCACACTGTACAGATCATTTTGCACGCCACTCAGAATATAATTTTTACACAAAAAAATTGAGTGTGTCCATGATTCTGTTACCAAGAATCGTTCTTCAGGCGGAGTATCATCTGACATAACAGGAACATTCTTATTAATGAACCTTTGCATACCCAACGTAGTGAGATAGAAGAATATCTTCTATTACTATCTCTTAAAGTCCACTCCAGAAAAATTTTCAGGTTTCTCAGCCGGTGCTAAGACAGCAGTTGAACGATTGTGTACAATCAATGTTGTTGCAGCACTCATTGTTCTAGCATTCACTTGACTTGAATTAGTCATTTTTTTGTCACAAATGGAAGATAATTTTAGTATTTGAAATACTAACAATAAAGAACAAATCTTTACACAGACTTTTTCTAATTAAATAATAAATTTTTTATGTTCTTCTAATCGTTAATCGAATAAATTTCAAAAATTCATGCAGAGTAGAAAACATAAAGGTTTTAATCTCCAGAAACCTCAAATATAGAAATTTATTAAATTTCCTTAAGATTGTTATTAACATGTACTTATAAAGTTAGTTAAAATAGATACAGATTTAAGATGAAGTAGACAAAAAACAAAATAATCCGAGTCTATAGAAACTACTGTGTCTCCTTAAGAAATTTAATCCCCTCACTGTACCCGATGTTATAGATTAATTTCCCAATATAAATCAAATTAATGATATTAAAGAAATAGTGGTACCCCAAACTTCATTAACTTCAACAAACTAAAGAACAACAACAAGTCACACAGACTCAGTCAATCAACATTTTGATTTTGAGAGAAAATATATGCAGAGAAGGAAAAAATTTCAGTGTTTGAATGAAAAATGACTTCCTTTTATAGTCATTTTCAGCAAGAAACGTGTATGTTTTGAGAAATCTGTTAAGACCCGTTTTATCCCGAAAGTTGCATCTTTTGGGAAAAATAACTTTTCAGAAAATGTGTCTGTTAGAAAGTAATGAATTTTCGGAAAGAGTAACGGCTTTTCGAAGTGTTACTGTTATACGCGAATTAATTCTGTTAATTAACTAATTAACTAACGTCCTGAATTAATTCATACGAGATAATATTAACATGATTTATTTGATTAAAGAAAATTAATTAAATAAATTTTGTCCAAAAAATTTATCAATCAATCACATCATTTTTCATCTGAAGCCGAAGCCTAGCGACGACGACGGCGCGAGGGGGAACCTTCTTTTTAGTTCGTTAAGAAGTAAAGGAAGTGGTTCCTTATATAAGGATAAAAATTTCCCTTTCTTTTGCCAGTATGGGATAAATGAGTTTTCATTTTTACTTTGCAAATGACTTTTCATTTTCCCTCCAAATTGGTTCCCTCACTTTTCCATATTCTCTCTTTTCTTTTCCCATTCACACTTTGCTAATTCCAGCATTTATGATTTTATCAATTTTGAGAATGAAAAACAAGAGGACCAATCCAGTCATCAAACTTTGGGAATGATGAAACGAGGACCATTCCAGTTACCTGAAGATTCATGCTCTTGTATTTGGACTAACGAAAAAGGAAATGAATGAATAAACTCAACATGAGAAAATTTGTCTGTCATTATCAAAATGGGAGAAAATGGTATATTTTATGTGTTTTGATGATCCTCATAAATGCAGTGATCCAACCATTGGAACAATGTTTCCTTTCAGATTGATATTATTCTACAACTGTAAAGTTTTCTTGTCTGGTTGGTTGGTGAAAAGTGCAGTGTATTTCACCAATAGAAAGGAAAGATGAGGTTGTTTATTTGAGTCGTCAATACTCTTGTTGGTGATTGATTTATACAACAATAAAGACACAATTATTCATTCAAAAAGAGAGAGAGCTAGCTAATCTTTTCAATAACGCACTGCAATGAACTTGATCAAGAAAGATTGCCTACGTGAAAAAGTCAAGAAACAATTATCTGATATTTGTCACATCTGACATGGTTGGTGCACAACTTTTTAAAATAACAGACTCTCATCCAATGGTGTCATCCCAAGAGATTTGTGCCCATTTGATATTTTTTCTTACAAGACACAAACTAAAATTTGACAAAGAAATATTTGAAACTCATTTTCTGGAAAATATTAATTATAGTTAATGAATTCAAATTTATTACTACAACCATATCCGTTTTTTACCTTAATTTTTTTTATAAAGTATTTTTTGATTGTTATTTTAAAGCATTTTTTAATTAAATAAAATGTTAGAACCTACAATATTTTTAGTTGTTACAACTTAAAAGAATTAGTACGCTGTCATAACATGAAATTACTAGTCCTATATATGTCATCTATAAGATTTTCACATTAATTAAATATAACCTCCTATTTAATTAAGGTCATGTGCTCAGTAAATTAAAGTTGTGTTATTTTCTATTTAATAGTCTCACGGAAATATGTGTGAATGTCTATAATTTCATGAACCAAATAAACTATTCGAAGAAAAGTATTTCATAAAATAATCTTTTGTCATTAGTTTTCCAATATAAATTAAAAAACATAAAAGTAAAACACTAATTTTAGATTAGAGGGTAAAATTTAAGTGTATATAAAGTTAAAACTGTTTTTTTTCAGAGACAATTTTTTCAATAAATTGTTATACTATACAAATGGTAATTACCAATCTTCTTCAATGATTTCATATTCCAAAAAAAATAAAGTAAAAAGTCTCTACTTATCTTCTTTTTCTGTTTTAGTTCTCTCTGCCTAAAAAAAGGTAACTGTAGGAGAACTAGTTCCTGTAAATGGACGTAAGAGATTACGTACTAATGTAGAAGAAGATCAAGGGGAGAAGGAACCTGATGGGCAGAACGAAAATGAAGAATCAGAGCATGTAAATGAAGAATCAGATGAAATAATGGAAAAAACAGAGGAAGAAGCTGGAATGGATCAATTAGATGAAAATTCACATGGAGAAATTGATGAAAATGAAGAAGAAGTTGGGGAAAAGGAGGTTAATGGAAATGTAAAATCTAAGGAAGAAGCTGAAGGGAATCAAGTAGGAGAAACAGATGAAAATCAAAACGGATAAACTGTTGAAAATGAAGAAGACGATGAAATATTAAACAAGGAAAACAGCCAATGTATAAAGAAAGGACCACTCAAGGATCATGAAGAAAAAAATGAAGGAGATTGGCAACAAAGAGGAAGGAAGTCAAAGAAATACAAGAAGGAGGACGGTTTGAGGATTATGAAGAAGAAAATGAAGGAGACTGGCAACAAAGAGGAAGGAAGTCAAAGAAATACAAGAAGGAGGAAGGTTTGAGGATTATGAAGAAGAAAATGAAGGAGACTGGCAACAAAGAGGAAGACAAAGTAAAAGGAATCCAAGAAGCAGATGCAGAACTGGTGTTGGTAATAGGTTACAGTACTAATTTTTATATTCATTTTAGTATAAACATTACTATATTTCGGACTAGAAGATCAGAAAATTGATTTGTGAGGTGTATGTACTATTTTTGCACAACTGTTTGATACATGAATTGCTTGAATAGTATGTTACAAAATCTCTTAAGTGTGTAATCAGATCATTTGTTATTTGTAGTTTTGATGATTTGACAAACTTAGGGACCTTGTAAAGGTACCAGGTTTCTTACTTGAGTATTGCAGATGAAGCAAACCCAGGGACCTAGTAGAGGTACCAGGCTCTCATGATGACGAGCCAGTTGACTGCCAGCTGGAGACGGTACAGAAAATAGGTGCACACTTCCCGATGGCGTCAGAAAGTGTGACTTTTCCAGCCAATGGCAAAGAAGTTTAGGAAAGTGACTTGTCCATATAAAAGGCACTTTCCTAAACATTTTTGGTAGTTTTTGCAACTTGAGAGAAACCTCTTCAAGAACATTTGCAAAGGCTGCTAGAAAACAAAGGCAGAATTATTGCAAGAACAACAGCAATCTCTGGAGCTTTTCATGCAGTTGTTTAGGAATACATTCTCTTGTTCTTAAACTGTAAACTATTCCTGAATCTATAAAGGAATCAGTGTGCAGTGTTAAAAGTCTAGGTTGTCCAAGTGGGATAGCTTAATGGGTAGATAGTTTTCTACTTAGACTTGTTAAACAATAAGGACTATTGCTTAAACGTGAGATTAAAAAATTTCTATCACATTTGGTGTAATTGTGTTTTACTTTTTTCTTTTGAAGATTAGTGAAAAAGATTGAAAATTCTGTGAGACAGGTCGTGGTTTTACTCCCTTAAGCAAGGAGGTTTCCACGTAAAATCATCGTGTTGATTTTACTGCATTTAACTTTCTGTTTTATTCATTAGGGTAGTAAGGACCTGGTCCATTACTTGTTAAGTGAAGGCATATATTCTATCAAGTGGTATAAGAGCATACACTATCTATTTGGTTAACACCAAGGAAGTGATATTTGCTCTAGAATGGCAGCTCCACTTAACCTCGAAGAAGGTCAGTCGTCAACAAAACCTCCCCATTTCAATGGACATTTATACAGTTGGTGGAAAGTTAGAATGCACGATTACCTCATGGCTGAAGACAGCGAGTTATGGGATATTGTACTGGTTGGACCGTTCGTTCCGACGATAGAAGAAAAGGATGGAGAGAAGACTATTCTTTTTCCGAAGCCTAGAAAGAAATATGACGAAGCTAACAGGAAAAAGATTGAAAAGGTTTCAAAGCTAAAACTCTTCTTGTCTGTGGGATAGGACCTGATGAGTACAACAGAGTGTCAGCTTCTGAATCTGCTAAGGAAATTTTGGACTATTTGAAGACTGCACATAAAAGAACTGAGCAAGTCAAAGAATCTAAGATTGATATGCTTACCTCACGGTATGAGAACTTCAAAATGAAGGAAGGATAAACAATACATGACATGTTCACCAAGTTGTCTTCCATTACAAATGAGCTGCGAAGTCTTGGTGAACCTATAAGCATGACCAAACAAGTCAGAAAAGTGGTTCGAATTCTTTCAAAGTCTTGGGAAAGCAAGGTTGATGGCATTAGAGAAGCCAAGGATTTGAAGGTGCTGACTATGGATGATTTGATTGTTAATCTGAAGACACATGAGATGAATTGAAATTACGATTTGTCAAAGAAGGAAGCCAAGAAGGACAAGTCATTGATGCTGAAGTACAAATCAGATGAAGATTCTAGTGATGATTATATGGCATATCTCATCAGCAGATTTCAAAAAATTGTGAGGAAAAACAAAGTTTATAAAAGAGGAACAAATGGTACTCGAAATGCTGCTCAAGGTGATACTTGCTACAAGTGTGGAAAAGCTGGGCACTTCATCAGAGAGTGTCCTTTGCTCAAGAATGAAAACAAGGAACATCAAAAACCAAGAAGTGACAAAGAGAATAGAAGGGACCTGGTACTCGGCAAGAGAGATCGAAAAGCTGCTGCAGATTTGGTTGTCAAAAAGGCTCTTGCTGCATGGGGTGATTCCTCAAGTGATTCAGAAGACCCTGATGAGAAAAAAGATGTGTCCATGGTTGTTGTACATGAGGAGGAAACTGTCTTTGATGAAATGTTTGCTCTAATAGCTCACACAGAAAATGAAGAAGAGGACAATCAGGTAACTCTTCTAGATATGAAAAATGACTTGGATAAATATTCTCTTAAAAAATTGAGAACTTTGGCAAAAGTCATGATTGATTCTGTGATAGAGTTAACATCTGAAAGAGACACCATGAATGCTGAACTTGACAGTCTAACTGAAAACAAAGTTAAACTTGAAGAGAGAATGTCAAGAATGGTGTCTGTAGAGTCAAATAACTCTGAACTTAAGAATCAGCTGAACCAGATTACTGAAGAAGCTGAAAAGCTGAATGGAATGTCAAATGGTTTACAAGCTGAAATTGAAGAAAAATTGAAAAACTCTGAGAAAAATCTTGGTCTGTCGCTGGAAAAGAGTAACAAATTAGAACAGGATATTGTCAAACTTAAGGAAGAACTTGAAAAATCTCTTAAGTGGACAAAATCCTCAAAGTTACTGTCTAATGCAACAAATCAGAGTAATTTCAAAAAGAAAAAACTAGGAAGTTTGAACATCACTCCTCCTTATAATCCTCACAGTAAGTATGTGTTTGGGTCTAACAATCTGCTATGTCTTCACTGTGGTAAGAATGGACATTTGAAGGGTGAGTGTTCTAGCAGGACAAACTCCTATGAAAGGTTCTCTAATTATGCTGAACGGGAAAATTTACAAAAAGAGAGACCTGGTCCTCCAAAGCAGGTTTCAACTCACAGATTTTCAAAGAAAAAATATGTCCCTGCTCCCATGTCCTTTGTTAGAAAGCTTCAAAATCTACACTATTGGACTGAATACAATCTAATCACTCCTTTGTCTGCCTTCTGGGAACTCAAATTGAAATGGGTTCCCAAGCTAAAAAAGTGATTATTGGTGATGTCGAGTGAGAGGAGCAACAGTCAATGTTGGTATATGGACAGTGGATGCTCTAAGCATATGAGTGGTGATGTAAAAAACTTCCTCTCACTCAAGACACTTCAAGGAGGAGGTGTCTCTTTTGGTGACGGAAAGAAGGGGTACATTTTGGGAGTTGGCAAAGTAGGAATATCTCTTGAAGATTCAATTGACAATGTTTATCATGTGGATGGGTTGAAGTACAGCTTCTTGAGTAAGTCACAAATCTGTGACAAAGGAAATGAGGTCAAATTTACTTCTGAGAAATGCACTGTGGTGAGTCTAACTATAAACAAGGTAATTCTCACTGCACACAGAAGTAAAAATATGTATGTGGCAAACTTAGAAACGTCTCATGGAGATGACCTAACATGTCTTAGTGCTTAGAATGAGAATGCTGATCTCTGGCATCGTAGGCTGGGGAATGTAATCTCATCTTTATTGAACAAACTGATTTCTAAGGACCTGGTCCGAGGTCTTCCCAAGCTGAAGTTTGCTGAAAATAAAATCTGTGAAGCTTGTGTTAAAGGAAAACAAATCAGATCATCTTTTAAGCCCAAAAAATCAAGTAACATCATCAAGAACACTAGAGCTGCTTCATATGGACTTGTGTGGACCCTTAAAAGTTCAAAGTATAAATAGCAAGAAGTACATTTTGGTGATTGTTGATGATTACTCGAGATACACTTGGACAAGATTCTTGAGATCAAAGACAGACATATCTGAAGAGTTGGTGGTATTTTTCAAAATGGTTCATACCAAATTGAATCAAGTTATTTGCAGTATTCCATCTGATCATGGTACTGAGTTTGATAACTCAACACTGGACAAATTCTGCATGGACAATGGTACGAGCCACAATTTTTCTGCTCCAAGAACTCCTCAACAAAATGAAGTAGTGGAAAGAAAAAAATAGAATCTTGGTGAACATTTCCAGAACTATGATTATTGAATCAAATCTTCCTCAAAATTTCTGGGCAGAAGCTGTTAACACAGCATGTCATGTTACCAACAGGTGTCTAATAGAGTTGGTTTGAATAAGACCCCATATAAGCTGTTCAACAAAAGAAAGCCAATGCTGAGCTATCTTAGAGCATTTGGATGCAGCTATTTCGTGCTGAATAATGGAAAGGATGATCTGGGAAAATTTTATCCTAGAAGTGATGAAAGAGTGTTTGTTGGATATTCTTCATCCAGCAAGGCTTAAAGAATATTCAACAAACGAACTCAATGCATTGAAGAAAGCATTCATGTTGTATTTGATGAAGATGGAAGCTGAAGAATGATGGATCAAATGATGATGATGATGTGATGAAACTGTTCAAATCAAAGAAGACTGAAGGAGGTGAAGCTGATGCAGATCAACAACTTAAAAATGATTGTGATGATCAGAATCATAGTCTACCTGAAAGGGCCGTTGAGGTTGAAAAGGATGATATGGTACCTGGTACTACTCAAAATTCCAGCCAGAGTACAACAGACTCCCCAGAAAATGATGTCAGTCTTGATGAAGAAGAACATGGTGATCAGCCAAATCAGTCTGCTCCAAGGTCAGGAATGAAGCATAGTTCATCACATCCTCTTGATAATCTCATTTCTCCTTTGAATTCTAGAATTCATACTAGATCAAAAACAAGAAATCTAGTTGCATTCTCAGCATTCATATCATCTATTAAGCCCAAGAATGTAAAAGAAGCATTAGGTGATGCTGACTGGATCAATTCTATGCAATAAGAACTTCACCAGTTTGAAAGAAGCAAAGTATGGTACCTGGTTCCTCGACCCGAAGGCAGAACAGTTATAGGGACTAGATGGGTTTTCAAAAACAAGCTTTATTAAAATGGAGTGATTAGTAGAAACAAATCCAAGTTGATGGTGCAAGGATACAACAAAGAAGAAGGAAAAAACTATGATGAGACTTTTGCACCTGTTGCAATAATGGAGGCTATTAGAATTTTTAATAGCTTTTAATGCATTCATGGGATTCAAGTTGTATCAAATGGATGTGAAGAGTGCATTTCTGAACGGTGATCTCAAGGAGGAGGTATTTGTCAAGCAACCTCCTGGTTTTGAAGATGCAGAGCTACCAAATCATGTGTTTAGGCTGATTAAGGCACTGTATGGGCTGAAGCAGGCTCCAAGAACATGGTATGAAAGGCTGTCAAAGTTTCTGCTGAAGAATGGTTTCAAAAGAGGCAAGATAGACAATACTTTGTTCTTATTGAAAAGAGAACAAGAATTGCTTACCATTCAAGTTTATGTGGATGACATAATTTTTTAGAGCTACTTAAGAACATTTGTGTGAAGAATTCTTATCATTAATGGGAAAGGAATTTGAAATGAGCCTGATGGGTGAATTGACATTCTTTCTGGGTCTGCAAATCAAGCAATCACCAAATGGGATCTCAATATGTCAAGAGAAGTACATTAAGGAGCTGCTGAAGAAATTCAATATGTTTGATTCTAAACCTATTGATACTCCTATGGGAACAAATTCCAAGATGATAGTAGAGGAATCTGACCCTCTTGTGAATCAGACTATGTACAGGGGAATTATTGGATCCTTGTTATATTTGACTGCTAGCAGGCCTGATATTGTGTATAGTGTTCGAATGTGTGCCAGGTTTCAAGCATGTCCTCGTGATTCAGACTTGAAGGCTGCAAAACATATTCTTAGATACTTGAAGAAAATAGGGGACCTGGTTCTCTTCTATCCTACAGGTGATACTTTTGATTTGGTTGGTTTTGCAGATGCTGATTTTGCTGGTTATCAAGTTGACAGGAAGAGTACCTCTGGAATGGCTTATTTCCTTGGATCATCACATATCTCTTGGGGTACCAAGAAGCAGAACTCTGTGGCTCTTTCAACTGCTGAAGCTGAACATGTAGCTGCTGCAGCCTGTTGCTCTCAGTTGCTGTGGATCAAGCAACATTTGGAAGATTTTGGAATTCACATCAAAGCAATTCCTCTTATGTGTAACAATACTAGTGCTGTTAGTATGGGAAAGAATCCAGTCCACCATAAGAGAACAAAGCATATTGATGTTAGACATCACTTTTTGAGAGATAATTTTGACAAGGGAAATATTGTGCTCACATATTGTCCAACAGAGGAGCAAATTGCATACATCTTCACCAAAACTCTCAGCAAGGATCAATTTGAGAGAAATCGATTGAAGTTGGGGATGTTGATCTCCAAGTGATGCTATTATCTTCCAACAGTTGAACTCCCTTGATGGTTCAAATTGTAATGCAGGTATCCTTTGTGTGAATATTCAAATATCTGAACAAGATCTTTTTTGTACCTTTTGGAGGTAATACTCTCAGTACGGACCTGCTTAGCAAGGGAAGCAACTAGAAAAACTGAGGAATGAAGTTTAACTGTTCTATGGTACCTGGCGCCTGTCCAGGTTAGCATTTTTACATTAAATTGAAACTAATAAATATGACCGCTGATAATGCCATGTGTCATTCATCGGTCACTCTGACCGTTAGTCCAATCGTTTCTCTTTCAAACGACACATCTAATCACGGACGTGGCACCTTTTCACACCATTTAAAAACCCTTTTACTTCTTTTTGAAATCTTCATCTGTCTCTTAACTTTCTTCTTGTTCACGAAGGGTTTTACCAAAGGAAAAAAGGCAAAATTTGTTTTCTTCTTCTTCTCCTCACTGTTCATAGAAACCATTTTTATCATATGAAAAACATGTCTTCTCCTTCATCTTCCTCCAAACAAATGCTAGATGCTCTTAGTGAAATAGAGCCTCTTGCCTTCTACTCTCCGACCACTACACAGGCTAGACTCAATCCCCCTTCCAGTTCTCAACAAGACACTCCTGATAATCCCTTCTATGCCATAGATCTAAACAGTTCAGTCGTGCCTACCAGACCTGGTCCTTTTCAAGACATGTTGCCGACAATCTGTTTGAAGGGGATCTACCCAAGCATAAGGCTTCTGAGTCCAACATATTGGTAGCGAGTGAAGAGTTGGTGATTGAAAGCTTGGCTATGATGCGGAAAGAAGCAATGGCGGAGCAAACTAAAGTATTTGAGAGGGAAGAGGTAAGAACCACTCAACCTATTTTTGATAAAACCCCTGATATAGGAAGGTACTCTTCTTCCTCTTCCTCTGACTCTTAAAGCAAGGAGGAACCTTAAAATGGAAGGTTGAGAGAAGAGAAGCGGAGAAATCTAGAAAAGTTTAGGAGAAGGTTGTAGAGGAGGCCCCTAGGAGACGACCTACTACTAGGTCTGCCGTTCAAAAGTTGATGGCTGATGCCTTGAAGGCTAATGCACGTTCTACCGCTGCAGTTAGAAGTGCAGGAACCTTCAAGGTATCAAATTTTAGAATACCTGAGGCTAATGTGGTTTAGTTGTCTGGTGAAGAAGTGGAAAAGAAAACTAAGAAAAAGAGGTCAGAGAAGAAAAAGGAAAAAGTTTCAAAAAAGGTGGAAAACACAAAGTCGGAAAAAAAAGTTCTGAGGGAAAAAGGAAGAGGTCACAGGGACCTAGTGCCTAAGCCAGGGGCGATGAAGGTGTCAACATGCAGGAAGTTGTTGACAGCCTGAGAAACCAAGCTGTCTTGGCAGGAAGAATTTTTGATATGGGGATCATAACTCTGCTTGGCATGGATTCACTTCACGATATGGTAGAGATCCAATCTTGGTTACACTTGTTCAACAGAAAATCCCCCGTCCTCCATGAAGAAGAAGTGCGTGAATTTTACTATAATATTCAATTCAAGGACTATGGGAGTATCCTCACACGGGTAAATAACATTGTTGTATGTTTAGATTAGGGTGTGTTGGGCAAAATTCTCAGGGTGCCTAGAGAAGGGACCCGGTCTGTACTGAGCAGAACTTGCTCTTCTAAGTTTGCTTCTGTGATTTCTAAGACACGCACAACCAAGGTTGCTGGGATTTATGAGAAAATCATGAAGAGTGAGTACCAGTTGGTCTTTGAGTTCATCAACAAAGTTCTCCTTCCTCGCACTAAAAAGAGGACAGTAGCAACTGCTGCTGATTTGTTTGTGATGGAGATGTTGTGCAGCTTCGAAGCTCTGAACCACCCTGGTCTAATGCTTGAGCATATACACAAAACTGTCATTGAGAGGAAAGGTGTTCACGGAATGGATTACGGATACTTTCTCACGGAGGTATTCAAGCATTTTCAAATTCCTCTCAGTGTTGGAAAAGTTGGGACAGTTAAGCAGACTATCTCCGAAAGTACCTTGGTTGAGTACAAATGCATTGAAGGAAGAGGCTATCCCAAGAGCAAGATGGCCCAACTTATTGATGATAAGGATCAGCTTAAGCACGAGGTTGAGGAGCTTACTATGCGGTTAAGTGGCAAAGAGGTAGAGATTTCTATATTCAAAGCAGAACTGCTTACTGCACAGAGTGAGGGACCTGGTTCTTCAGTGGTTCAAGCTCTAGAGAAAGAGAATGCTGAGTTAAAGGCGCAGATAACTGCCCTGCAGGAAAAGGCCATCAAAGATAATGATGCTACCAATGCACGACTCACTCTTGTTATCCACTCCCTATCTCATCTTCCCCCCTCTTCCTAGCCTGTTGAACAACTCCCTTCCCTGTGTCAATTTTTTTTCTGTGTGGCTTATCACTGTGTTGATGGATATTAAGTTTGTTTTTAATGTATTAATTTTATGATGGCATGCCTGTTAATTAATTCCTTTGCTGTTCTGATTATTTTTTTTGTGCATGTTTTTCCCTTACTGATTGATTTCTCTTTAGCTTTGATCTTGTTCAGTATTTCTGTTTACATCATTGGTTTACTGCATATCTTTTTTATGATGCCAAAAGGGGGAAGCAAAACTGTGAGTAGATAAGTGATAATTCAGTGTGGGGGAATATACAGTGAGGGGGAATGTATAGTGAGGGGGAATATAAACAGGGGGAACAAAGTTGGAGAAGATCTTAGATCATTCTTTGTCATCATCAAAAAGGGAGAAAATGTTATTTGTAGTTTTAATGATTTGATAAACTTAGGGACCTTGTAAAGGTACCAGGTTTCTTACTTGAGTATTGCAGGTTTCTTACTTGAGTATTGCAGATGAAACAAACCCAGGGACCTAGTAGAGGTACCAGGCTCTCATGATGACGAGCCAGTTGACTGCCAGCTGGAGACGGTACAGAAAGTAGGTGCACACTTCCCGATGGCATCAGAAAGTATTACTTTTCCAGCCAATGGAAAAGAGGTTTAGGAAAGTGACTTGTCCATATAAAAGGCACTTTCCTAAACATTTTTGTAGTTTTTGCAACTTGACAGAAACCTCTTCAAGAACATTTGCAAAGGCTGCTAGAAAACAAAGGCAGAATTATTACAAGAACAACAGCAATCTCTGGAGCTTTTCGTGTAGTTGTTTAGGAATACATTCTCTTGTTCTTAAACTGTAAACTATTCCTGAATCTATAAAGGAATCAGTGGGTAGTGTTAAAAGTCTAGGTTGTCCAAGTGGGATAGCTTAGTGGGTAGATAGTTTCCTACTTAGGCTTGTTAAGCAATAGGGACGATTGCTTAAACGTCGGATTAAAAACTTTCTCTCACATTTGGTGTAATCGTGTTTTACTTTTGCTTTTGAAGATTAGTGAAAACGACTGAAAATCCTGTGAGACAGGTCGTGGTTTTACTCCCTTAAGCAAGGAGGTTTCCACGTAAAATCATCGTGTTGATTTTACTGCATTTAACTTTCTGTTTTATTCATTAGTGTAGTAAGGGACCTGGTCCATTACTTGTTAAGTGAAGGCATATATTCTATCATGATTGATATAGAATTATAATTAGAGACGTTAACTCTTTTGATATTGGAGCTTTAATCCACTCTCAATTTTTAAGGTCTAGTCTTCATTGCAGCATTATCTTCTTAATGATGCTATTGGGTGGCATTTGCTTCTTGGTTAGAACGATAAACTTGACTTATATTTTTTTAATATATAATTATATTCCGTGTTGAAGGTGTTAAGATCGTTGAACCAGGAGAAAAGAAAATAAAACATACAGAAATTGGAAAAGAGAAAAAAGTAAAATAGTGGTGCTTTACAAGTGCTAAAATCTTTACTCCTTTTCTAAAAAAAATGTTAAAACCAGTTCCTTAAAATGAAGTAAAAGAACAAGCGTAAATTGAGATTGATGGATAGAATGGAAATCAAGAATCAGATAAATAAAATGATAGAAGTAGAGGAGGGAAAAACAAAGGAATTAGATAGAAATGGAGGACAAAAACGAAAAAGCAAAAATGAAAAAGAAAGAAGAATAAGAGATGCTGAGAAAAGAAGAGACACCAAAATGGTTTTGCTGAACTGTTTGATAGAATTAAAGATCCATTAATTATGATATGCAAGGTCCGAGTCTTCATGGAGTTGCATTCATATTTTAATTACCTTGACTAAACAATCAGATCATTGTGATACAATTTTCAGTTCATTAGTAGATGACTTAACAACAGGGATAAATATTTTGTAGTAGTAGTGACCCTCCAGTTGGTGAAATCACTTTGCAACTAAGCGAGCCTTCTAGCACTCTATCGCACCTGAAGAATTTATTTTTAATCGAAATGCCCACTTGCACCCAAGAATATTCACTGATGAATCATACGGAACCCAAGAACCGTATGATGTGAACATTTAGGAGGGGCTACGATCTTAAAAGTACAGATTGTCGGAGACAGCATAACATTCTGGGAACATGTTGTTGCTTCTTAAGTTGACAACAAGAGGTAAAGCAGGGAAGAGGTGTTGGGAAAACCTTAGAGGGAAATTGGTTATGGAGTGGGAGAACCCAAAGAAGGTATAGGAATAGCTATGAGAGTTGGACTGGTAGTGTGTTCAGAACTTAAAGAGCGAGAAGAAGGGTCACCTAAAATTAATGTTAGGAAGCACTAGCGACAGTAGAGGTGACTGAGTAGGATGAGGCAGCAAAGTAGGAAGAGATCTTATAGAAGAAGATTGATGAACGACTCTAGATGAGGCATAGAAACTGGAAGGGAAGCCAAAGACGTGGTAGATGGATACTGATTTGGTACAGGGCCAAGGATGGACGGTTTGGTTAATGTAAACCTTTCTCATAAAAGTGAATATGTTGGGCAACATAAACGCGTCCACTTGATTGATCCAAACAACGATACCCTAGGTGAGTTGCGCTAGAACCAAGAAGCACACAAGGTTTTATACGAAACTCTTACTTGTGTTTGCTGTAAGTTCGGAGATAAGGAAAGCATAGACACCCAAAGACCTTAAGAAATGAATAATCGGGTTTGGAATGATGAATGAAACATATGGCGGGAGACTATGAGTTGTGACTGAAGGAAGATGATTAATTTAAAAAAGAGCAGACTCAAGTGTGTATAGCCAAAAGTGTTGGGGTTTAGCAAGTGTGAATGGGAAAAGAAAAGAGAGAATATGAAAAGTGAGGGAACTACTTTGGAGCTAAAATGAAATGTCATTTGCAAAGTGCAAATAAAAAGTCATTTACCCATATTGGCAAAAGAAAGGGAAATTGTTGTCCTTACATAAGGAAACACTTCCATTACTTCTTAAAGAGCTAAGAAGAAGATGCCCCCTCGCGCCTTCGTCGTCGCTCGCTCGGCTTTGATTTGATAAATTTTTTGGACAAAATTTATTTAATCATTTTTTGTTAAATTAAATAAATCCTGTTAATATTATCTCTTATAAATTTGCGGGTAACTATAACATTCTGAAAAGTTGTTACTCTTTCCGAAAAGTCGTTACTTTCCAAAAAGTCGTTACTTTCCAAAAAGTTGTTATTTTCCTAACAGACACAATTTTTCGAAAAGTTGTTATTTTTTCCAAAAAACACAACTTTCTGGATAAAATGGGTCTGAACAGATTTCACTGAACACACACGTTCCTTGCTGAAAATGGCTATAAAAAGAAGTCAATTTTTGATTTTTCAAACACTGAAATTTTCCTTCTCTACGTTTATTTTTCTCTCAAATAAAATCAAAGTGTCGATCGACTGAGTCTGTGTGACTTGTTTCTGTTCTGAAGTTCGCTGAAGTTAAAAAAATTTGAGGTACCGCTATTTATTTAACAGCTTTAATCCGTTTTATCTTGGGAGAAATTAATCCACAACCTTGGGTACAGTGAGGGGATAAAATTTCTTAAGGACACACAGTATTTTCTGTGGACTCGGATTACTTCTTGCATTTTATGTATTTTCTGCTTCATCTTATTTCTATTTCTGTTTATTAACCTTATAAATACAGGTTACTATAAGAATAACAATCTTAAGAAATTTATCAGGTTCTGTATTTGAGGTTTCTGGAGATTAAAACATTTATGGTTTTCTACTCTGCTTGAATTTTTAAAATTCATTCGATTAATGATTAAAAGAACATAAAAACTTTATCGTTAAATCAGAAACAGTTTGTGTAAAGATTTATTCTTTAATGTTAGTATTTCAAATACTTAACTTATCTGCCATTTGTGACAGAAAAAAAATGACTAATTCAAGTCAAACAAATGTTGAAACAGTAAGTGCTGCAACAACATCGGTTCACATAATCGTTCAAATGTTGTCTTAGCGCCGGCTGAGAAACCTGCAAAGTTTTCTGGAGTCGACTTTAAAAGATGGCAGCAAAAGATGTTCTTCTATCTCACTACGTTGAGTCTGCAGAAGTTCATTAATGAGAATGTTCCTGTTATGTCAGATGAAACTCCGGCTGATGAACGATTCTTAATAACAGAAGAATGGACACACTCAGATTTTTTGTGTAAAAAATATATTTTGAGTGGTCTGCAAGATGATCTATACAATGCGTACAACAATGCCAAAACCTCAAAAGAACTCTGGGATGCTTTAGAAAAGAAGTACAAAACAGAAGATGCCGGAGTGAAGAAATTCATTGTGGTGAAATTTCTGGACTATAAGATGATAGACAGTGAGATTGTCATCACCTAAGTTCAAAAATTGCAGGCCATAATCCCTAATCTCCTTGCTGAAGGTATAAATTTATTTAATTCCTATGTTAGAAATATTAAGTTTTCCCTTCATACTCACATAATCTTTAATGTAGGATTGATTGTCAATGATGTTTTTCAAGTGGCTTCAATTATTGAAAAGTTACCTCCATTATGGAAGAACTTCAAAAATTACTTGAAACACAAACGCAAGGAGATGACTGTTGAAGATCGCATAGTAAGGTTGAGAATCGAAGAGGATAATAAGGCTGCAGAAAAGAGGTCATGTGGTAATTCAGCAATATCTGGAGTAAATTTTGTTGAAGAAGATCCCACAAAATTAAAGAAAAAAGAAAGCATCTGGTCAAAAAAGCAATCCTCCTAAGAAGAAATTCAATGGAAACTGCTTTAACTGTGTTAAACATGGTCATAGGGCTAATGAATGTCGGGGTCCAAAGAAGGACAAGAAAAAGAAGGATCAAGCAAATTTGGCATAATCCAAAGGAGAAATGGACGCCCTCTGTGCAATGCTTTCAGAATGTAACTTGGTTGGAAATCCAAGAGAATGGTGGATAGATTCTGGTGCCTCATGTCATGTTTGTGCCAACAAAGAATTATTTTCATCATATACTCCAGCACTTACAGATGAAAAATTGTTTATGGCAAACTCCGTTGTTGCAAAGGTGGAAGGAACTGGCAAAGTCCTATTAAAGATGACATCAAGCAAGGTGGTGACTTTGAATAGGGTTTCATATGTTCCAGAATTGATAAAGAATTTAGTTTCAATTCCTGTTCTGACCAAGAATGGATTTAAATGTGTATTTGTTTATGATAAAGTAGTAGTAAGAAAAAATGATATGTATGTAGGAAAAGGCTACCTTAGTGATGGCCTTTTCAAACTCAATGTAATTGCAGTTGATATGAATAAATATTTTGCTTCTTGTTACTTGCTTGAATCTAATGTTTATGACATGAACGTTTGGGACACGTTAATAACAAAACCTTGCGAAAACTGATTAACTTAAATATTTTGCCAAAATTTGAGTGCAATAAATCAAAATGTCAAAATTGTGTTAAATCTAAGTATGCTAAGCATTCTTATAATTTTGTTGAAAGGAATTCAAATCCTTAGGAATTGATTCACACTGATATTTGTGACATGAAGTCAACATCATCACGTGGTGGAAAAAAGTATTTCATAACTTTTATTGATGATTGCACTAGATATTGTTATGTATATTTGCTAAATGGCAAGGATGAAGCGATAGATGCATTTAGGCAATATAAAACTGAAGTTGAAAATTAGTTAGATAAAAAGATCAAAATGATCAGAAGTGATAGTGGTGGAGAATATGAATATCCACTTGCAGAAATATGTTTAGAAAATGGAATAATCCATCAAACTACTGCTCCCTACACTCAGTTTAATGGAATTACAGAAAGGAAAAACCGAACTTTAAAAGAAATGATGAATGCATTACTAATAAGTTCAGGTTTACCACAGAACATGTGGAGGGAAGCTTTCCCTACAGCAAATAAAATGCTTAACAGAGTGCCTCACTCAAAGACAAATGTAATTCCATATGAGAAATGGAAAGGTAGAAAACCCAATTTGAAATATTTCAAAGTGTAGGGGTGTCTAGCCAAAGTCCAAGTTCCTATACCTAAAAGGGTAAAAATAAGACCTAAGACTGTGGATTGTGTATTCATTGGATATGCCACAAACAGTAAGGCATGTCGATTTTTGGTTCATAAGTCTTAACATCCAGATATTCATGATAATACAGTAATGGAATCAGATAGTGCTGATTTTTTTGAACATATCTATCCATATAAAACTAGACTTGAGTCATCTAGTGGGGGATTTAAACAACCCAGAGAAGAACAAAAAGAGAATGAACAAAATGAAGAAAGTCCAAGACGCAATAAACGTCAAAAGACATCTACTTCATTTGGATCAAATTTTGTAACATTTCTTCTTGAAAGTGAGCCTCAAACATTCAAGAAAGCAATGTTGTCTAGCGACTCAACCTCTTGGAAGGAGGCTGTTAATAGTGAAATTGAATCAATCTTAAGCAATCATACTTGGGAGTTGGTTGATCTTCCTCCAGGGAACAAACGCTTGGGTTCAAAATGGATCTTTAAAAGGAAGATGAAAGACGATGGAACTATTGACAAATATAAAGCAAGACTTTTTGTCAAAGGTTTTAGACAAAAAGAAGGTCTTGATTATCTTGACAGATACTCGCCAGTTACTAGGATTACATCAATTCAGATATTAATTGCAGTAGTTGCAGTATACGGTCTTGAAATTCATCAAATGGATGTGAAAACAGCCTTCTTAAATGGAGAACTTGAAGAGGAAATTTACATAGACTAGCATGAGGGTTTTGTAGTTCCTGGTAAAAAAAAGAAAGTGTGCAAACTTATTAAGTCAGTTAATGGACTAAAACAAGCACCAAAACAATGGCATGCAAAGTTTGATCAAACCATGTTGTCAAATGGATTTAAGATCAATGAATGTGATAAATGTGTTTACATTAAAGATACTCCAAATCAAGAAGTTATTTTATGCCTATATGTAGATAACATGCTTATAATGAGCAAAGACATTGCTAATATAAAAGCTACAAAGCATCTGCTCGCTAGTAAGTTTGATATGAAAGATTTAGGAGTTGCTGATGTAATATTAGGAATTAAAATTCTTAAAAATCCTAACAGTCTAGCATTGTCTCAAACTCATTATATTCAAAATATACTTGAAAAATTCAAATTTTTGAATTTTAAAAGGGCAAAGACTTCAATTGATGTAAACATTCATCTTGCAAAGAATAAAGGTGAAAGTCAGTTTCAATTGGACTATGCTAGCGTATTGGGAAGCTTATTGTATGTCATGAATTGTACATGACAAGACATAGCTTGCGCTATCAGTAAACTGAGTCAATACACAAGTAATCCTAATCAAAATCATTGGTTGTCAATGAAGAGAGTTTTGGGATACTTAGATGACACTCAAAACTATGCTTTACATTACAACAAATATCCAGTCGTTGTTGAAGGATATAGTGATGCAAATTGGATTACTGGGTCAACTGAAACAAAATCTACAAGTGGATACATTTTTACTATTGGTGGAGGAACAATATCTTGGAAATCATCCAAACAAAAATGTATAGCTCGCTCTACCAATGGAGTCTGAATTCATTGTTTTAGACAAGGCAGGTGAAGAAGCTGAATGGCTCCGGATTTCTTAGAAGATATTCCATTTTGGCCCAAACCAATGGCCCTTATATGTATACATTGTGATAGTCAAGCTGCAATAGGAAGGGCTGGAAGCATTATATATAACGGCAAGTCTCGTCACATAAGACGAAGACATAACTCTGTGAGACAACTACTCTCTAGTGGAATTATCACAATTGACTATGTGAAGTCAAAAGATAATGTGTCGGATCCACTTACAAAAGGCCTGAATAGAGAGGGAGTTGACAAATCATCGACGGGAATGAGACTATGGCCGAGAACAAGTCATCGTGGCGGTAAATCTACCTAGAAGAATGGAGATCCTAACATCTAGGTTTGAGGAGATAAAACAAAGTCATTGATGACGGTTCGACATTGTCAAGAAAAAAATTAATATTATTTTATGGTCCATTCTCATGATAAGACAATGTTTAGTAACCAGGATAAAGACATAAGGACTTTTTAATGTTTTCTAAGTTTGATACAGGTAATATCAAATGGTGTATCTATGGGATAACACATTTAGAAATCACCTATGTAAGTGTGAAGTGTAAGCCGCTTCAAGGAGAATCCGGTAAGGCCAGTTCTTTAAGCACTTACTATCCAAGATGTGTTCATTGCTGAAACGAACAAAACAATGAGAACTAAGAACAATTTAAGGGTTGATTGTGTGACATATGTTGTCTAGGTATACACCAAAGCTCGACGGTTCAAAGATACCAAATCTACCAATTGACCGAGTATATCCAATATATGTTCACTACAGAAAGTTTAAAGGGAAACCTACTTATACAGATGCGATTAACCTTTACCTACAAGACAGACAAGTATTTTCATGCATATGTTTTAATAATAGTCTTCCCCGTTCCTTTGGGGGATTGTTGGGGTTTAGCAAGTGTGAATGGGAAAAAAAAGAGAATATGAAAAGTGAGGGAACTACTTTGGAGGGAAAATGAAAAGTCATTTGCAAAGTGGAAATGAAAAGTCATTTATCCATATCGGCAAAATAAAGGGAAATTGTTGTCCTTATATAAGGAAACACTTCCATTACTTCTTAAGAGCTAGGAAGAAGATGCCCCCTCGCGCCGTCTTCGCTCGCTCGGCCTCGGCTTCGGCTTCAGATTTTGGCAAATGATATGATTGATTGATAAATTTTTTGGACAAAATTTATTTAATCAGTTTTTGTTAAATCAAATAAATCCTGTTAAATTTATCTCTTATAAATTTGTGGGTAACGCAAAAAGTCGTTACATTCCAAAAAGTTGTTATTTTCCTAACAGACAAATTTTTTCGAAAAGTTGTTATTTTTTATAAAAGACACAACTTTCTGGATAAAACAGGTCTGAACAGATTTCACTGAACAGACACGTTCCTTGCTGAAAATGGCTATAAAAGGAAGTCAATTTTTGGTTTTTCAAACACTGAAAATTTTTCTTCTCTGCATTTATTTTTCTCTCAAATAAAATCAAAGTGTCGATCGACTGAGTCTGTGTGACTTGTAGCTGTTCTCAAGTTCGCTGAAGTTCAAGAAATTTGAGGTACCGCTATTTCTTTAACAGGTTTAATCCGTTTTATCTTGGGAGAAATTAATCCATAACCTTGGGTACAGTGAGGGGATTAAATTTCTTAAGGACACACAGTAGTTTCTGTGGACTCGGATTACTTCTTGTATTTTATGTATTTTCTGCTTCATCTTATTTCTGTTTTTGTTTATTAACCTTATAAATATAGGTTACGGTGTTGATGAAATTAAAGGAACACATAATCATTACGGGCAAAACTTCGGATGGAGGGTAAATGTTTATTGATAGAGGGAACGTGAATTTTATTTAGACGAAAGAGATGAGAGGAGGAGGGAAGAGTGGAATTACCCCTGTGATGAATGTGGATGTGATTACCATTACCAACATGAACCTGATCAGGTCCTTATCTGGTGAAGCTGATGTGGTGCGCCGCTCCAGTATCAGGGAACCAAGTTGAGATGTTGCATTTGGAGTTGAGTGTGATACATAAGCTACTGGATTTGTGTTTTCACTGTAACATTGGAAACAATTTGGGGTAGTTTGGCTATGTCCATTACAAATTAGACACTTTTGTCGCTGGTCAATGGATTGACAAGGTTGACTATAGGTAGAATAATTCCTAGAATTAATGAGACCACCTCTGCCACCATGACCTCAATTAGACCTTCCACGACCTAGGTTAGTATTGTTATTGTAGGAACAATCAAATTGTGTTTTCTTTTGGATCATGTTTGTTGAAGGATGTTTGACTGAATCTGCATGTTGTTGCGTAGTACTAGAAATTAAGAGGTTGTAATGACTAGTAAATAATGAACTCGTTGTTCACAAGAAGCCTATGAAATTCGTTAAAGTAACTGGTTAAGGGTGTGCTGATAAAGTGGTGAAAATATATTTAAATTCTGAACTTAGAACCTTGAATATATATATATATATATATATATATATATATATATATATATATATATATATATACATATGTTTTGGTATGCGGGAGATAAAGGACGTCGAGCAGCGCCGACTCTTCTGTGATCAATTTTGCCTTGTGTAGATATTGTTTGATAGTGAGATCACTTTACTTCAAGATATGAAGTTGCATATGAAGGATTAATAGTTGAAGAATTGAAGGATTTTCAATTGTAGCGTTGGCAACTGAGAAATGGATGGCGGGCAAGGATGATACCATCCATAAATCCATGAAGATTTTGGCCATGAATAAAAGGCAACAATTGTGTGCGCAGCCAAAAAAGTTAATTTGTGGCAGTAAGTCTTATAGAGATAAGGTAGCGGGCATGATTAAGTGATGTCGAAGAAGAGAAAGGAGGTTGATTTGGTAGTGAATGAAGATTGAGAAGTGCTCGGAGGGGGGGTAGGGGGGAGAAAGAGATTGTCATGACTTTGATACCGTATAAGATGTAGAGACCGAGAAGAAAAGAAGCAATCTATCTTTAAATATTATATCTATGTTCATCGGCAGCAATTCAATGTAATATATATACGTAGATTATACAATTCCTAGAGTTCCAGTAGCACTAGGATATTGTTGAAATTTATCCAAAATCCGACTCGGATAGATAGACTCTAATATCTAGTGACGATTGTGCCTTCACTCAACTGATGTTATAAATCTTGGAATTCATTCTCACTTCAATTCAAAACATTTCATTTTGCACTGTATTTATTATGATCCGATTTCCTGAGTCATGAAGACACCTAATATAACCCTCCATCTGATAAGTCAACCTCTATCAAGGGTAGAACAAGACAGAAGTAGCACTAGCAACAAGAACAAGACAAAAACGGAAGCAAACAAAAACTATATATATAAGAAACCCTCCCAGATCTGGACGTCATGAGTACAAAGTTGTCTAATATCAAAAGTACAAGTCTCGAAAGTGGACCACAACAAGTTGTATCAAAGGAAAAAGACTAGCTAATATATATATATATATATATATATATATATATAGGAGGAGACAAGATGATCTAGGACTTCAAGTGCCCACCCTCGTTTCCGATCCCTAAAAGCTACAAAGATGGTACAAACAATAATCGTTGGTAGCTGGCACTAGGACCTGCATCACAAAAAAGATGTAGAGTGCAACATGAGTATCGAAACGAAAATTCTTAAACGGCATCATAGGCTAACTAAGCAAGAAAGGTAAAAGCACCATTAAAAGATAGAATCTAGACACAAACAGAGGTCCAAGCGAATTTGAAAGAAAACATGAGCATACCGAAAGTAAATCTAAGTACAACTAAGAAACCTAATCGGACGCATAATACTAGAAGGTACACTCGTGCACAAATTTAATTTAATCGGAACGAATTCTCATAAGCCCATTTTTAGCTTCTTTGTACATTTGGTATCGTTATGACTTAGTCAAATTTTGATTGAAAACTAAGTTAAATCTTGAGTTCACCATAATCAAATTTTATTCTTCACTGTGTCACCTCAACACCGAAGGGTATATTTATTACACTTTAGACTAATTCAGGGGCTTATGAGACTAATGTACAATTAAATTGGGTAGATAAAATTTTGTCCATAATTTTAGGGGTACTTATGCATTATCCCAAATTATAAACTAGTAACTATAATTTTATGGAAGCCTCTGTAGAGAATCTAATGCATCATATTTCACCACTTCGACAAAAGTTTGTAAGCTTCATATTTCTGTTTGTCAATTTATCATATTTTTTTAATGATTGCGGCTAGGGGTGTCAAATGAATATGAAAAATTCAATCTGATTGAGACGAGACTAGTCGAACCGATTTATGTTATTTTTATAAATAAAATGGTGGGCTTGTATTTAAGTGTACAACCGTCTTGAACAATTGAGATGATTTTTTCAATATATAAACAAACCCAAAAAGTTCCTTGACCAAATCGAATAACCTTACATGTATGTAATATATTTTATATATTAACACTATGTTAAGTTTAATGTATAAATATATATTAAAATATTTTTCAAATATAAATTTAACTTAGGTCTTAGGCTTTGGTGAATAGACAACTTTGGGTCTTTGCTCTTTTATCTGTTTATGCTTAATTAAGTTTAAAATTAAAATATATTGTCAAACAATTCAAGAAAACATTTCCAAAACAGTGAAGAATCAAACAATTCAACAAAACATTTTAAAAATACTCCTATTAAGTATTTAAGATCAAACAATATTACAACAATGTTTTACATTCTTGTCTTCTTGGTGAAGAGTTAAAGTGTTTCGTCAAGAATATATTTTCGAAAGAAATATATTATTAGTAGTATATTATGAGGTGATATTTTAAATGTTTTTTATAAAAACAAAAACTAACCATATCGTATCAATACTGTAGAAGAATTGATATGATCAAGATGGTTTTAAAAAGTATAATTTTCATTATAAATCATAAAATACTTTGAAATTTGGGATTTTATAAATTTTTTGAAATAAATTGTAGAACCGTACCATTGACACCCCTAAGTGTGGCTGCAAGACAACTTACGCGTACCCTCAATTAATTCAGTGCAACCTCCTATCTATGGTCACATCCTCAATAAGTTGAAGTTATGTTGTGTCATGTTTTCTCATCTCGCCTCAATACTTCTTGGGCCTACTTCGTACTCTCTTGAAATCATCCATAGCCTCCTTGCCACATATACGTAGGGAAACACCTTTTATCTTTTCCCATGAGTTTACATGAACCCAATGAAACCCCTTGCAAAAGAAAATAATAAAAAAACGCTAATTTTGTACTAACACATACTCTGGCTTACATTTGTCCATATATAGAGGTTGTACTAGCACATACTTTTGCCTACATTTCTCCATATATAGAGTTAGATAGTCAGGGTCCTTTGTTTCGCAGCTAGCGATTAATTTGAGATATTTTGAGCTTTGAGAAGTCCTTATGCTTCGAGAACCGGATTTTCATTCTATTCCATTTTCTTACTTACTTTCACTTTTGGACATGATCTATGACTGGGCCCAAATTTCATTCTTATGTACTAGATGGCCATTGCAATGAAATGAAAAACTTAAAAAGTAAACACTAGTTTTGAATAAGAGGGGAAAAATGTTAAGTGTCTAAAATATATAGCAGTAGAGGGTTAAAATTGTTTTTTTTTTCAGTGAACAATCTGTTGACTAAGAGCCATTTTGTTTAGGCTTAAAAGCTGATCAAACAGATTTAAAAATCAGTTTTTGACTTATTAGAGTATTTGACAAATATCAAAGTAATTTATTTTAAGTCAAAAATGACTTATTTTAAGCCAAAAGCTAAAAGCAAGGTAGTGGATGCTTTTTTTCAACTTAAAAGACATTTTATGTTGACCGTGTATATACCTTTTTGTCCTAAATTCTTTTTATTATTATTATTTTTAAATATTATTATTATTATTTTATTATTACTATTATTATTAAATTATTAGTATTATTAATATTTTATTACTTTTATTATTATTAAATTCATATTATTTATAAATAATTTGTGATAATAAAGAAATATGTGAATGATAGCAAAATATAATTACTTATGGATATAAAATATAGATTAATTTTGTTTCAATTTTGTAAGTATAAAAACTTCAAACTAATTAAATTTTATCATGTTAACAACTTTTAAGGATATTTCAAATATTTTAATTAAAAAAAGTGTTATCAACACTTATTTGCCAAACACATCAACAATTTTTTTTTAACTTCAACATTTTTATCCAAACATATAACTAATTATTTTAAAAATAAATTTCAACAACTTTAAAAGTACTTTTAAAAAGCTATTTTTTAAGCTCATTCAAACGGCTCTAATTAGTTTTAGTATATAAAGGCAGTTACCCATCTTCTTCAGTCATTTCAAATTCCAAAAAAAGTGTGAAGTCTCTACACATTTTATTTTTCTGCAAAACAAATAAAATGGTAACGGCAGGAGAACAAGTTACTGGAAATGGAAGTAAGAGATTACGTACTGATGTAGAAGAAGATCAACGGGAGAAGGAGCTTGATGGACAGAATGAAGATCAAGAATCAGAGCATGGAAATGAAGAATCTGAATGAAATAATTGAAGAAACAAAAGAAAAAGTTGGAGTGGATAAATTAGATGAAAATCCAAATGGAGAAATTAATGAAAATGAAGAAGAAGTTGGGCAAAAGGAGGTTGCTGGAAATCAAGAATCTAATGAAACAAACGAAGAAGCTGAAGTAGGAGAAACAGATGAAAATTAAGACGGAGAAATTGTTGAAAATGAAGAAGAGAATCACAAAAAAGAGGAAGAAGATAAAAAAGAAAGAAAACGAAGAGATATTAAACAAGGAAAACAACCATTGTATAGAGGAGGAGGACCATTCGAGTATTATGAAGAAAAAAATAAAGAACAGAATTTTATTTTGATAAGTGGAGCTGGTAACAGGTTACTATACTAATTTTCAGATTCATTTTAGTATAAACATTACTATATTTCTGACATAAAGATCAGAAATTTGATTTGTGAGAGGTATGTGCTATTTTTGCACAACTGTTTGATATATGATTTGATTGCGAAACTGATTCAGAGTAATTTTGATATGCATTTTGAAATCGTTTCACTTTCAACTTTAATTTGACATCATTTCTTTTACTAATTTATAGAATTAGAGATGTTAACTCTTTTCATAAAAGTTAAAAGATCAGATGAAACTAGATCTTTTTTTTTTGAATGTTGCGATTGATTGGTTAGAAGTGAATTATACATAAAAGTAAAAATGCAGAGAATTAGAATGGAAAAGGTATCTTTATATGATGAACATGAACATCCAATGGAGTTTATATACAAGTTGTAAAATAATTGTACTTAATCATCTTCTTCAGTCACTTCATATTCGAAACTAGTGTTTAAATCTTTATTACTTCTCTTTCTGCTTTGATTCTCTCTGCGAAACAAATTGGTAAAACTAGTTTCTCAAAATGAAATATAAGAAGAAGAAGGGCAAATGGAGATTGATGGATAGAATGGAAGTCAAGAATCAAATGAAAAAAATGGAAGAAGCACAGGAGGGAAATAACAGCGGAATTTGATGGAAATAGTGGACGAAAACGAAAACACCAGAATGAAGAATAGAAAGAAAACAACAAATGACTAACCGATCAGAAATTCGATTTGATTTGATGTATGTGATTTTTTCGCCAAACTGCTTGATAGAATAAAAGATCCATTAAATCTGATCAGGTCAAAGTCTCATGGAGTTACGTTCACAATTTTTAATTACGATTGCTAAACAATCTATAGTTAGTATTTATTACATGTATAGTATGTTACGGAACCTTTCAAGTATATAATCAAATTAACGTCATCTGGTTTGCTTGCATTTTCAGGTCGACTGAAGTTTTCAAATCACTGATTTATCGTGAGAGTATGTGTAAATTAGCAGGCCTTGTTGACGACAAAGGCAATGTTCGGACGAGTAAATGTCACATATTGTATGGCTCTTACATTATGGAACAAGGGATTGTCACCAATATGTAGCTTTGAGTTCACTGATATAGGAGATGAAAGTGGCTTACAATTCTGCATACTAGCATTTTCTAAAAAGAAATGTAATTAACTGATCCTGAGAGAGAGTGATGCCGAAAGATCCACGAGAGACATGAATACCATGGAAAAAGCTCAAAGGGACCAAGGTCATGAATTTAAAATTATGCACCAAGTTTGGAGTTGATGCATTCCAGAAAGGATGAATTGTTTCCGTGACTATAATATCATTTGTGTAGACCAAGATATATAAGGAGGAGGTTAAGAAGGCGCATGTAGAGTTGGGAACAAAAATAAGCCACAAAGATATAAAAGTAACTAAAATAAACCACTATTTTAGTAAGTAACTAAAATAAGCTTAGTGGAAGAAAAAGTTCCACTATTTTCAATTTTCTAAACGTTTTCCGTTACTGTCATAACGTTTATTTTTAATATATAACGGAACTTTTTCTTCCACTTTATAAAGTGGAACTTTTTATTCCACTTTATAAAGTGGAAGAAAATCTTTCACTTTATAAAAAGTTACCTTTTCATCTTCACTTTCACCTTCTCTCCTTTTTCTTTTCATGGCTTCCAAAAAAAATCACTTTGAAGATGGTTATCTTCATCAAAAATTCACTTAAAAAAATAAGTGTTAGACATAGCGATAATCATCTGCATCAAAAGTAGGCGAGACATGAAAATTCGAGGATGTCCCAACATTTTCCGTCATTTCAAAGTGTGAGGACTGACCAAAATAATTATTTAGTCCATAACTTGGAGCAATATTCCTATCTTTCTGAGGTAAACCGCTACAAAATATACAATAATAAGAATAACAAATAATATAAATTAATAAATAATTGACAAAATCAACAAACAATAATTAAAATATAATAATTGAGCATTACCGATCACTATCATTGATAGTTTTGTTTAAATCAAAATCATATTGGTCGGTAAGAGTATTTTGATAATGAGTCATTTTAGGAAAATCAGTAGATTGAGTTATCGGAAATCCATCAATGCTTTTATGATTTTCTAATTAGGGATGAACATCGACCAATAAAGGAGAACGTTGTTGACTAATCTTAGGCTCCTTCCTAACATAGATTCCAAGTATTGTTGACTTGATTTGATCTATATAGTCATTTGGAACCCTTAAAAAGTCGGTCAAAGATTCGTCATTATATATAATTCACTCTCTAATATTTACTTGTCCTTGTGATAAAAATGAAGTAGGGTATTTTTCGGCTATAATCAAATTATAATCGTACTGTTTTTACCCATTCTTTTATAAATTGATGAAATATATTTATGATATCGGACATTTATTGGATATTTAACATTGTGTTTGGGAGGACAATTATAATAAATGGTATTTCCGTCATGCATAATTTCGTTATCCCAATAAATTGAAACTTTAACTTTAGGTGTAGAAGATATTTTTTTAGATTGAAATGAACAAATATAGAAGACTTTATGTTGTAGATGTTATCAACTATGCATAAACGTCCTTAAATAGATTTTTCAGAATAAAATAATAAAAATACATAATGAAATATTTTTTCGTTTTAATGACATATCAAATCAATATAATTTATATGACAACACTTAAAAAACTTCTCCAAGACGTGAAAAATATTCTTCTTATAAAGTGTAATAAAAAGTTTCACTTTATAAAGTGGAAGAAAAAACTTCACTTTATAAAGTGTAAGAAAAAGTTCCGTTATATATTAAAAATAGACGTTATGAAACTAAAAGAAAACGTTTAAGTTATTGGATATAGTGGAACTTTTTCTTCCACTAAGCCTATTTTAGTAACTTACTAAAATAGTGGCTTATTTTGGTTACTTTTATATTTTTGTGGATTATTTTGGTTCCCAACTCGTGCATGTACCATGTCTGAGGTGTCTGTTTGACACCGTAGATTGATTTCCCAAGATTTCTAATGTTTATTCGGATATTGAGGATGTATTAAGCTGGAAGGTTGTGACATATAGACTTATTGCATTTTTTGCATATCTAATTAACGCAAAACCCAGTGGTGCAATGCTTCCAAGATGAGAATAATGCCAATGGTACCTGACTTAACAACAGATGTAAATGTCTCATAGTAGTCATGATCCTCCAGTTGATAAAATCCCTTTGCAACTAAGTAAGCATTGTAGCGCTCTATCGCATCTAAATAATTTGTTCTTACTCGAATACCAACTTGCACCCAAGAATATTCAGTGAGGAATCTTATGGAACCAAAGACTAAGTGTCATTCTGCAGTAATGCATCCATTTCAGATGCTATAGCAGCCTGTCGCTCTTTATGTTTGGAAGCTTCCCTGAAACATGATGGCTAACATGTTGGAGCTAGGGCCAAATTTGAGGATGGTGCTTATTTCGAAGAACCATATGATGTGAGTGTTGAGGAGGGCCTATGAGCTTATCAGTACAGGTTGGCAGACGCAGCATAGTAGGGGAAGATTATGGGAGCATGTTGTTACTACTTAAGTCGAAAACAAGAGGTAAACAAGGGGAAGAGGTGTTGGGAACATCTTAGAGTGTAGTTGGTTGTGGAGTGGGAGTATCAAAAGAAGGTGCATGAATAGCTACGGGAGCTCGACTGGTATTGTGCTCAGGAGTTAAAGCATAAGAACAAGGGTCTCCAAAGTAAATGTTATGATGAGCTAGTGACGTTGGAGGTGACTGAGTAGGATGGGGCAGCAAAGGAGGAAGAGATCTTATAAAAGAAGATTGATGAACGACTCTAGATGAAGGCACATAAACTGATAAAGGAAGCCAAAGACATGCTAGGAGGAGACTGATTTGGTACAGGGTCAAGGATGGACGGCTTGGCAATGGAATTTTTGCTCATCAAAGTGAATATGTCGGGCAGCATAGACGCGTCCACTGGCTTGATCCAAACAACGATACCCTAGGTGAGTTGGAATATAGATGAGAAGCACACAAGGCTTTCTTGAGAAATCGAACTTGTAAAGTCGGAGGTATGGAAACCATAGACATCCGAAGACCTTTAGAAAATAATCCTTCATATTTATCTTTAAAATACATTGAATATAGATTACCTATATAGACCCTATTACTTTTCTAATTTTTTTTATTTTTGCAGGTAAAAAGCTCCAACCTTTATGTAATAGAAACTACTAACAATAAAAATTCTGTTATAAAATATAAATAATAAATAATAAGAAAGGAAATGAAAAATAACAAGAACAAAAAGAGAGAGTAACGAAGCAGAGAGGGAATAACGAAAGAGAGAGAGTACTCAAAAATAAAAGGAAAGTGATAGTTTCTTTTCTATGTTGGTGTCTTTCTTAATACAAGTAAAAGACTTATTTATAAGTCTCAAATGTATGTTACTTGGGGATGGATGTTTGCTACAGTGGGTGGGCCCATAAGTTACATGGGCATCCACCATTTTACAATACTCCCCCTTAAATGTCCATGTAAAACAAAAGTTATATAAAAAACTATATAGATGTAATTATTTTAATTCACTTGTTACTTCATAAACTGCTTGAAGGAAGCTATTTGTAAATTGATTGTATGAACCTACTTGCAAGTTGCTTATATGAACCCCCTTGTGTAAGCTGTTTATAGAAACCTTTTGTGGAGCTTTTTGTAATTGTCTTCTTGATTTTAAGATCATCCATAAAATTATTTAGTGGGCATCGATAGTGTGGTGTATTCGTTACTCATTAGAGTTCATCAATCGATAATGTGTCTCGTTAAAATCTTACTGTGGGAAAAATTCCTAGTGAAAGAAAAAGAGTAAACATATCTAGTAATACACATTGAGAGCTGCCCCATTAAAAACATTACCAGGAAAACTCATTGAGACAAAACCTTAGTTAAGGAAAAAAAAAGTGCAACACAGTGTATTTATTCCCCCTGATTAAAAGATCATTTAATTCTTGCCCAACTTCTTTGGATGAAGAAGCAACTTGGGGATTTTGGAGTCCATATCAACACCATCCCTCTAATGTGTGATAATTCCAGTGCAGCCAACATGGGAGAGAATCCAGTCCAGCATAAAAGAACCAAGCATATTGATGTCAGGCATCACTTCTGGAGAGATAATGTTGAGAAGGGAAACATCATCATGAAATACTACAGGACTGAAAATTAGATTGCAGACATCTTTATCAAAGCTCTCAGGAAGAATCAATTTGAGAGCAACATGCTGAAGTGAGGGATGATGAATATGCACTAACCTAATCTCATCAAGAAGCCTTTAATTCCTGTTTTGGCTAAGATCTGGAGGGCAGGTTTCCACAAAACTTGTTATTCATTGTTTAAGTAAGATTGTCTTTGTACCTTATTGTAGGTATACACCCATGGAAAGCATAGAAGCAAAGAATGTCCAGAACCATTCAGGAATTGTATTTCATCTGCAGTTGAGGACCTGGTCCCTCCCAAGGATAGCACTCTTTACATTTGTTTGAAATGGTCAAATGAGTATCGTCCAGATCACCACGTGTTAGTCAACGGTCCTTCTGACTGTTGTCCCGTCGCCTTTAATCCAAGCGACGTGTATATCTAGGGACCTGACCGCCATTTCAAGTTCTTTTTATAATGCCTTTTCTACACTCCATCTTATTAAATTTCAACTTTGCTCTCTAAGTCTAAAATCAAAAGCCTCTCAACCTCTCTATCTCTCTGTAGCATTTAAATATTTTCTTTCAAACAATCATGTCTCAATTCCCTTTTTCTTCAAAGAAAATACTAGATTCTGTAAATGAAATAGATCCAATGGATTTTTACACTGAAGCAGTTTCTCTATCTTGACTCCCTACCAGTTCTCCAGTCAGCATTGTCCGAAATAGTCCTCCAAATTCCATTTCTCCATTTGACCTGAATAACCCTACACCTTCTCCTCAACCTGGTCCCCGGTCTAATATGTTGTCTGATCATTTGTTTAATGGGGATCTTCCAGAAATTAAAATATCTAAATCTAATATTCTAGCTTCTAGTGAGAATTTGAGAGATTGACGTTGATGAGGGAAAAAGTTTTACATGAAGGAGATGGTCATTTTCTGGAAAAAACATTGGAAGACTCTCAACTAGTGTTTGATAAAACTCCTGATTTTGGTTGATATCCTTCATCTGAATCTACTGACGCAGATGAAGATGATATTCCTATTAATTGGTTATTCCAAAAGATAATGATTCCTACTTTTGAATAATGGAAAGGTCAAATATTCACAAAAGAAAAGTAAAACATCAAAGAGGAAGAGAGAACCATCTCCAGATAAACAAGAGATATCTAAAGAGTGACCTGGTCCTAACTAAAATCTAGAAAACCATTCAGTACTCAAGCAGACCATTATTGACAATTTGCATCTGAGGAAGCATCTAGGGGAAGGGTGTTTGGTATCGACATAACTCACAAGCTAGGGATGGACCAATTGCATGAGCTGGTGGATATTCAATCTTGGAAACACCTATTTGAAACCCAATCACATGTCTCTCTTAAGGAAGAGGTGCAAGAATTCTACTACAACATTAAATTTTCTGAGGATGGAAGCATTAGCACCAGGGTGGGCCTATGAAGTTGGACGAGGACCTACTTGGAACAATTTTGGGAGTAACATGGGTGGGATCAGGTCTATTATTGGAAACACTTGTACTGTATAATTTTGTAGGAATGTTCAAATATTCCTAATGTTTGTCGTGCAGGAGTTCTGAAGAAACTCATGAAAGGGGAATATCATTTGGTCTTCAAATTCATCAATAAAGTTCTTCTTCCTCGTTCACTGCAGCCTCTGCAACTGATTTGTACATCATGGAGTCACTCTGCAAATTTGAACCTTTGGAACTTCTAGCTCTTATAATGGAACACATATACAAAGCAGTAGTAGAACACAAGGGAAAGCATGGTATGGGCTATGGTTACTTCCTGACAAAGTGTTAAACCATTTCAACATATCTGCGGGAGACGGTAAGATTGGTACTACCAAGTAATTGTTCCCTCAAAACACTTTGGTTGAGTGTGAGTGTATTGAAGGGAAAGGGAATCCACTGAGTAAGGTATCTCAGTTGATCAAAGAGCAGGACCAATTAAAGCACAAATTGGAGGTGATGACAATGCTAGTGAGCAACAAGGAGGCTGAAATTGCTCTGTTAAAAACAAACCTGCTCAAAGCGCAAATAGAGGAACCTGCTACTAAGGTTATCCATAAGCTATATAAGTAAAATGATGATCTTATGGCAAAAGTTGTTTCTCTTCAAGAGAAGATTATTAAGGATAAGGATGCAACAAACTCTTGACTCACCCTTGTTATGAACTCCCTCTCTCATCTATCTCCCTCCTCATAGTCCTTCCTATGTCATTTTTTTGTGTGGAGAGTGTCAGGGGTTCTCAGTTTTCAGATTAACTTATATGTATTGAATGTTGATTTTGTTATGCTTATGAAATGGAATATTGTTTTGTTGTGGCTAAATTATGTTGCTTTTTGGATTATTAACTATGTTGGTGTTGCCTTGACTGTGATCTCACTTATAAATCTTACTTCTTTTGTTGGTTTACTGCACTACATTTTTATAATGCCAAAAGAGGGAATAAATTAGGGGTGTTCAAATGATGCGCAAGTTGGTAATAAGTACAAGGGGGAGGAAGGAAAAAGTGACGGTGGGGAGGAAATCGTGCAGGTACTAGTGTAACTCAAGGACCTTGTGAAGGTACCTTGTCCATGGTGAAGGAAATTAAGGAGTGTGTCTACGTGACACGGCAAAGAACATGTTGGGCACCAGTGTATGGTTTGTCATCATCAAAAAGGGGGAAAATCTTATTTGTAGTTTTGATGATTTGAGGAACCCAGGGAACTTGTGAAGGGATCTGGTTCATTGTGTTATAATCTCTCCACTACCAAGCTAGAAAAAGGTACAAGTGGTTGGTGCATAGTCTACAACTGATGACAAGACAAACCCAGGGACCTTGTGAAGGAACCTAGTCCTTGGATTGACACACTTTTAACTTCCAGGCTGGAAAAAGTACAAAAAGTTTGTGCACAGTCTCCAATAATTGTAGAAGTTGTAACAATCCTAAAAATGAATATGCTAAGTAATGCTTAATGTGTCTAGAATGCCTACGATTAGACCGGATTCACACGGATTGATGCGCGTAGAACTAGACCTCTGAACCCTTGCTACATACAAGCCAACTAACTTAAGGAGTTTTGGAGCTATAAAAGGTTGGGTCCAACCATGTAGGGCTCTCGAATAGGAAGATTTACTTGAATGGGTCTTTACCGAACTTAAAAAGGGAAACTCTTAGGTTTGGAGGGTCTAGGGGTAAAATGGTCTTTTTCCAAGCTAAGGGTAGTATCATAATTACCCTAAATATATATTTAATTATTTAATTAATAAGGTAGAGGAAATTTTGGGGACAGAGGGCCAACAATTTGCTCTTGAAGTGAAGTCTTGCTCCACCCGGTTCGAACATAGGTAGAAGCAATGAATTAAATTATTTTTAATTTAAGTTGGTAAATTAATGTAATTAATTTATATTTATTATTAATTAGCTGAGTTAAAATAAAAGAAAATCATTTTTTAATAATTAAATAAAAACCTTAATTGACTAAGTCCTAAATGAGACTCCTAATCCTAAGAAAACTTTTCTCTCCCACGCTAATCTCTCTCTCTCACGTCTCGATCACTCTCACTTACGATTCTCTCTGCCAAATAACTTCAAAAAATAGCAGGTAAACCAAAGTTCTTCACACTTGAAGAAATCACAAAGAAAATATAAGAAAACAAAAGAAATCAATCGCGTAGGCAAACAGAAGTTTCTCCGTCGAGTTGGTGTTGATATTGAGGAGGCTTAGATTTGTTCTTGGGTGAAGTTCTTGGGCACAAAGTCAAGATTTTAACGTCAAAAAGGCAAAGGCATGAATTTTCTTCTCTCTTGGTCCCTTTCCCAAGAGGCCCCTAAAGGTTCATATTATTCGTCCGAAAAATTAGGATTGTTTCCCCTTTTGCATGCCCCTGTCACTATCTCCCAATGAATCCTAGGTTGGGTATGATTGCTGGTAGATTTAAGTGTATATTGTGTTTTCGTGATGAATATTATTATGTTTGTGTACTTGAAATCGTGGAAAGATAACCTATGTGTTCCGAAACAATGTGTATATGTGTGCAAAAATGTGGCAGTGACTATGTGTTCTCGAATTAAGGCTCCAAAATTGATAATGTTTTGGTTGTTACTTTACGTGCATAAACCTATGTAAATTGTGATGTTCATTAAAATAAAAGTGAGGCTGATTTAAGTATCAATCTTTTGGCTAAATGATATACCGTGGTTTCACAGTATAATTAATACTTTTTCCTTAAGCTTAGTGTGTCCGAAAGTCTTTTTGTGCTAGTTTTTATATGAGTTTCTCTTTGTTTTGCAGGAAATCTGTCCAAAGTTGAATGCAGAGATTTTGAGCGAAGAAATGCAGAAGAGACCACCTACAGAGCTGATGATGGTCCGTAGGTGGCAGCGTAGAGAAGCTGCTGAAGGAAGATGGGGAAGTCTGACCAAGTGTGGGGATACGTAGCTTGTGACGGTCCGTCGTGGCTATGACGGTCCGTCCTGCAGGTTCGTCATGAAGTTCAGAGAAGTGATCCAGTACCCAGATTCCAAGATTTGAAGTGTGTTGAAACGAAGATCCTCGACGGACAATTTTGCCTATGACGGTCCGCATACTTGCCGTCGAGGGGAATGAAGAGAGTAGTAGAAGAAATTGCCAAGTATGGGACGACGGAGTCCATGACGGTCCGTCGTGACCACGACGGTCCGTCGACCCAGCCGCGTTTTGGCAGATTTCCAGCAATTAGAATCCTTGTTTAATTAGGTTTTTTTTTTATAAATAGTTCGAAAAACCTCGTTTTTGAGGTTAGACTCCGTATTGTTAGGCTCCATATTATTAGACTTTTGGATTGTTGGATTATTGGAACTTTTGATTGTTAATTAGTGTTAGATTTTTAGATTCTTACAAGTGATTTTTGGTGATTAATCAAGCAAACTTTCGGACTTTATTCTTTCTCATTAAAGTAAGTACATGAATTCTTATTTAATATATTTTAATATTGTGTTTATGGCTATGAGTAACTAAACTCCATAACTAGGGTTGTGGGAACCATAGTCAAGTAATGAGATAAACCCTAATTAAAAGAACAATTCTAGAATAGTGTCTTGCATGTATTAATAATTCTTTCGTTTAGAAGTCTTTTTAAGGGATGGCCAACGTTAGAACTCGCCTTGATGCTACTTGCCGGACCAAGCAGGTAGATAATAGGAAAAGAATTAGTAACATAGATTTAGTGTATACTATCTAATAGGCTAGTATTGATTGGTACGAGGTAATAACTTAGTCAAATATCGAATACGATGCTTAATATGAGGTAATGATAAGGGTTAGTATAGCAACACACGTAGCCGGACCAAGGTACGGAGTGAGATTTTCTAGATGCCGGACCAAGGATTTAGAAATACATAACTTATCACTTTGCATGCAAGATACTAGGAAAGAATTGTTATAGTTAGAGTTATCAAGTTATGAACATGTGGGGAACACGTAAACCCTAGTTACTTTGATTAATTGGTTAAAACCCAACATTAAAAGCTGTTAAGTGTCTCTTTCAAGTTCGTTGTTTATTTTAACTTATTTAGAGATAGAACCCCCTTTTTATATTTTTACTTTCCAAGTAAGTTATTGACCAAACGATAGTAATAATAGATTGAAGTTAAGTCTTAGACTATTTTCCTCGTGGGAACGATCCCAACCTCACTAGTTGGGTTATTTACTTGACACGACCGCTTAACTTCTTCTTTGAGAAGTAGGTTTTAGCGTACTAAATTTTGGCGCTGCTGCCGGGGATTTTAGCTTTTGGATTAACTTGAACTTATCACTATAGTTTAGTTGATATTTTCTTAATTTTACTTTTTTTTATTGTTTTTGATTTCCTTTCAGAACTATCCTCCTTGTATGCCAAATACACGGAGAGGAAGAGAACCCTTGTTTCCCTACGATCACGAGCTAGAGCGTACTCTGCGCAATATGAATCGCAACATACGAATAAATGATGAGGATCCAAACCAGAACATCCCAGATCTAGTGGATGTTCATGGTCAGATGTTACCCGAAGCTCCGGGTGAACATCAACAGAGGGGACAGAATCTAGTTCCACGGCCCCAAGCATACTACAGAGGGTATGATAACATAGCACACTCAGATGGGCCACTTGTCTTGCCCCTTCTACCCACAGGCCACACTTTTGTGGTAACTAGTAGTGTGATGCAAATGCTCACTGCCAGAGGTTTGTTTTCAGGGATCCACATGCCCACATAGCTAAGGTAAGGGTAGTGTGTAAAATTTGTGTGGGGAGGCCTGATTTGGATCTAGATGTAATAGGTCTCAAAGTGTTCCCTCTCTCACTGACGGGAGAGGCTACTATGTGGTTCACTGAGCTCCCATACAACTCCATATTCACTTGGAACCAACTAAGGGATGTCTTCTTAGCACGCTACTATCCGGTCTCCAAGAAATTAAACCACAAAGACAGGGTGAACAACTTTGTGGCACTACCAAGAGAGTCAGTTAGTAGTTCCTGGGATTGATTCACCTCATTCTTGAGAAGTGTTCCAAATCACCGTATAGATGATGAGTCACTGAAGGAATACTTCTATCGGGGATAGGATGATAACAACAAAGCGGTGTTGGACACTATAGCCGGTGGATCTTATGGAGAATGCCCTTATGCTGAGATCGCTGAAAAATTAGAGAAAATCTCTCGGAATAACAAAGCTTGGAGTACTAGGAAGTCTGATACAGAGAGAAAAACCTACGCAGTACAGTCCACTCACAACCCAGCCACAGATGAGATTCGGGAAGAAATGGATCAAATGAGAACTAAGCTTGAGTTAGTACTAAAACATGTCACAGGGGGTGCAGAAAAGATAAATGCAGTCAACTACTTGGCTAAGCCACCATCTCCTAATGATGAGTGCTATTATGCGGAGGACACTTATGCAGTAAATGAGAAGACGGGGGGTTTCCGACCAAGCGTCCAAGGCTCAAATCAGGATAATTGGCGCCAAGGTCAAGGGAACCAAGGTCGAAACTATGGTAACTACAACCGTGAGGGTCATTGTGTCCGAGATGAAAACTACCACCGCGACAACACCTTTAACAAGGGTAACTATACTAATAGAAACGACAGGAATGGGCCCTATGTCCCTCCTCAAAATCGTGAAGTTACTCCTAGGGATGGTGGAGATAGTATGGCGCGAGTTGAGGATATGTTGCACAAAATGATGAGGAGGTTCGACACTAGTGATGAGCACATTAAAGTGTTGAGGTGTGATTTAGCTAGTATTGGGCAAAAAGTTGATACACATGCAATTTCGATTAAACAGATCGAATTGCAAGTGGCCCAATTATTTGCAACAGTGAACACACGGCAACAGGGCACTCTTCCTAGCAACACTGTCCAAAATCTAAAGAATGATGCGCTTTGTATGGCATTCACTACTCGGGGTGGTAGGCAAACCATTGACCCACCTATGCCATCTACTGAGGAAAATGTGAGAAAGGATAATGATAATGTGGTAAAGGGTAGTGGTGAAGCAAAGGGAAGTAATGGAAAAGTTGCAGAAGTACCTATCAAGGTAATTCCCATGCCTATGCCACCACCACCCTTCCCTCAGAGATTAGTGAAAAAGACCGAGGATGGCAAATACCGGCGCTTCATAACAATGTTGAAGCAGCTCTCTATCAATGTCCCTTTGGTAGAAGCTCTAGAACAAATGTCTGGTTATGCCAAATTCATGAAAGATCTGGTCACCAAGAAAAGATCGGTCACTTTTGAGGATGATGATAGATTGCAGCATTGTAGTGCTATTGCTACAAGATACCTAGTACAAAAGAAAGAAGATCCGGGTGCGTTCACTATTCCTTGTACAGTTGGCTCATTACATTTTGCGAAAGCATTATGTGATCTGGGGGCAAGCATAAATCTCATGCCCCTCTCAATTTTCAAGAAGTTGGGTTTGGGGGATCCAAAACCCACTGCGATGCGGCTACTGATGGTCGATCGGACAGTGAAAAGGCCCATAGGGATACTCCATGATGTGCTAGTAAAAGTGGAGTCATTCATCTTTCCAGCTGATTTTGTTATTCTTGATTGTGAGGTTGATTTTGAAGTTCCTATTATTCTTGGGAGGCCATTCCTTGCTACAGGTAGAGCCTTAGTTGATATGGAGAAGGGACAGATGACATTTCGGTTGAATAATGAAGAAGCGACCTTCAACATTTGTAGGACCATGAGGCAGAGTGGTGAGCTCCAATCGGTATCTGTCATATCCCACAAAGAAAAGATTAAGAAGGAGACTGAACAGAAAAGTGCAAAACAAGAGTTTATGGTTGGGGATTTGGTGCTTGTAGACAGTTCTGGGGTGCCTTGTCTTCCGGCCAAGCTCAAGTCCAAATGGACTGGCCCGTACTTGATTACCCAAGTATTCCCTCATGGGGAAGTTAAGTTAAAAGCCAAGGAGGGAGTGCGGTTTAAGAGGAATAGAGATAGAATAAAACTCTATTTTGGGCATAAAGCATCGGGGAATATAGCGATAGAGGCATACCATCTTGATGAAGTCTGAGTAATCAAGTGTCCCCAGTCGTGCCGCGACATTAAATCAGGCGCTTGTTGGGAGGCAACCCAATACTTATCGTCTTTTTAGTAATGGTAGCAATTTTCTACTAATGGGTTTTAAATTTGCAGGCACATCACCAGGAAATTCTACAGAAAATTACTCTGCAGCAGTCACTGACGGACACATCGACGGACCGTTTCGCCTGCGACAGACCATCGTATGCATCCGTTGTACCAGGTATGTTTTTCTGTCATTATAAAATTAGGGCACACACGACGGAACAAACGACGGGTCGTCACAACTGTGACGGACCGTCGTCGGGGAACCGTCGCGTGATTAATGAGGTACACCCGACCCGACCCAGCTGGACCCTTTTCCAAAATCAGACCGTTTGAACTCCCCACCCCTCCATATTTCACCCCATTACTTTCATTGTTTCTCCCATTACTCTCTCTTTTCAACTTCCACATTTCCTCCCTCCGATCATTGCCCTCTCACAATTCTCCAAAGCCCTAAAGTGTTATCTACTAGTTGAAACGGCTGCTGTGAGTGTCTACCTTGCCACCAAGTACTTTTGCATCTGTATTTTCTCCATTTCTAAGGTATGTGTCTCTAATTTATACTCATTTATCTTGCATTTTTGTTACTAATTAGTATTAAGCTTAGTTCCTCATAGTATTTTGTTTACTTTATACGATTCTGCCTGACCTAGGTTACAAATGTTCGAAATTACCATGTTTACCACCCTAGACATAGGTGCTTTTGCATTGCTAGTTCCCTAGGTAGTTGGGTTAGACACATGTAAGTCCAAAACACTACAAGGTTGATGTGGGTTCATCGGGGTTGCCTAGGGTACCTTTAGTTCTGTCACTGTCATTCAGAACGAGACCCCGATGACGGACCGTCGTAGCCACAACGGACCGTCGTAGGGTCCATTGCACAAGCCCTAGCACCCCTGTACTACCAGACACATTTGACGGATCGTCGTCCTCACGACGGTCCGTCCTGCACAATCGTCATGCTAGACAGACACCCTGCTCCTAAGGATATCCATATTTTTTCCAAGTGTCTTTCAACGGACACATGTGACGGACCGTCGTACCCACAACGGTCCGTCTTGCATGACCGTCATAACGGTCAGAGACCCCTCTCCTAAGGGTCTCCATATTTTTTCCCAAGTGTCCTACGACGGACATCTACAATGGACCGTCGTAACTGTGACGGTCCGTCCTTCACACACCGTCATGCTAGTCAGAGACTCTCCTT
Organism: Solanum lycopersicum; assembly: GCF_036512215.1. Taxonomy (NCBI): domain Eukaryota; kingdom Viridiplantae; phylum Streptophyta; class Magnoliopsida; order Solanales; family Solanaceae; genus Solanum; species Solanum lycopersicum. Next base: position 15,432,104 of record NC_090810.1, read on the forward strand.
CAGGGTTCTCTATTTATACAGAGTCCAAGTACAACACGACGTACCTCACGACGGTCCGTCATTGTCACGACGAACCGTCACCAGGCCCGTCGAGTGTCACTGTTTCTACAGCAATTACAGATTATTTTCACTGTTTTATTTCGTATGGTTTCGCTTGTCTTGTTTGCCACTACTCATACTAATAGTGATCCTTTGCAGGTTCTATCTACTATGGAACCCAAACAAGACCGAACCTACGCACGCGGGCGATCAAAGTCTGTTGCCCCGTCTGCACGCTTGATCATCGGCTCTGATGATGAGCGGGACCCTGAGTATGTTCCCCCAGGCACTTCCACACCTTCCCGTGCTGCACGGGCTCCCAGAGCCACACCCAAGATGGTGGCGTCTGGCGTAGTCACTGCCTCCAGTTTGATGAGGAGCGCACACTGACCGGCACACCCTCTGGGTCAGCCACAAATGAGGAAGGAGCGTCTGGCTCCTTAGGAGTATCATGGTCCGAGGAAGCTTCTGGCTCTGCTGAGGTTCCCGCACCCGCAACTGCTGCAGCGTCAGCCTCGTCTGATGAGGCTGACAGTTCAGACTCTACATCCGGCGCACCAGCTAAGGTCCCCACCCCAGCCTCTGACCAGCCAAACCGGTGGTGTATCGACGGCCATTTTCAAGTTTACTCCGACGCCAAGTTCTTGACTGATAAAAGAGTAATGACTCGAACACTCACCTTGGAGCGGCGGGTACTTACAGGGAGTCTCCCAACGATGTCGGAGATCCACAACCTCTTCACCAGGCATCACTTAGAGTGGACAGCACGTCTGTTGGGACGATACAGCGAGGAAATTGTCCGAGAGTTCTACGCATCCTACGTAGCGACTCTCCGATCACAGATCGATAGGCATGTTGATCCCGCTAAGCACGCCCCACTAGAGCAGGTTCGAGTCTGGGGCGTGCAGGTTGATATTTCCCTGCCAGCCATCCGCCGATTTCTATACGGCGAGAGTGCAGATGCTACTCGGACCCCATCACTGCCGAGTTTGACTACCGCTGGCAGATTGTAAAGGATGGTTAGTTCTTGCGCGAACCAGCACTGAGAGAAACCACCAAGGGGTGGATGTCCCTGCACCTGTCAGTAGATGGAGAGGGTGCTGATTGGGTCACTGAGCCGAAGGGGCCCATCAAGAAGGTCAACCTCACGCTCATAGAAAAGTTCTTGTGGCTGCTCGTCCGTCACTACCTTTCCCCTAAAGTTGTTGATAACATCGTTACCTGGGATCGAGCATTGTTGATGGCGGCAATGATAGCCGGATTCGAGGTGGACTTCGCATGGCTTCTCCAGGCAGTCATGCACGAGAGGGCATTCAAGGTCACTGCTACCTACCCCTTCCCGTGTATGATCTTTGCCCTTTGCAGGTCCACAGGTGTGCCCATATGGCACGTAGATCAGCTGAATACCTCGCAGGGCACTGTTGACGTCGGCCTCATCAGAGACAAGGCCAATGAGCTAGCTCCACGCAGAGGGCCTCGTCCAGGGCTGCCCCCACTTGATGATGATCTTGCGGATACGGTAGCCCAGGCCCGCACAGCTACACAGGCGTCCACTGACACTACCGCAGTCGAGTCTATCCCGGGTAGTAGCATAGCCCCGAGCTCCTCTCGCACAGCCCCTCTACCGGTACTGGTCCCTCTTTCTAGGGTCCAAAAACTAGAGGCAAAATGGCCACTCTTCTGCATCATATCCAGCCGTGGATGCAGAAGTCGATTACTGAGTCTGAAGCGTGTCTAGAGAGGAAGATGCAGCATTTTACAAAGCGGAAGATTGCTGAGGTCAACCAGCACCTGGACGCCTTTGAGTTGAGAGTGTTAGCCCGACCAGCCCCTCCAGTTGATGTGTCGACTCTTCAGGCTGCAGTCGACAGTCTTCGTGCAGACATCGACACAATCCTAGAGGCGAGGGTGCCGGAGTCTGAGGCCTCTTCTGTCGAGCGTGCTGGCGGCCCTGTTTACTACTTCAGAAATTCCACCACCTCCCCCTCGAGAGAGTTCCAAGAGGCTTAGGGGTCGAGCAGAGGCTGAGGCGTGAGCAAGGAAGAAGGAGCGCCGAGAGATGGAGGCTGCGAGGAGAGCCTCACTTGCTGAGAAGGAGGCGCACCTGATCAGAGCATCACAGTTAGCGGCTGGGGCGTCTAGCTCCCGCAATGTAGAGACAACAGGAGGCACTACTGATGGTGCGGTTGTTGCTGAGGACACCACTGAGGGTGTACAGATTGTAGAGGACGTGGGTTTCGGGGAACCGGACCCACCATCTTGCTGATCGACGGCGCTTTGCGCCACAGGTTTGCTTCACCTACCACTCTAATATTTAGATTTTTTTATGCATTGGGGACAATTGCATGCTTTTTTTTGGGGGGGTGGGGTAAATGGAGAGTGAGTGTTAGGGTGAAGTCTGAGTAGCCCAACTCACTATCCTCTTTTGGGGTTTTCTTGCCTGTGTTCTTTTTCCCCAAAAGACTGATTACTTTTTCTGTTGAACCGGCATGTTTATATATTTTGTACATAGTTTAACTCTGAAGCATGATGGCTAAAATGATATCCTGAGAAAACTGGAAAATGTCGCATGACTAGGCATAGTAACTGATAATTGTGTGGCTCTAAGCATGAAATAGAATTACACCATTGCATTACCCTAAGTCTTCAATTCAAACTAGCTGTCTAATAATCTGGTATAGTGATGAGATGTCAAGTGAGTGTGAGGAAATTTGAATAGTCCTCTATTGGTACTGAGCTAGAACTTGCCTGGTTATTCCTGCTAAAAGTAAGCTATAACAGACAATTAGGAAAGGATCATAGGCCCTTATTCAAGATAGCCCATTTCTAGCCTAAATAAAATAAACCAAATGAAAGTTATCCTTCTCTTATCCAAATAATCTGAGCTTAAAATTAGACCTTTCTTTTTCACCCAAAATGATCTTTTCTGGGAACAATATGTTGGCCCTGGTCCCTCCTTGGACATGTGCACCTCAGCTTATGCCAAAATCATAAGTTGAGGGTGGCTAATGCATAAACAACCTTCGTTATGGCCCTGACCCAACTTTGGGTATTGTGTAGCTTGACTCATGGCAAAGCCATGAGTTAAGGGTGACTGTTCTGAGGAATGCTCTGGAAAGTGGGATTGAAAGAACAAAGAGAGAGAAAGAACAAAAGTAAAGTGACTAAAGAACTCGTTGAAAGAAAAGTAAAAAAACCAAAAAAAAAGAGAAAAAAGGAAAAGAGTCACTTACACAAATGAAGAAAGAAGGGAAAATAGCAAGGTGAAAGAATATGAGAAACTGGGCGAGATAAAGTGATAGAAAGTGGAAGGTTTAGCCGATATGTCAAGGAGGGCAAAAAGTCACTAAAGTATACCTAAATATACCCTACCTGACTCTGAGCCTATGTTACAAGCTAAGAAAGTCCTATCGTGATCCTAAGGGTTGTATAGCGAACTTAAGGCAGTGAAAATAAGGGCAAGCTTATGGCAATAGGTATGAAGGAGTGTGACTTTGTTCTGAGAGCGAGTGTTGAAAAGTAATCCTTATACTCAAACTTAAATCATTGTGTGAAAAATGAGGATTTTGTTTTGAAGTGAGGACACGAGTTGCAATACCGGAATTGTTAGCTTCTCGGTGAGAAATTGAAGAGGATAGGTGTTAGTGCATGGTGAATCTGTGTCATGTTCTAATCCCACAAAATTCAAGCCTAATAGTTATAGCATGCATAGATTTGATGAGATTAATCGGGATTGATAGCCAAATGATTGCAAAGGATAAAACATGGATACTATTGTACAAAGATTATGTAGTGAGTCATGGTGCATCGCTTGAGGACAAACAACGAATTTAAGTTGAGGGTGTTGATATACCGTGGTTTCACGGTATAATTAATAGTTTTTCCTTAAGCTTAGTGTGTCCGAAAGTCTTTTTGTGCTAGTTTTTATATGTGTTTCTCTTTGTTTTGCAGGAAATCTGTCCAAAGTTGAATGCGGAGATTTTGAGCGAAGAAATGCAGAAGAGACCACCTACGGAGCTGATGACGGTCCATTGTGCTTGTGACGGTCCGTAGGTGGCAGCATAGAGAAGCTGCTGAAGGAAGATGGGGAAGTATGACCAAGTGTGGGGTTACGTAGCTTGTGACGGTCCGTCGTGGCTATAACGGTCCGTCCTGCAGGTTCGTCATGAAGTTCAGAGAAGTGATCCTAGTACCCAGATTCCAAGATTTGAAGTGTGTTGAAACGAAGATCCTCGACGGACCGTTATGCCTATGATGGTCCGTCATACTTGCCGTCGAGGGGAATGAAGAGAGCAACAGAAGAAATTGCCAAGTATGGGATGACGGAGTCCATGACGGTCCGTCGTGACCACGACGGTCCGTCGCGAGGTCCGTCGACCTAGCCGCGTTTTGGCAGATTTCTAGCAATTAGAATCCTTGTTTAATTAGGTTATTTTTATAAATCGTTTGAAAAACCTCGTTTTTTGAGGTTAGACTCTGTATTGTTAGGCTCCATATTATTAGACTTTTGGATTGTTGGATTATTGGAACTTTTGATTATTTATAAGTGTTAGATTTTGAGATTCTTACAAGTGATTTTTGGTGATTAATCAAGCAAACTTTCGGACTTTATTCCTTCTCATTGAAGTAACTCCATAAATTCTTATTTAATATATTTTAATATTGTGTTTATGGCTATGAGTAACTAAACTCCATAACTAGGGTTGTGGGAACCATAGGCAAATAATGAGATAAACCCTAATTAAAAGAACAATTCTAGAATAGTGTATTGCATGTATTAATAATTCTTTCGTTTAGAAGTCTTTTTAACGGATGGCCAACGTTAGAACTCGCCTTGATGCTACTTGCCGGACCAAAGAGGTAGATAATAGGAAAAGAATTAGTAACATAGATTTAGTGTATACTATCTAATAGGCTAGTATTGATTGGTATGAGGTAATAACTTAGTCAAATATCGAATACGATGCTTAATATGAGGTAATGATAAGGGTTAGGATAGCAACACACGTAGCCGGACCAAGGTGAGGAGTGAGATTTTCTAGATGCCGGACCAAGGATTTAGAAATACATAACTTATCACTTTGCATGCAAGATACTAGGAAAGAATTGTTATAGTTAGAGTTATCAAGTTATGAACCTGTGGGTAACACGTAAACCCTAGTTACTTTGATTAATTGATTAAAACCCAACATTAAAAGCTGTGAAGTGTCTCTTTCAAGTTCGTTGTTTATTTTCACTTATTTAGAGATAGAATTCCCCTTTTTATATTTTTACTTTCCAAGGAAGTTATTGACCAAACGATCGTAATAATAGGTTGAAGTTAAGTCTAGACTATTTTCCTCGTGGGAACGATCCCAACCTCACTAGTTGGGTTATTTACTTGACATGATCGCTTTACTTCTTATTTGAGAAGTAAGTTTGAGCTTATCACTAAACGAATCAATGAATAATGCACCCAAAAAAGTATTATATGATCTAAAAATTACCCTATGAATTCAACTTTAAATGTTGGAGGAAGTGAGCTGGAAAATGTGACAAAATTTCCAGCAAATTATAAGTTGTTTTCGGCTAAACACAGATGTATAAATCTTGAAATTTAAATGGGTATAAATTAGGTGATGTCATTAGGAATCGAACTCGCGACCTCACCCTTGAAAAAGCACTAACATGTAAAAAGGGAAATGGGGTCATGGGGGATTGATCTTGGATGTGCTGGCTGACAAGCAAAGTAAAAAAATTAATAAAAAAAATGGGAGGTATGGGAATCGAACCCACGACCTCCAGGAAGCAAGTGGAAACAAAGGAAAAAAATAAATGAAAAGGAATGTGAGGCGTGGGAATCGAACCCACGACCTCAAAGCTGTGAAGGAGAGTAAACGAGAAAGGGAAAATAAAAAGAAAAGAAAGGTAAGGCATGGGAATCGAACCCATGACCTCTAGGCGGGCTGTGAAATAAAACAAAAATAAATAGCGGCTGTGGGGGTTTGATCCCACAACCTCGTGGCTTATGCGAATTGGACAAGAAGAATTTGATGAAAAATTAAAAGGGGTTGTGGGGGTTCGATCCCACAACCCCTCTGCCAAGTAAGAGGAGATTTCAAGGAGAAAAAATAAAGAGGGAATGTTGATGTTGGGGTTCGATCTAGGGTCCCAATGTTAAGTTGACTAAAAATAAAATCAATGAAAAATGTCAGTGTTGTCCAAGGATTCGAACTTGGGTTCCGTTGCCCAAATTCTGTATTGATACATAAGTCATACATGAATTAAATGTTCAAAAATAATGCCACTTACTTAGATAAAAATTGAGATCTTAGAATACATCCAAGATGCATAAATCTTGTAGTTCATAATCTTAGGAAGACATGAATCACTTACAAGAACTATGAATGAAGCCTCATGTCTTGTATGTCTAGACCCATAAGTCTAGCATACGTTTAAAAATAAGTGAAACTAAGATGTATGTAATGAAATGATGAAACCCTAGAAGGGTTAAGTACGAGTGTAAAATGCACTAAATGTCCAAGTGCATTGGCATATAATGAAATGAACAATGAAATGATGAAACCCTAGAAGGGTTAAGTAAGAGTGTGAAACACACCAAATGGCCAAGTGCAATGGCATATGATGAAATAAACAATGAAATGATGAAACCCTAGAAGGGGTTAAGTAAGAGTGTGAAGTACACCAAATGGCCAACCGCATTAGCATATGATAAAATAAACATTCACGTAAAAAGGAGTGAGTAATTATGAAGAGCAAATGTGCTAATGTCAATTAATGTGGTGACAACATGATATGGGGCTAATGGAAAAGATGAGAGCAATCTCAAATGAGCCTAAGTAAATGTTTCCAAAAAGTGATCACATGTAAGAGTGTAAAGTTAATGAAGAGACTAGTCTCTATGAATGCTCTAAGGAAAGTATTGAGATTGATACACTTAATACTAATGAAGATGATAAATCATCTATTGAGATATGATATCCTCATACTAGAAGCCAGCTTCTATGACGTATGAGTTGAATGTAACAGAACTTTATACTGAGCACTGATAGACTAGCTATGAGAGGTGATGTCTTCTTTCAGGAAATGCGGAGGTTTACGTAACTCTCACGAGATGAGATTGTCCGGCATGCCGGGTATGGGTCTCTTTATATATCCTAATCTTTGAACCTATACTTCCAACAAAGGGATCTAGCGGGGTTCAATTCCCATGTACACTAGCATATTTTGGGTCCATTTGGCTGGTGATTCCACCTCTTTTCGGTGTGGGGTTTCATGACACTAGATTTCATGATGCTCACATGATCTATGTCGGTTAAAGTTAAAGTTCCCAATAAATGAATGAGTCAAGCCTCAAATGATGCACATAATGAAACGAATGATACCAAAGGTGTTAGGATAGGATAATCAAGATGTGAGTTAGACTCAAGTAATGACATTTGTCATTCTTTGTCATTGCACAATGAACCCGAAGAAAGTCTTAAAATACATCCTAGGTATAGTTGGTGTTTACACTGGCCCATGAATGAAATGAAATGAAGTAAGTATGAATGAAAGAAGCAGACTCTGTGTTTGCTAAAGCAGACTCCCTAGTTGAGCCCTCATTTTAGGAAGTCTTAATGACAAGTACATGATTCCACGGTCTCAGACATACGAATAAATGAAATGAACCACATTATGTATTATATGAATTATGTTATGTGCTATGTATAAAATATTATGTGCGGTGTGCAATATGATAAGTCTGATGATGCATGTTACTCTCATGGCATGACTTTCCTAATCCAGATTTGGAAAGCTCACTCACTTTCCTAATCCAAATCTGGAAAGCTCACTAACTTTCCTAATCCCAATTTGGCAAGTCCACTGACTTCACCTTCCATAATCATGTTGTTAGGAAAGCGATATTCTTAGTCATGCATGTCCTTGGTGTGTGCTTGCATATACCCATACTTAGTATAAGTGTGTACTGACCCTATACAACTTTACAATTTTAGGTGCAGGCAGAGGTGGACGCTAAAGCTACAGACTGACACTGAAACTATCCTAACGTAGAGCATTCATCCGGACTTTTTAGGCCCTCATTCTTTCGAGGATGCTTGCCCATTATATTCTAGTTTAGTTATAACATTAAGCTAGTGGAGTATGTTCCACTAGCGTTTCTTTCCGCTTTTGTTCAGACATTGTATTGGTGCCATTTTGGCAAGTATACATTTAATGCTATATTAAACTATTTCTTTCATTTGATGATCTTAATGTTAAATGGTTGATGGTGAACAATTATTAATCTAATAGAATGATTAGCATGTATGTTAAGAAACAAAAGTTTAAATTTTTTTGCTAAAATTAACCTCGACGAAGTAAGAATGACGTAAGTAGGCTTGTCTGCAACCTCTGAGAGATCAACGAGGCCGGTATCATCTGGGGTCTAGACTTCGGTCATGACAAAATTGGTATCAGAGCCCTAGGTTAAATTCCAAGGATAATAATTTCACATCAACCACATTGAGTAGTTTCTAAGTCATGATAGTGAAGTGCACCACTATCCTGGATTAAAGACTGCATGGTGCGTAGGAAAAATTCTCCTCTTATGATCTTATCGTGCCTTTCCTAATGTCTGATTTTCTTGGTGTTATGAGCATTTTTAACATCAACCGTTATTGTTTTCAGAGAATGAACACTAGGAGAGCAATTGGTCAAAGGAGAGGAGGAGCAGCTGCTGGAGACAATCAGGTTCCACGCCAGGATCAACCTGAATGAGTGGCTATGCCGATTAACCCTGCTGGGTTGTCTGATGCTTAGGTGAGGGCATCTCTGGCCCAATTGGCATAGGCCATCACTATACCGGCCCAAGCCATGACTGACCAAGTCAACCGGTAGAATGTTCAGAGGGAGAACCCACTTATTTGCAGTATGAATTACAGGCTGAGAGACTTTATGAGGATGAATACTCTTCTTTTCACAGGGTCTAAGACTTCAGAAGACCCCTAAGAGTTTTTGGACAAGGTGCATAAGATCTTGGTTGCTATGGGGCCCACAGATACTGAGAAAGCAGAGTTGGCTTCCTATCAACTAAAGGATGTTGCACAGACTTGGTGCAAGATATGACAGGATAGCCGAGCTTTGGGCGGAGTTCCGATCACTTGGGAGCTGTTTAAGACAACCTTCATGGAGATATTCTTCCATAGGGATATGAATGACGCAAAGGTTGAGGAGTTTATCAACCTTAAATAAGGATCGATGACAGTCAGGGAGTATACCCTGAAGTTTGTGAAATTATCTAGGTATGACACTTCTTTTGTGTCTAACAACAGAGACAAGATGAGTAGATTCTTGACAGGGATTGCTGAGGATCTCGAGGAGTAGTGTAGGGAAGCTATGCTGCATGACAACATGGACCTTTCAAGGCTTATGGTCCATGTCCAACAAGTGGATGAAAGCTGGTTGAGGAAGCACACTGCGGGAACAAGTCAAGGCAAACTGAGGAGAATTTTTCAAGGAAGAGTAGTACTGGAATTAGGGATAAGCCCAAGTTTATGAAGGGACTCTTCCACCAAGGGGAGTTAAATACATCCAAGGTCTCTATGATAGGGATTCCGTGTCCAGAATTAAAAGTAACAATAAAGTAGATACGCCTCAGGAGAGACCACCTTGCAGAAAGTGTGGAAAACTACATGGAGGAGAGTGTATGATGGGCACTAACGCTTGTTACTATTGTGGCAAGCCAGGTCACATGGTGAAAGACTGCCCGAGTAGAAGAAGTCAAGAACAAGGGAAGGAGAGAGTTCAGCCTAATAGTTTAAGTGAAGAGGCTCCAAGGAGGCAATGATTCTTCGCACTCAAGTCTAGGGGTGCAGGGGAAGGCACGTCTTGTGAAGTCTCGGGTAAGTATCCTTAATTATTCCTTTAGGTATTTGACTGCGTATGGTGTGTATGCACTAGTATGAGGTTAATATGTTTGAGTCATCATGTTGGTTGCTGATTTGTATGACTTACATGTTTACTTATTTTGTATGCTTTTATGACACTAGTTTAGGAAAGAGTTCCTTAGTCCATTAATGTGAAGCTACTAGCGGTTTTCAAGGATGTGCACCATCATGTTAATATGTGAATTAGATATTCACTAATGGGAAGTATTGAATTACCTATGTAGGCATAAATTCTATAGATGACTTACTTATTGTTAGTAAAGAGTAGTGTCATTCAGGGACGAATGTTCCTAACGGGGGATAATGTAACAACCCTAAAAATGAATATGTTAAGTAATGCTTAATGTGTCTAGAATGCCTACGATTAGTCGGGGTTCACACAGATTGATGCGCGTAGAACAAGACCTCTGAACCCTTGCTACATCCAAGCCAAATAACTTGGGGATTTAGTGAAGCTAGAAAAGGTTGGGTCCAACCATGTAAGGATCTCGAATAAGAAGATTTACTTGAATGAGTCTTTCACAGACTTAAAAAGGGAAAATCTTTGGATTGGAGGGTCTAGGGGTAAAATGGTCTTTTTTAAGGGTAAGGGTAGTATCGTAATTATCCTAAATATATAATTAATTATTTAATTAATAAGGTGGAGGGGAACTTTGGGGAGAGATGGCCAAAAATTGACTCTTGAAGTGAAGTCTTGCTCCACCCAGGTTCGAACCTAGGTGGAAGCAATGAATTAAATTATTTTTAATTTAAGTTGGTAAATTAATGTAATTAATTTATATTCATTATTTAGTATATGATTTAAAATAAAAGAAAATCATTTTTTTAATAATTAAATAAAAACCTTAATTGACTAAGTCCTAAACTCGACTCTTAATCCTAAGAAAACTCTTCTCTCTCACGCTCATCTCTCTCTCTCTCACGTCTCTATCACTCTCACTCACCATTCTATCTGCCATATAACTTCAAAAAATAGTAGTTAAACCAAAGTTCTTCACACTTGAAGAAATCACAAAGAAAATATAAGAAAACAAACGAAATCAATTACGTAGGCAAAGAGAAGTTTGTCCATCGAGTTGGTGTTGATATTGAGGAGGCTTAGACGTGTTCTTGGGTTATGTTTTTGGGCAGCAAGTAAAGAGTTTAACGTCAAAAAGGTATGGGTTTTATTCTCTCTTGGTCCCTTTCCCAAGAGACCCCTTAAGGTTCATATTATTCGTTCGCAAAACTAGGATTGTTTCCCCTTTTCCATGCCCCTGTCACTAGCTCCCAATGAATCGTTGGTTGGGTATGATTGCTGGTAGATTTAAGTGTATATTATGTTTTTGTGATGAATATGATTATGTTTGTACATTTGAAATCATATGAAATATAACGTATGTGTTCCTAAATTATGTGCATGTGTATGCAAAAATGTGGCAGTGACTATGTGTTCACATATTAAGGCTCCAAAATTGATAATGTTTTGGTTGCTATTTGTGCATAAACCTATGTATATCGTGATGTTCATCAAAATGAAACTGAGGCTGATTTAAGTATCAATCTTTTGGATAAACGAATCGATGCACAATGCACCCAAAAACGTATGAAATGATCTACAAATTACCCTATGAATTAAAGTGTAAATGTTGGAGGAAGTGAGCTGGAAAATGTGACAAAATTTCCATTAAATTATAACTTTTTTTCGGCTAAAAACATATGAATAAATCTGGAAATTTAAATGGGTATAAATTAGGTGAGGTCATTAGGAATCGAACTCGTGACCTCACCCTGAAAAAGCACTAAAACGTTGAAAGGGAAATGGGATCAAGGGGGATTGGTCTTGGGTGTGCTGGCTGAAAAGCAAAACACAAAGATTAAAAATATAATGGGAGGTGTGGGAATCGAACACACGACCTCAGGCAGTGAGTGAAAGCAAAGGAAAAAAATAAACAAAAAGGAATGTAAGGTGTGGGAATCGAACCCACGACCTCTAGGCAGGCTGCGAAATGAAAGAAAAATAAATAGAGGTTGTGGGGGTTTGATCCGACAACCTCATGGTTTATGCGAATTGGAGAAGGAGAATTTAATGAAAAATAAAAGGGGTTGTGGGGGTGCGATCCCACAACCCCTCGGCCAAGTAAGAGGAGATTTCAAGGAGAAAAAATAAATAGGGAATGTTGATATTGGGGTTCGATCTAGGGTCCCAATGTTATGTGGACTAAAAATAAAATCAATGAAAAATGTAAATTTTGTCCAAGGATTCGAACTTGGGTTCCCTTGCCCAAATTTCGTATTGATACATAAGTCATACATGAATTAAATGTTCAAAAATAATGCCACCTACTTAGATCGAAATTGAGATCTTGGCATACATACAAGATGCATAAGTCTTGTACTACAAAATCTTAGGAAGACATGAATCACTTACATGAACTATGAAGGAAGCCTCATGGCTTGTATGTGTAGAACCATAAGTCTAGCATACGTTTAAAAATAAGTGAACCTAAGATGTATGCAATGAAATGATGAAACCCTAGAAGGGTTAAGTACGAGTGTAAACTACACTAAATGACCAGTTGCATTTGCATATGATGAAAGGAACAATGAAATGATGAAACCCTAGAAGGGTTAAGTAAGAGTGTGTAACACACCATATGGCCAAGTGCATTTTCATATGATGAAAGGAACAATGAAATGATGAAACCCTAGAAGGGCTAGGTAAGAGTGTGAAACACAACAAATGGACAAGTGCATTGGCATATGATGAAATAAATAATGAAATGATGAAATGAACAGTAAAATCATGAAATGAACAATGAAATGATGAAACCCTAGAAGGGGTTATGTAAGAGAGTGAAACACACCAAATGGACAAGCGCATTGGCATATAATGAAATGAATAATCTCGTAAAAAGGGGTAAGTAATTATGAAGAGCAAATATGCTAATGTTAATGAATGTGGTGACAACATGATATGGAGCTAATGTAAAAGATGAGAGCCATCACAAATGAGCCTAAGTAAATGTTACCAAAACGTACTCACCTCTGCGTGTGTAAAGTTAATGAAGAGACCAGTCTCTATGAACACTCTAATGAAAGTATTGAGATTAACACACATAATACTAATAATTAGATGATAAATCACCTAATGAGCTATGATGCCCTCATGCTAGAAGATAACTCCTATGATGTATGAGGTTAATGTAATGGACATTTATACTGAGCACTAATAGGCTAGCTATGAGGTGCGATTCTTTCTTTCGGGAAGGCAGAGATTCGTGTAATTCTCATGAGATAAGACTGTCTGTCTAGATGGGTATGGGTCTCCTTATATCTCCTAGTCTTTGAACCTATACTACCAATATAGGGTTCTAGCAGGGTTCGACTCCCTATATATGCTAGCATGTTTTGGTTCGCTTTTAACGGTTATTCCACCTCTTTTTGGTGTTGGGTTAAACACTGGATTTCATGATGCTCACATGATCTATGTCGGTTAAAGTTAAAGTTTCCAAAGAAAGAAAGAGACCAGCCTTAGATAATGCACATAATGATATGAACGATACCAAAGATGTTAGGATAGGATGATAAAGAGGTGAGCTAGACTTTAGTAATGACACTAGATCATTCTTGGTCATTGCACAACGAACCCGAAGAAAGTCTTAAACTACATAAATGAAGCATACTATGTGTTTGCTAAAGAAGGCACCCTAGTTGAGCCCTCATTTTGGTAAGTCTTAATGTCAAATCCATGATTCTAAGGTCTCATGACATACGAGTAAATGATATGAACAACGTTATGTGTTATATGAATTATGTTATATGCTATCTGTAAGATGTTATGTGCGGTGTGCAATATGATAAGTATGATGATGCATGTTACTCTCATGGCATGAATTTCCTAATCAAGATTTGGAAAGCTTACTCACTTTCCTATTCCAAATCTGGAAAGTTCACTAACTTTCATAATCCCAATTTGGCAAGTCCATTGACGTGACCTTCCATAATCATGTTGTTAGGAAAGAGCTATTATTACTAATGCATGTCCTTGGTGTGTTCTTGCATATACCCATACTTAGTACAAGTATGTCCTAACACTATACAACTCTATAATTTAGGTGCAGGCACAAGTGGACGCTAGAGCTACAGGTTGACGCTGAAACTATATGGACGTGGAGCATTCATCCGGACTTGGTAGGCCGTCATTCCTTCGAGGATGCTTGCCCATTATATTGTAGCTTAGTTATAAGATTGATCTAGTGAAGTAGGTTCCACTAGCGTTTTTTCCGTTCTTGTTCAGACATTTGTATTGGTACCATGTTGGCAAATATACATTTAATGCTATATTAAACTATTTCTTTCATTTGATGATCTTAATGTTAGATAGTTGATGGTAAAATTATGAATCTAATAGAATGATTAGCATACATGTTAAGAAGCAAAAAGTTTTAAATTTTCTGCCAAAATTAACCTAGATGAAGTAAGAATGACGTAAGTAGGCTTTTCTGCGACCTCTGAGAGGTAAACGACGCCGGTATCATCTGGGCTCTAGACTCCGGTCGTGACAGAAGTTGCAGACGCAAAAAAGCCTTGGTCAATGGCATGCTTCGAAGGTTGTGACTATTCTACATAAAGATTATGTCCAATAGTCATAACTTTTAAATTTTACAACTTGAAAACATCTCAAGAACTCTTGCAAGGGTACACAAAAGGAGTGAAGTAGCATCCTCAAGATCAACTTGAATCTGACAGAGTTGGAAGCTTAGTTGTCTTAGGATGATTTCTTCTACACATAAATTGCAAATTTGTTCCTACATCTATAAAGGAATTAGATAGTTGTTTGGTGTGAAAATCCTAAATTAGTTCAGTCCAACTGATTTGGTGGGCAACCTTGTGTGCTGCTTAGTAAAAGTCTAAGTCGTCTGGAGCATGGCGATTTAGTGGGAAACCTGAGTGTGGCTTAGTCAAATTCTAAGGTGTCTAGTGGTGATAGCTTAGTGGGCGGTGTTTTATCCTCTTATGCTCTTCAAGTAGTAGGTAGATTACTTGATCATTAGATTAATAACTTTTTCTCACATTGGTTGTAACCGGGTTTCACTTTTTCTTGAGAAGATTAGTGAAAACAGTTGAAAATCCTGTGTCGTGGTTTTATTCCTTTGAGCAAGAAGGTTTAACGTAAACTGCTTGTGATGTTCTCTGTCTTTACTTACTATTCATTCTTACTTCGAGTGTGTCAAGGGACCTGGTCCGTTGACAGGTAGTGGACTCACGAATTCTATCAAGACAAGACCTACCACAACCGCTAAAGTACCAGTGAAAACATAAACACCGGAGTCTTCCGAAATCATGTCAAGGAGGTATCACCAAAGGCTGTCAAATGTGTAATCTCAATGAAATACTTGTTGATCATCCTAAAAACTGTATTTGCATCATGAAATGATACAACATTGAAGGATGTCAGTACATGAAATGTACGACATGTAATAAAGCGGAATAAGATAAATAACTAAATTGAATAGAGTAACTGAAAGAACTGAACATAATCTAATTATAAGTAAAGCATGAATGAAGAAAATTATTAAATCTTAATTATAATTAGATATGTAATAATAGCAAAACATTAAAGTAATATACTTAACAATTCTTATAAAGTTTCTCTAATAGATAACTGTTATTATGAGCCTCGTGATGATTCAACATCTTTCGCACATAGCCACAATAATCTTATTCCTTGTTGGAGCAAATGATGAAAAATCTCAACTTATGGATCCATCTAAAAGTTGCCTTCAACAAGGTCTGAATGCTATTAAAATATTTAAATTTTTGGCAAAGCAAAGACAATCTAGTATGCCTTTCAATAGAATCTCTCATACGGAGACTAATCATTAATAAGTTACTTGAATTTGGTAGGTTTACAATTATATTATTTATTTCTCTTATCGTAACAAAATACCAATCAAGGATCGTGTCTTCTGACTATTTATTGTAATTTTTCTTATTAATGTGTGGTGGATGCCAATGCAATGCATCATTTCCGAGTTATTACTTTGATTTCTTCCCCTACTTCTTCTTTTTTATATATATAACTTCATCAATATAATTTACATTATAGAGTTAGTTAAGGTAGTTATGACTAACAACTAACTTGTCGTCTTGGGGATTAGGGATGATTATATCTTGATCTACGGCTATTAACAATGTAATCTAATAATACACATTGAAATATAGAGAATGAATTGATCTTCTTTATTGTTCAAGAGCCTGAGGTGCATTTTTGTTCAAGATAAGATTACATCATGGTATCAGGATATAATTCTCTTGTGAAAAGTCGAATTCTAGCAGTGTTTTCTGATTCTGTTCTCTTTGATCAACACTTTCAGAGGTATGAACCAGGTCTGATTCGGTCGGACGCTAATTTAGATTTGGACCAATGATTCAGATACTAAAGGAGTACGTAGGCTCATCATTTTCTGAGAAACTACTTCTATCTGGCATTTGAGGTGACGCGGAATCATCAAAAACAGCTGAGTTTTCCATATACTGTGAAGATAAGTTAACTTGTGAATTTTCCAACACATCTCAAAAACGAGCTTTGGTGTTCTGAAGCTTATATCTAGAGAAAGAAAATACTCGAGGATTGCATGGAGCCAATTATGCACTTGCCATATCATCTGAAGCGCGTCAGCATGGCCACATCAAAAGCATTCACAAAATCATCCCAAGTACGTTGGGAGTCTTGCAGCTCTACTATATATTTTCTAGCAATTGCAAAAACATTCACTAAACTTGGTATCATGCCCATTATCAAAGAAACATATCGTGGTCCATCTCTACAAGCTCTGATCAAAACTCAATACACATTAACACCAAGTGGGACTTACTAAAGTTCAGAATGAATACGAAATACCTCTAAACAACAAAAAAGTATAGACATGTTTAAACTAGAAGATAAAGACCTCCAAGTAATAAATTAGTTAATTAAGTTAGCTAATCTGTTAAGAGTTAGTTAAGGTTGTTATTTAGAGATGATCTTGAGCTAAATATACTATTAACAATGTAATTGGTCTAATACACATTGAAAATGAATTGATCGTCTACAACTTCTTCTATTCTACTCTATCAATCTGAATTTCTTGTGTAAAGTCTCGAATTGAATTACAGCAGTACTCTGATTCTCTTTTTCTCTAATCTTTGATCAAATTCTTGCTTCTGTTATAAACTTTGTTGTTCCACAAAAATTCAGTACACACACAACATTTAACAATAATCCGTCAGCTTTTTCCAAATCATCCCATGTATATCAGTAATGCCACATTGAAAGCATTCAAACATTCATACCAAGCCCCATCTTGCCAAGCGAAAACTTTTCGAAATCTTGTAGCAAGTAATAGTGAACAGTACTATTAAAACGAAAAGAATACTAATTTGCAATAAAACATAAAACCAAGAATTGGATTGGGGACAGCAATCCATTTGCGTTTATACACAATTGGGCATACTTCATCACTATAACAAGATCATCTACCCTATTAACAACAATCCATTTCTAACAGATCTCCAAACAGTAAGAATTGGGCATACTTCACCACTATGACAATTTCATCTGCTAGTTGTTGTGGTTGTGGAAGTCTCCTGAAAAGTATTATCTGGTAATTTCTTTTTTTTTCTCTTTTTCCTTATCCATCTCTATTTCCCTATTCATTTATGGAAACTATTTAATGAAGATGGCGTTGAATGCGAAAACTATGAAGTCAAATACAAATTAAAAGGGTAAAGAAAGAAGATCTACTGAGACATAAGATTTTGGATTGACACAAATAACATGCGATAATGATCTTTCTGTATTTCATAAAGTCCACTAGTAATTGTGTGTCTCGCTTTTCATGTATAAATTTTAATATATTTTCATGTTTTATTGATTTTTTTATCTTTTCAAATTTATTCTCTTAATCTTTTCCATACGTTTAAAATGAAAAAAACTTAATCTTTGAAATCCTAACTTCATGTCCTAATTTCTTGTTGTCATAATTCAAAAATGCACATGATGATATTTGTCCATTCCCATTAAGACAAGTCAGTCTCAGCCCAACAAAAATGAAAGAAAAACGAAAAGATAAGACAAAAACAAGATAACAGTGGAAAATTTGTTTTTTCTCTGAACACCCCAAAATTAGGTTCACATGTACAAGCAACTAATACATAAAGTGCAATATTAAGAAATAAGTACAAGTCTCAGCCTTTGTTTCTTAAATATAACAAAGCATAAATAAAAGGAAAAAGAGACCATCTGGATAACAAGAAACAACCTATCAAATCGTTCAATAAGCCTCAAAAAGGGAGAAAGGGAAAAGAAGAGCAATCATGTTATATCGGGCTCGAAACCTACATAGGTGTAGAAGCAAGGAGTGAGGTCCAACAACACGATACCCGACAAACAATCTAATAAACAAATCAAATTAACTAAAAAATAAATACTCCTTTGATCTCAATTGAACCTCTTCAAACTACAACCTACATAGAAATCAATCCAATCTAACAGTTCTATAATCACAATCAAATTGTCACAACTCAACATAACAAATGCATCAATCACAGGTAACAGGAAAGTCAACATAAACATCAAAATGCATCAATTCAGAATAATCAAATCTTTGTCAGAACCATTTCTTATCGGCTCAATATTATCTGACATAATCATTTCACATTAACTTGATAAGACTAGTCAAAACCATTTCTCATCAACTTTATATCAACTCACTAGCAAAGAACTACTTTACGTCAACTTTATATCATTTCACTAGCTAGCCTTAGCCATTTTCCATCTACTTTATATCACTAGCCAGAACCATTTTCCAGCGGCTTTATATTATTCACTAATCGAAATTTTCCATCGGCTTTCTATCACATTCCTCACGACTGTGTACAAAAATCAATACACATAAGCAAGTTCACACTATAAGGAGGAGAAAACAATTCAAGCAATTCTAGTCCACAATCATGCTATCAAACATTTCATAAATGAATTAATATAGGCCACACCAAGGCAATTCACAACATTATAATTAACATAAAGCCTTTTCATTTCCATCCTTTTTTATTCCTTATGATTCATCAAGTAATCAATAACCCTTTACTTCATTCTCATTACTCCTAAAATACACAATAAATGAAATACATGTATTCTATTAAATTGCAAGATTTAGAAAATCACTTGTCTTAATTCAATTAAATAGTCGGCATTCACTTGATTATTACCTTTTCAACCAATGTCAAAGCCACACAATCTCAAGAATTCAATTTAAACTTTTGTAAACAACAATAACCAACTCATATACTTTTAAAATGTGTCAATTACAAAAAACCAATTTCGGAAATGAAGTTTGAATTTGAAATCCTTTACTTGAAATTATTAATAAAGGCTTTTGGAACCTATTAGTGAAAATCATTTCAAAAAAAAGGACTTACAATCATTTCAAAATCTCAATTTTAGTTTTAGAACTTAAGTTCTTAAAAAACCTTGTCATTTGCGAATCATAATCCCAAATTTTGATATTAAAATCCATAAATAATTAAAGAAAAATGAAGTTTTAGGATCAGAAAAGCTTACTCAAATGATTTAGCACAAGAAATTATTTCACAAATCCCTTCCTAGAGTGTTTAAGAATCAAAAATTGAAATAAGGCTTAAACCCCAATATTGACAGTTCAAAACCCCTCTATAATGTCGCAAAAACGACCACTAGTTCACAAAAGTGGACCCTAAAAATTATATGGCCTTCCATTCTTGTACAAACCCTTGCTTTCACGAAGGTTATGATCACAAATAAGTCCTTCGCGATTGTCAACGTAAAAGGCAGTTGACTCTCTGTGAAAGTGAATCAGACCTTGCTATTGCGAGCCTAGCAAAAGCGAGTCCATCGTCGTGATCGCGAGTTGCACTACAAACTAGACCTCAACAAAAACAGACAACACAATAATCATTAATGGGACCCTCAACATTCATTATGAAACCCAAGAACACAAACAACATATACAAATAAATCTTAGTCAACGTTTTGAATTCAATATAACCGGCGAAACACGAATCTGAGGTCTCCTTTACACGTCATCAGTAAAAACCACAAGAAACTAACACATCTAAAAAGGCTAAATAAGCTCAAAACCTTTCAAAAATCAAACAAGACCTCACCTAGGCCTGAATCATCCTTCAAATCCAATAAAACTCTCAAAACTCTGATCCAAATTTAAAAAATTCGAATGTTGACCGAAGTCAACTCAAAAGCTAAATTCTCAATAATTTCCAACTAAGGACCTCGAATTCTCAAAGACTCCAAATATGAAACTGAAACTCACACTGTTTAAATACCCTATTTTGGGATTGATGAAATCGAGGAATGTCATTTCAACATTAAAAATTCCAAAAACTCACCAAAAAACAATTTTTAACACTCTTAAACTTTCAAGCTCAAATCATACCAAATACTCAACTTTGATCAAAGTTTGAAACACATTCCGAAATTCAAATTATAGAAGACTTAGGGTCGATATTAAGAGGGGTAAAATAGTAAATTCATGAAACTTTTCAAAAATAACCTATTGGGTCATTACATTATCCACCACTAAAACTATGCTCATCTTCAAACATAAATTCAAAGAAAGTACCTAAAGCTTAAAACGGTCGAGGATATTTGGCAGACATTCAAAATTCCAAAAGACACCTAAACCAATTTCTAACACTTTTAACCTTTCAAACTCAAATCATACCAAATACTCAACTTTAACTCAAATTTTGAAAAAAGAATTCAAAACTCAAATTATTGAAGACTTAGGGTCGATATTGGGAGGGGTAAATTAGTAAATTCATGAAACTTTTCAAAAATGACCTATTGGGTCATACATTATCCACCACTAAAACTATGTTCATCTTCGAACATAAAGTAAAAGAAATTACCTAAAGATTAAAATGGTTGAAGATATTTGACACACATATCTGACTTTGTCTCTCAAATCGCCTCACCAGCTGAACGGTGCTTTCATTGCACCTTCACAGAAGCAATCTCCTTGGTCATAAAATTTCGAATATGCCTATCCAAAATGGTTATAGGCTCTTCCTGAAATAGAAGTCTAGACCCAACTCAAATGAATCAACAAAAAAATACACGAGACTAATCCATCACGTACTTCGGAAGCAAAAGGACATGAAATACATTATGCACAACTAGGGGTGGCAAAATGGGTAAATAATATGTGTATCCATTCATATTATCCATATTAAATAAATTGGGTATCCAACTCATTTGAAAATGGATACAAAACGAGTAATACCCCTATTATCCATTTAAAAATGGGTAGTTAAATAGATATAATTGGTAAAACAAACAAAAAAATGTGAAAAATGGTTGGATAGTAAGAAAGTTTTTTTAAAAAAAAATCTATAAAAAAACACGAAACTTTTTTTGCATTTAATTTGGGATAGGGTTGGTAGGGATTGGGTGGGGGTGGGGGTAAAAAAAATTTACAAAATAAACATGAAACTTTTTTTTATACTTAATTGGGAATAGGGGTGGTAGGGATTGGGGGGCTGTTAGGGGGTAAGAGGGTGTGAGGGGGCTGGTTGGGGGTAAGGGGGTGGGTGGGTAATAATTTTTTTTGCAAAAAAAATTAAAATTTTGTTACTTTTTTTTTGGGATGGGGAGTTCAGGAGGTGGTATAGGGGGTAGGGAGTGTGGAAATTTTTTAAAACAATTTAATGATTTTTTTGTGGATAGGGGTAAGGGGTGGGGTGGGTGGCTGGTAGTGGGTGTGTAAACTTTGTTAATTTTTTGGGGATGGGGTGGGGGTGGTAGGGGTTGGCTGAAATTTTTTGTTTTTCTATTTTTTACATTTTGGGGAGGTGGGGGCTGGTAGGGTGAGTATTAATTTTTTTTGTTTTGTTTTTAAAGCTTTTAACAAAATCTCTAATATAATATGGGTAATATGGTTACCCATATTATCCATTAGGTAAAATCGTTTACCCATTTAAAATATGAGTCGAGTCGAGTAACTTACCCATTTTTATTTAACTCATTTTTTCATCGACTCATATTCGACTCGACTCGATCGTTTGCACTCCTATGCACAACTGACAAACTAGGTGGAAATGTTAGCTTATAGGCAAACTCTCCCACATGACTCAATATCTAAAAGGTGCAATGAATCTAAATCTAATCTTGTAATTCTTTCGAAACGACGTCACACCATTCATGGGTGACACTTGAAGCCAAACATGATCACCCCTAATGAACACTAGAGCTCAAACTCTCTAAATTGTGTAAGTATTTTGTTGACTCTGGTTTTCCACAGTCTACCCTGGATCATACGAACCTACTTCATAGAATCTCTTATTAATTCTACATATAATGAGTCAGTGTAGGCTGAACCAAACTATCCAATCGGACATCTACACTATCTTTCATACAATGCCTCAAATGAGGCCATCTAAATGTTGGAATGATAATTATTTTTATAGGCAAACTCAGCTAAACACAAATGTTGATCTCATCTATAACCGAAATCAATCACACAAGCTCAAAACATGTCCTCCAACACGTAAGTCGTCAACTCAGATTGACTAGTTGTTTGAGGATGGAAGGTAGTACTCATATCTTATTGAGTACTCAAATCAAGCAACAATTCCTTCCGAAAATGGGAAGTGAACAAAGAACCCCGATCAGAGACAATAGAGATTCGTATTCCATGTATTCACACAACCTAACTAACATAAATGTTGGCTAACTTCTACAACCACACAAATGGAGTCATAACCACTTTTAGTGGTAGGTAGTCCCACAAAAAAGTCTATAGTGATCATTCCCCTTTCAACTATAAATAGGCATCATATGAGATATACCTCCAGGCCGTTGGTGCTCACACTTGACATGTTGGGAAGTGAAATACCTAGAAACAAAATATGCAATACCCCATTTAATTGCACACCGCCAATATAACATACAACTTTGCCTCCATGGATGGATGGAAAATCGAGAATAATGAGCATTTTTCCAGATTCAATCTAACCAACTCACACACCTTGGGCCATAAATATTGCCACTAATCCTACAGATACCCTCAAAATCAAAGAAAATCTATTGGCTTACCCTCTCATCACTTTGTCTTGAATGAGACATAGGTTCTCATCATAAAAATTTCCCTTATAGACCTTCTCAATTAAGGAAGAAAGAAGCTTTTTTAAAGAAATCAAGCACCCTTCTCATAGGAAATAAGAAACTGAATGATATTGTTGGCTAAACTATGAACATTCCTAGCCAATGGTATCTCCTTCACACTAGCAGTAACACTTCCCACGCTAGAAGTTCTCCTACTCAAAGCATCGTCCACCATATTGACCTTCAATAGATGATACAAGATGGTGATAACGTAGACCTTCAGTATCTCAAACCATCGGTGCTGCCTTAATTTTCTATCCCTCTTATGGAAGATGTACTAAAGACTCTGATGATTCGTGAAGACCTCATAATGGAATTCATATATATATTTTCACCATATCTTAAGCACAAGCACTATAATTTCTAACTCTAGATCATTGTTAGGGTAGTTCCTCTCATGTTTCTCTCATGGGTCTTCAACTGTACAGACGCATAGTTGATCACCTTATCATTTATCATAAGAACACAACCTAATCCAACTCTAGATGCATCATAATAAACCGTTAAGTCTACACCCTATTTGGGTAAAGTCAAAACATGAGTGAAAGTCAACAAGATCTTGAGCGTTTGACTCACTCATCAAACCACTAGAAACTCACATTTGTTTATTCAAAATGGTCAAAGAATATGCCATGGTGAAGAAACTTTGAACAAATTATTTGTAACAACCCAAAAGTCACACAAAACTCTAGATCTCATTAACTGACGTAGGTTTGGTCCAACCCCTTACTACCTCATCCTTGGTTGGATCAACTCAATACCTTCCTTGGACACCATGTGTCCTAAAAATGTCATAGAATAAAACCAAAACTCACAGTTTGAGAACATGGCATAAATCTTCTCTTCCCTCAACATCTACAGTACGATCCTCAAATGTCGATCGTGATCCTCCTAAGTCTTGGAGTATAACAAGATGTCATCAGTGAACACTATCACAGAGAAATCTAGATAATGTCGCAACACCCCGTTCATCAACTCCGTGAATGTTGTGGGGCACTTTTCAAACTGAAATAGATCACAAGAAACTTATCGTGCCCATAATGAGTTCTGAAGGTTGTCTTAGGGATATATAATTCCCTAATCCTTAATTGATGAGAACTAAGCCTCAAATCAATCTTTAAAATAGAGATTACCCTGAAGCAAAACCTACAAATCATCAATACAAGGAAGAGAATATTTGTTCTTCACTACCACTTTGTTCAACTATCGATAATCAATAAACATCCTCATGGATCCATCCTTCTTCCTCACAAAAAACACGGAAGCACCCCATAGAGAAACTATGGTGAATAAATCCATTGCTCAACAAAAATACTACAACTGATCTTTCAATTCCTTCAACTCAGTTGAAGCCATACAATAAGGAGGAATAGAGATGGGTTTGGTGCCCAACTCCAAAAACACCTAAAAGGTCAGTAGGAAAGACATTTGAAAGCTCTCAAACCATGGGAAAATATTCATGGAGGTGGTTCAACGTTAGTATCCCGAATGAATGATGAATAAGACAAACAACCTCCATCAACCAATCTCTGGCTCGAATGAATGAGATAACTTTGCTAGGGTAATAACCACTAACACCCATGCACGTCACCATAGTATAATAATATTAGCATAACAATCAGGAATTGCATGATGTGGGGATGTCACATTCGGGAATTACCCCCTAGACGTAATCGGCGTTGTCGTTCTCGAAGAGGACTAAGACTAGCCTCTTAGCATTTGTCATAACATTCATAGGTTAAAAGATGCGGAAAATTAAAACTTTTCATCTCGATCTACTTCATGAGGTTTACTTAGACCTCTCAAGTACACATAATATATTCATAGCGAGTTTACTTAGACTCCTCGTATAAGAAGATTACATAGTCTTGTACTTTTATTGCTCTTAAATATAACATACATAAGATAGTCTTAATAAGGATGTCTCATATTAAACCATCCATACGGGATCAAACAATATGGGAAAACCCTTACACGAATGTATAAATTCCACTTAGGGCTTACAACAACATCTTGAAAACAAGTAGAGTGAAATGATCGTCTTTAGACTATAACAAAGAAACAAAGGTAAAATAAGAACAATACATCATTCGTGGAAATTGAGGACATACCCACACTTGGAGAATAATTCCAAGCCTTCCTTGAAAATGGCCACAATATCGTCAAAGGCCCGGAACCTAATATTTTGAGGAAAATGGGAGAAATGGGGTTAGCACAGTATTTGTACTAAGTATGGAAACATATGCACACACTATGTAGAAATCATCCTAAAAAGGGAAATTTTATAAGAGCATATCAAGTTACTTTTAAAAGCTTTATGCACAACCCAAGAACACATATAAGGCAATAATCATATACTTCTTAATAACAGAACCATATTCAACACAAAACCAACCTACTCAAGCTAATCCAAGTCAACATGTATAGAATATAATAGAACTCATAGTCAATACATCTCTACCGTCATAATATAACCACAAAGCTGATTCATGAGTCCATAACATTATAACATAAATAAAACCCTTATCCATAACCCTTCACCATGTCTACTAGCAATGGTCAAATGAAGCCCCACAACCTTACTCAACCAAGCAAACTAGCCAAAGGATCATGTACAATGTCAACCTTCACATATTATATCATTATAAGTATACATCCTCACATTTTGCAATATAGACCATCAACATGAAGAATCAACATAAGCATTACATATATCTCATAAGAGCATAAAACACAAGAATCACTTCCTAGGATTTCTCTCAAGGACAACTAGTTCAATGTATGGGTAGAGTCCCATACCCCTACTTAGACTAAGTCAAACCCCTTAAGTCCCCCCTAGTTAGGATTCACTTTATTACTTCATTTTAATTTTGGTAACTTCTTGCCTTAACCGACATAGACCATATGAGCTAATGTGGTATCCGGTGTCATGGAACCCTGCATCAAAAGAAGGAGGCTACTTGCCTAAGTAGTACCAAAATATGAACACAACATCTATGCGGATCTACTAGCTAGTATTGTTATGGGAGCAACATAGTTCAAGAACTAAGAGATGTGTTTGGGACCCTCTTTATTCTACATGATTATAATCTCAAATCTCATGAGTACAATAGTGATCCTACCTTCCATATGTGGGAAGGGACACTCCTTATTACTAGTTCACTCGGTGCTAAGTTAGAGTCCCTTTTGAAATGCCTTTCATTATTAAGTATAACTTAGTTTAGGTGATAGGAGAATAGCTCCTTATATAGTCATAGTCATTGGCTCAATATTAATTTCATGAAAACACCTTTCATTACAACCCTCACATTTGAGATTAGCACATTAACATCACCGTAGTATAATAAGGAATATAGGTACTTCATAACCGACTTATATCAATTCATCTTAAGCATAATCTCATAATCATATGATCAAGACATCTCAATTTCATCATCATTCCAAGCCTACTTAATCAAATAACAAGATAACTTAAATTGAACCTCATCACCAAGTACAAGTCATCATAATTGAAGTGAAATGTTTAAGATATCAAGACTTACCCAATATCCTTCTAAAGCCATCATCTTGGTGTTACCATCAACCATCCAATTCAATCCAATAATAGATGTAATAACATCAATAAATATTAATTAACACAATAAAAAGTCAATCGCATCACTATCACCCAATTCAACACTAGTTCATAACCTACGGTTAGAGACTTGGGTCAATTTCATAATCTATTCCAAAAACTAGGTTAACTCATCAAGAACTAGCATAATTGAATCATAATACATCATAATAAAAGAATAATAATCAAAAGAAACCATAAAAATACAATTTAGAAGATCAAAATCGTGACACACAGAAAACCCTAAACAAATTTGTGGAAGAACCCTTTGGGGAAAGGAATATCAAAGGTGAAAGGATCCCATACTTTGTTAATTATTCAGGATTGATGGAGAAAAACACCCTTCTTCATTCCCTAAATACCATGACGTAGCCCTTCAATGGAGTTCATCTTTTTGGGAGAGAGAAAGTAGAGAGAAGAAAGAACAATCTGGGTTTGGGAATCGAGAGGTGTTAAGTAAGGTTTTAGACTTATGGTAGGTTATAAAGTTAATTAACTAATATATTAAACAAACCCTAATCACTAATTAAACCCTAAATAACTAACTTAATTAAATGATCTAACTAAAACTCACCAATGAAATTGCAGGCATGACCTACAAGACCACGATTGACGGTCCGTAGGTAAGTCGACGGGCCTTGGGACCAACCATCCTCCAGGTCCATTATTTTATTCTAGATACCCTGCATTTGGAAACTTTTCTAAAAGTGTCTAAGTGTCCAACGACGGAGGCATCGAAGCCCCGTCTTCTCACCTGCGCCCGTCAATGGCAAGCGTAGTTGGACACTGCTTGAACTGTCCCATTTGACAGCTTTGGGTCAAAATGCCCTTGGGTAGTCTTACCCATACATAGGGGTGGCAGGGGGACGGCGATGTCCCCCCCCCCCAGCCCGCGTCCCAACCCGCCCCATTTCGAACCCGTACCGTCCCCTAGGGTGTAGGGGTTTTAAGGGGTGGGGGATGAGGGGACCGGTTAGGGGCCAGTTCACCCCTGCGTCCCGGTTGACCCGACCCGATCCCGGCCTGGTTGAACCGGCCGGTTCGCGGGATCCCCTCTTTTTTTTGTTTTATTTTTTTAATTTTAAAAAATTTTACCGTGTATATACGTTGGGGAAACGAATAGTTCCCCCCCCCCCCCAATGGATTTTTGCCCCTTTTTGTGTTCCCAAACACCCCCTACCACCCCCTACTTTTAAAGCTTTATTTTAAACACTCAAGTTATAATAATTACACTTTAACCCATTTTTAATATTATAAATACACATATCCCCTACTAATTCTTACAAAATCATCTATTCTCATTTCTCTAATCTATTTTTGGTATATCCTCTCAACTCTCAACTCTCAAGTGTCAATCATAATTTCTTTTCCATTTTAATTTTCATATTATTAGAATTCATATATTTCAATTTTCAATTCGAAATTTCATATTATATCAATAAATATAGTTATATTATCTCATATTTGTTATCAAGTATTGGTTGGAGTTTCAAATTACAAGTTACAACAAATCACAAGCTTCAACAATCGATTTAACGTCTCCTATTAACGCAGGCGTTTGGTACATTCATTTCATAATATTTATATTTTATTTTTTTGTCTTTACGTTTGTGTTATTATTATTTTTATATTACACTTTATATATAATTAAGTATGAGTTCTAGCAAAAAAAATAGCGGTAAAGGAAAAGAGAAAGCACAAGATAATGAAGAAAGTAGACTTATTAAATTATTTAATTTTGGTAAAAAATAGTAAAGAAAAAAAGAGTCGTAAAAGTGGTTGTACTTCATCTAAATCAACGAGTAGAGTTATATTTAACATAAATGATTCTACTTATGTTGATGATTCTCCTTATGATATTGATTCAAATGTTCAACTCGATCACGAAAGTTTAGAATGAAGTTATGGTAATATTAATCCGGTGACAGAAGTTCCAAATGAGACTATCAATTTACCGGAGCAAAATTTTGGACATCCACCCCTTATACCTCCCACAATGGAGAAGGTGAAGTATCAACGACCTAAAACTTCTATTGTGTGACAATTTATGACTTTAGATAAAGAAAATAGTGTTGCTATTTGAAATAAGTGTAAGCAACCTTTTAAACATAAACAAGGTGGGGGTCAAGGTGGAACGGGGGGATTAAATAGACATTTGTTATCTTGTGTGCCGATTCAATATAACGAAGCGAAAGCATTAGCCAATAGAAAAAAGGGAATTTCAATTAATGAATTAGATATTACCAGTAATGCATCGATAGGGGCTTCGAAGATGGTTCAAGGAACATTAGATCCTTTTAAACCCCGCTGGTCCAATAACACAACGTAAATATAATAAGGAATTAAATCGGGAAAATTTATCTAAAATGGTTTTTGTTTGTGGTTTGCCTTATAGTTTTCCTTCAAATCCAGGTTTTATTGAATATATTCAACAAACTGATAATCCGGATTATAGAGGTTTTTCAAGAAATTCTGTTAAATCTGATGTTTTTAATTTCAAGGTAAACATTGTCAATTTCTTCGTTGTATATTTAGCATATTATATAGTAGAGTGTCTATAACTTCGAACATGGGTCGTAGTGTTAATGGAAATGATTATTTAACTATTACTGCACATTAGATTATTCATAATTGGAATTTAAAAAAAGAATAATTATAAGTTATAATCTATGTATAGAGAAAAAAAACCGGTGCATATTTAGCTTCAAATATTTGAAGTGTTTTATATTATTACATGATTATAGATAAAATAATGTCTGTCGCATTAGATAATGCATCTAATAATACAAACGCTGCTAAAATGTTGAAAGCTAGATTATTTCCAATTGACAATAACTTTTTTCATGTTAGATGTGTTGCACATATATTAAATTTAGTTGTACAAGATGGTATTTCATTATTTGATTGTTCTAGCGTAGAAGTTGAATATGGTGTTACCTGGATTTTTCATACAAACAATGCTACTAGAATTAGGGAATTTAATGAGCGTTGTTTACTATATGAATTGTCATCTAGAAAAATTTCAAAACATATTAAAACAAGGTGGAATTCTCTTTACGAAATGTTTTCGGTTGCTTACAAATATAGAAGACCCATACAAATGACTTTTAATGCTCATAATGCGGACCCATTAGATAGAATTTGTGATGAAGATTGGGAAGAAACTAAAGAACTATTACAAGTTTTAATACTTTTTTATGATGGTACTACCATATTTTCGGGAATTTATTATCCTACTATTTCATCCGTATTAATAAATATTTGTGCTCTTTCAATTCAATTTTGTATATATATAAAAAAGAAATAGATAAATTTAGAGTTGCAATTGAAAGTATGATTGAAAAATTTTAAAAATATTTTTTTCCTATTCCTCAAGTTTTTTTAACGGCTACTTTACTTCGTCCTACTTATAAATTACAAGGTGTGCAAGGCCTTGTTGACACTTTTTATGAAACTTTACAAATTTTACTGGAAGAAATTCCAAATTGTCAAACGTGTAAGTCTAGCATAAAAGTAGAAGCAAAACTATTGTATGAAAAATATAGAACTACGAAAATTTTTCAAGGAGAAGTTGGTTAAACTTCTTATGTTGAGATTGATTTGTCACTTCCAATTTCAACTTATATGCGAGGTTTTCTTGGTCTTAATTCTACTAACCGTGATAATTTTGAAGAATATCTTAATCAATCTTTAGAAGTATTGGAAATTAAAGATGACAATGAAGATTTATTAGGATGGTGGAGTAGGCGAAGCGATGCATTTCCAACTTTGAGCAAAATGGTCCGTGATGTTCTAGCTATTCAAGCTTCATCAGTTGAATCGGAGGCTGCTTTCAATGCGTCAAGGTTTCAAATTGGTGATCATAGACATTCATTGGCGGAAGACAGTTTGGAAACAACAGTTTTATTTAGAGACTGGTGCAATGCTGAAAGGAGGAATAACAATTTGCCAAAGTTAAGTAAAAAACAATCAAGTTGGATCAAAACACAAATTGAATGCAGTGATGATGAATTAGAGGCACAAGAATTTCTAGCAAGTTTGCTAACACCGGAGGACATCACCATTGATATGATACGACAATTAGAATTAAATTTTAAAGGATAAAACAGATATTTTTATATTACATTCGAGAACTAATTGAAACAGAACCCTTCCTAGAAGGTGGCTGTGTAAAATTAGTTACTCATCTAATATCTGTAACAAATATTAGTTTTACGTATGAGAACTTATTGAAATAGAACCTTTCCTAGAAGGTGGCAGCGTAAATTAGTTACTCCACTAATATTTGTTAATTGTAACTTCTAAGTTCTATTGAATAAATTTGAAGGTTTTAACTTTTGTTCAAGTTTTTTTTATACAATTATTTTTTTGCATTTTAATTTTAATATATACAATTAAATATATAATAAAGTACTAAACTAATTTTAAAAAACTTAATTTAAAGTTAACAATTTACATTACTTTAAAATGTTTAAATTACAAATTTAAACTTCTCAAATTTGAAATTTAAAACTTTAAAGTTGAAACTTGAAATTGGAAAAATGAATCTTGAAATTTGAATATTGAAACTTTAAATTTGAAAATTTATTTTGATATTTGAAAATCAAAAATTAAATTTAAAATTTATTAGCTTAAGACGTGTAATTTCAATACAAATATATAAGTATTTAAAAAAATCCCCCGTTCCATCCCGTCCCGTCCCCCCAAATCCCATCTCATCCCGTATATATAGTGGGACGGGATGGGACCTATTTTTGTCCCCCCAATCCTGATCCCGTATCAAATCCCCTCTCTCCGTCCCCCGTACCGTCCGTCCCCTTGCCAGCCCTACCCATACATTTTGACCCTAAACCTATTCTAATACATGTTAGAAACCTAACCACAAAATTTCATCAATTTTCGACTCCTAAAACCTTGTGAAATAGACTAAAGTACACTATACCTTTTGCACTAGTCTCTGGACATCGTGAACGCTCCTTGATGTTTTGACTCTAAAACTTCCTAAATGATTTTTATACAATACTATTGACCTTAAGATAGTGTTACAACCCTTGGACACTCATATGAGGCTCTATATGAGGTTTTGGACGTTCGGAGTGTTACAAGGGAAAGCCAATCCATACCTAAAATAATATCAAAGTCCACAGTCCCCAAAATTATCAAACTATCATACCCGGCCAATGAAACATGACAAGATCGATACACTCGTTCCTTCGATAAGGATTCACCCAATAGTGTAGAAATATGAATAGACATAGACATGCAATTAGGAATGATATCAAATCCAACAACAAAATAGGTACAGATATACAAGAAAGTAGACCTGCGATTAAATGATAAAGATGTAGGTCAATGGTAAATGGTACATACCTATGATCCCAACATTAGAGGTCTCGATCTTAGAAAACAACAAAGCAAAAGTACCCCTACAAGAAGTCTTTCCACCTCTACCGGACTAACCTCTACCTTTATCCATGGTCGGAGGCGCTGAATCTCTTGTTGGAGCATCTGAATAATAACAATGGGGTCCAGAGCATCAAATGACATAGATTCCCATTAGTATAATAGCACCTGAACGTGGATAACCAGTCAAACTACCAAGGCGGCAGACTGCTTACTCTCAGTTATGGGCATAAATTCATAAACCGATCCATATAGCTGGAAGGAGATACTACCTCTATGTAAACTTCTTCCTCCAGATGAGGCACCGAAAAATTGACCATATGATCGGGCCCTCTTGGGCTCCCCAAACTTCTCTAAAATTATCAACTCTGCCTCTTTATCTTGCTCACAATGAACTGTAATGAAACCCCTCTTTGGCTGCTTTGAGCACATACTATTGACAGAGAAAGTAATCGCTCTTATAAACATGTGAACTCTTTCTGCCTCATTTAAAACAATAGTCATAGCATAACTAAAAAGCTCACTGAAATACGACCTCATACTCGGTTACAAACAAATGAAAATGCAACAATAAAGTTTGTTTCTCTATTGGAAGCCTGTAGATCTATGCTCTTTATCGATCAATGTGTTTCTTTCTTTTAAATATTTACTTTGTTGTGTCTGACCGGGGTCATTTTTAGGTTTCACTTTTTTTTTTTATTTCGACCGAGTTTATTTTCTTATTTCTTAAAAAAATAAACGGCCCAATTGAGCCACTTTTAGATTTTTTTTAATTGCTCTAATAGGCCTACAGTCGTTTTCAACATATATATATATATATATATATATACAACCCTTATTTGGAAATCCTCAGCTCTAATTTTTTCTAAATTCCTAGTCGCCGTCCAATTCACTTTTTCTTGTTTGAAACAATGGTTACCTATCATCCCTCTCTTTGATTTCTGATGTCTTAGTTGGTAGTTCTTTTTTTTTCTTTTTCCTTATCCATCTCTCTCTCCTTTTTCATTGATACTAACTATTGAATGAAGATTCACTTTAGGCGAGAATAGGGATAACAATGGGGCGGTGTAGGTGGGGATAGGTGGGTTGAGTTTAACCGGTAAAAAAATTATTCGAGTAGCCTTATATAACAACTTATTTCATTTTTTATCGGCGCTTGTGTACTCTGCATAGATATGCCCCGCATAATTTTTTAATATTTGTTTTTTCTAGTCAAGTTTGATACTAAAAATAAAATTTGTAATATTAAATTTATTTTTTCGTTCAAGTTGTATCAATTTAAAAGGATAGACTTAGAGATGTGGTTTTTTAGAGTCAGTTGAGAAACATGTAATTAAGAAGGCATAATACATATATTGGACCTTTAATTTGATTTCAAATTTTAACTTTGACCTCCAACATTCATAATGCACAAACAAGCACTTTAGCTATCCAACTTTTAAATAAATAAACACATGAGTCCTATATGACATAATACACGAGGACATCATGTAGGACAAAAAATGACATGTAGGATGACACATAGGACATGCGTGTCTATTTGTTTAATTTTATACAAGTTTAAGTGCCTACTTATGGACACCTAAAGTTGAAGAGCGTAAATGTGATTCGAAACCAATTTAAAGGGCATATATATGTATTATGCCAATTAAGAAATTGTATTATTTTGTTATCGAACTATTTTCATTTATTATCTTGAATATTTTATTAGCTTTAAAGAAATTATCTTAATAAACAATGATCTATCACTCTTATAACACGTAAAAAGTTAAAATTAAATTTAAACTCACATAAAATCACATATATCCGCAACTCAATCCACTCCACTTTAATTTTTAAAAGACACAGCACTTCAACCCATTCGCCTCCACCTCAATGTCATCCTAGGCGAGAAACAAAAAGTCAGATTCAAATTTAAAAGGTAAAAAAAAGAGGAAATTATGGTTTGACTCATATAACATGTGGTCAGTTTTTCATGTGTAGATTTTTAACACATCTTCATATTATGTGATTTTGTTTTCCACATCTCCTCTTAATCTTTGCTATGTGTTTAAAAATGAGAAAGCCTTGTAAGTCTTTGAAATCCTAACTTCATCCCCTAGTTTCTTGTAATCTATTACTCTATTTGAAATAGAATTAATATTTTCTTTATATTTTAAAGTATTTCATAAAATCTTAATCAAACTTTATTCAATCACCTGAACAATAATATTGTGACAAAAGTTCAATTTTTAATATAAAAAGATAAAAGTTAAATACAAACTATTTGAAACAAAAGAAGTATATGTCAATCACGTAATATTTGATTAATTTGTCACCCCATACAAATGATTTACGTTTCTGATAGTTATATACTAAGTGTATGTAACGATCTGTTTAGTCGTTTTGAGCAGCAGATTTTATTTCTAGAAAACTGGCTGAGACGACGGACCCCAAGACGGACCGTCATGGGCACGACGGACCGTCGCAGGGTCTCGTTTCAAAACACTTAGAAATTCTGAAATTGGGTATTGAAATCGACTCTCTGAACTTCGTAACGGAATGGTAGGACGGACCGTCGTGGGTACGACGGACCGTCACAGACTCTTCAAGCAAATTGAGTCTCTGAACTCTGTGACGCAGCAGCAGGACGGACCGTCGCAGGCACGATGGGCCGTCACAGGCTGCGTAATCCCAGGCTGAGTCGGTTTTCTTTAATGTTTTAAGGGACGTTTTTGACTATTCCTGCTTTAATTATAAAGTTAGTGGGTTAATGTTAATAAGTCTAATTACTTGGGGGTTAAAAGAGGTAACCTTAAGTTAATTAGTGGGTTGTTATTGCCATCTTTTATTCTTAATTATATGCTAATTAGGGTAAAAGAAAGAGGGTTTGAATAAAGAAAATAGAAAGAACAAGAAGAGAGAGAGAGAGTCGAACGAGAAAGAGGAGAAACGAAGAGAAACAAAGCTTGGGAAATTGCTTTCTTGATCACGAATCTTCGGTGGAGGTAGGTTATGGTTTTTATACTATTCGTAGTAAACTCTTAATAGCGAATGATATGTATTGGTAGTATTGTAAACCCTTCTATATGCTTAATTGTATGCTTGCATGAATGTGATTATGTAATTGTGATAAAATAAGCATGATGAAGCTATTGAATCCTAAATCTTGAAAGATAACCCTAATCTACTTTGTTAATGATGATGCCTTAGTATAAAAGAAGGCTTGATGAACGAAAGTAGTGAGATTAGGGGATCGGGTGCCACGTTCCGGTACCAGGATAGAAATAGAGGATCGGGTGCCACGTTCCGGTACCAGGATAGAATGAGGATCGGAGTGTCATGTTCCGACACCAGGATAGTATATGGATCGGGTGCCACGTTCCGGTACCAGGATAGTATATGAGGATCGGAGTGTCACGTTCCGACACCAGGATAGTATATGGATCGGGTGCCACATTTCGGTACCAGGATAGAATATGGATCGGGTGTCACGTTCCGACACCAGGGTAGAATGAGGATCGGAGTGTCACGTTCCGACACCAGGATAGTATATGAGGAGCGGAGTGTCACGTACCGACACGAGAGGAAATACTGAATCTTGAAAGATGTTAATATACTCAATCTAATGAACCTAATTCCCAAATGAGTATGATGAGGAGGCGTGAGTCCTCATTGATGTGCTTTGTGTTGTGACCAAGGGTTATGGTAATTGTAAATGCTGCATGTTGAGTAATGTAGTTGATTTTATAATATTACTTCATATATACTGTTTTCTATTTTGAGTTGGCCGATGATATCTACTCAGTACTTGTGTTTGTACTGACCCCCTACTTTTATATTTTCTTCTGTTATTTGTGGAGTGCAGCAAACGGACCGTCGTCTTCAACTCAGCCACAACTCTAGCCAGTCTTCATTACTCCGGATATCAGGATGAGCTAATGCTTCTAGCTTGGACTGGATCTTCCTCTTCATGTCTTGATGCCTTGAAGTTCCGGCATGGACTAGCTTTTTATGTATTTTAGCTTCTTAGATACTCTTAGTTTAGTAATTTGATCATAGATGTTCTTGTGGTGATGACTTCCAGATTTTGGGGAATAATAGATGTTGAATTTTAGAAGTTATTGAATTGGTTTTTATTAATGAGTTTAATTCTTCTGCATTACTTTCTGTTGATATTATATTGAAATGTTAAGGTTTAGGTTGGTTGGTTCGCTCACATAGGAGGGTAAGTGTGGGTGCCAGTCGCGACTCGATTTTGGGTCGTGACAAACTTTGTATCTGAGCATTAGGTTCGTTGGTCTCATCACACAAGAACGAGTCTAGTAGAGTCTTGAGGAACGGTAGGGGGACGCCTTTACTTTTCCTTGAGAGGCTATAAGACTTTAGGAAAATTCCATTCTTTCATTCTTTCTTTCGTGCTATTACTTGGGTCCAATTGGTATCTAGGTGATACAAATTGGTATCTGACCATCTTCACTTTATTTCGCGGATGGTTAGAACTAGAGAAACAACCGCGCCAACATCAACATCAGCAAGACAAGATGCATCTGAGCCAGCCACTGAGACTGTAGCTCGAAGAGGAGCAGTGGCAAGAGGCCGCGGTAGAGGTCGTGGGAGGACGTCCTCTAGAAGAAGAGGACGAGCACCTAGCCTATCTTGTACTAGGGCGGTGACTCCTCCACCGACTGAGGAAGTAGTAAGAGAGGGTGAGGAAGGGGAGAATGAACAAGTGCAGAATGAGGAAATGCCACCCCAACCTACCCCAGAGATGATCAATCAGGTTCTGGCTTATCTTAGCGGATTATCTGATCAGGGCCAGACACCTCCAGTGTTTTCTGCCCCAGCACCTCAGGTTCTTGAGGTACAACATGCGGCTACTATGGCTCCCCGCATGGATGCCTCATTGGAAATAGGCACGTTTCCTCGTCTGACTATAGGGCCTATAATGACAAATGATCAGCATGAACTTTTCAGTAAGTTCTTGAAATTGAAACCTCCAGTCTTCACGGGTGCTGAATCTGAGGATGCCTACGATTTTCTTGTTGACTGTCATGAGCTACTACACAAGATGGGTATAGTAGAACGGTTTGGGGTTGAGTTTGTAACTTATCAGTTTCAAGGGAACGCCAACATGTCGTGGTGGTCACATGTTGAGTGTCAACCAATAGAGGCACCACCTATGACTTAGGCATCATTCTCTAGCTTGTTTATGGAGAAGTATATCCCCCGTACTTTGAGGGATAGGAAAAGAGATGAATTCTTGAGCCTAGAGCAAGGTAGGATGTCGGTTACTGCATATGAAGCTAAGTTTCGTGCATTATCCCGGTATGCCACCCAACTATGTTTCAGTCCACAAGAGAGGATTCACCGTTTTGTGAAGGGGTTGAGGTTAGAACTGCGGATTTAAGCCTTACAGGTAGCGGCCACGGCAAAATCCTTTCAAGAAGTGGTAGACTTCGTGATTGAGGTGGAAGGAGTGAAGCCAGATGACTTCACCATGGCATCAACATCAAAAAGGTTTCGAAAGGGAGGTGAGTTTAATGGTTCTTACTCTAGAGGACAAGGTTCCGGAGGTTACTCAGTCCGACCAATTCAGTCTTCATTACAAACTGTAGTTGGGGGTCCACCTCAGACCGGTCAACACTTCTCTGAGAGACCTATGCTTGAGTCCATAGAGTGTTATGGATGTGGGGAGACTGGACACATTAAGAGGTATTGTCCAAAACAGAGTTACAGACCTCCAATGGTTAGAGGTAGGGGTGGTTATGGAAGAGGCCGTTATTCTGGAGGACGCGGTGTTCGAGGTAATGGTGGTCACCAAAACGGCCGGGGTGATGGGCAAACTGGAGCCACTACATCACAACATGGTAGGGGCAACGGACAGACAGGTGAGAGGGCCCATTGTTATGCTTTCCCTGGGAGGTCTGAAGCGAAGACATCTGATGTTGTCATCACAGGTAATCTTTCGGGTTGTGATTGCATGGCTTCTGTATTGTTTGATCCTGGAACCACATTTTCTTATGTATCTTCCTCATTTGCTAATGGTCTTAATTTACCTTGTGAAATACTTGACATGCCTATTCGTGTTTCTACTCCGGTGGGTGAGTCTGTGATAGTTGAAAAAGTATATAGGTCTTGTTTGGTGACTTTTGTAGGGAGAAACACTTATGTAGACTTGGTTATCTTAGAAATGGTTGATTTTGATGTAATTCTAGGTATGACTTGGCTTTCTCCGAATTTAGCGATCTTGGATTGTAATGCTAAAACTGTGACGTTAGCCAAGCCTGGGACAGATCCGTTAGTGTGGGAGGGCGACTACACTTCCAATCCGGTTC
This sequence comes from Solanum lycopersicum, assembly GCF_036512215.1. Taxonomy (NCBI): domain Eukaryota; kingdom Viridiplantae; phylum Streptophyta; class Magnoliopsida; order Solanales; family Solanaceae; genus Solanum; species Solanum lycopersicum. The sequence continues at coordinate 15,470,588 of NC_090810.1, forward strand.
GTATCATCTACTTTCTTCGTGCTAAGAGAATGGTTAGTAAGGGTTGTTTAGCTTTCTTGGCACACCTCAGGGATTATACTACCCAAGTACCTTCAATTGAGTCGGTTTCGATAGTCCGTGATTTTGGATGTGTTCCCTGCAGATCTTCCTGGTATGCCACCAGATAGAGATATTGACTTCTGTATTGATCTTGAACCGGGCACTCGCCCCATTTCTATACCCCCTTATAGAATGGCTCCCGCGGAGTTAAGAGAGTTAAAGGCCCAACTTCAAGAGTTGTTGAGCAAAGGCTTCATTAGACCAAGTGCATCTCCTTGGGGTGCTCCGGTTTTGTTTGTGAAGAAGAAGGATGGAAGTTTTCGGATGTGCATAGACTACCGGCAGTTGAACAAAGTAACTATTAAGAACAAGTATCCTCTTCCTCGCATTAATGACTTGTTCTATCAGTTACAAGGTGCTTGTGTCTTCTCTAAGATTGACTTGAGATCTGGTTATCATCAATTGAAAATACGGGCAATGGATGTGCCAAAGACTGTTTTTCGAACCAGGTATGGGCATTACGAATTTGTAGTGATGTCTTTTGGTCTTACGAATGCCCCTGCTGCGTTCATGAGCTTGATGAACGGGATTTTTAAGCCATATTTGGATCTCTTTGTGATCGTATTTATTGATGATATACTGATATACTCAAAGAGCAAGAAAGAACATGAGGAGCATTTGAGAATGGTATTGGAAATGTTGAGAGAGAAAAAGCTTTATGCCAAGTTCTCTAAGTGTAAGTTTTGGGTAAATGCAGCGTCCTTCTTGGGGCATGTAGTTTCTAAGGATGGAGTGATGGTGGATCCTTCTAAGATTGAGACAGTGAAGAATTGGGTAAGACCTACTAATGTGTCAGAAATAAGGAGCTTTGTTGGCTTAGCTAGCTATTACCGTCGATTTATCAAGGGATTATCTTCCATTGCTTCCCAATTGACGAACTTGACTAAGCAGAATGTCCGATTTGTATGGTAGGATGAGTGTGAAGAAAGCTTTCAGAAGCTCAAGACTCTGTTGACTACTACACCAATTCTCACCTTGCTCGTGGAAGGTAAGAACTTCATTGTTTATTGTGATGCATCCTATTCTGGTTTGGGTGCGGTGCTAATGCAAGAGAAGAATGTAATTGCTTATGCTTCGAGGCAATTAAAGGTGCATGAACATAATTATCCGACCCATAATTTGGAATTGGTTGCGGTAGTGTTTGCATTAAAGCAATGGAGACACTATCTGTATGGGGTTAAGTGTGAAGTATACACGGATCATCGTAGCCTACAGTATGTCTTTACTCAAAAAGATTTGAATTTGAGACAGAGGAGATGGATATAACTACTGAAGGACTACGATATCACTATCTTGTATCATCCGGGAAAGGCTAATGTTGTGGCAGACGCTGTAAGTAGAAAGGCAGGGAGCATGGGAAGTCTAGCTCACTTGCAAGTTTCTAGACGTCCATTGGCTAGAGAGGTTCAGACTGTGGCTAACGACTTTGTGATGTTAGAAGTAAATGAGAAGGGAGGATTGTTGGCTTGTGTGGAGGCAAGATCTTCTTTTCTTGACAAGATTAAGGGAAAACAGTTTGATGATGAGAAACTAAGCAAAATCCAACATAAAGTATTGCGAGGAGAGGCTAAGGAAGCACAAATCGATGAGGAAGGTGTTTTGAGAATCAAGGGAAGGGTATGTGTACCCCGAGTTGATGATTTGATCAACACTCTTCTGATAGAGGCTCATAGTTCAAGGTACTCTATACATCCTGGTGCAACCAAGATGTACCGTGACCTAAAGCAACACTTTTGGTGGAATAGAATGAAGCGTGATATTGTTGATTTTACTGCCAAATGCCCAAACTGTCAACAAGTAAAGTATGAACACCAGAGGCCCAGAGGAACACTTCAGAGAATGCCCATTCCTGAATGGAAGTGGGAAAGGATTGCAATGGACTTCGTGGTGGGTCTTCCAAAGACAATGGGTAAGTATGACTCTATTTGGGTGATTGTTGATAGGTTAACTAAGTCTGCTCATTTCATTCCGGTCAAGGTGATTTACAATGCAGAGAAGTTACCAAAATCTATATCTCAGAGATTGTTCGGTTGCATGGGGTTCCACTCTCCATCATATCAGATAGAGGTACGCAGTTTACTTCTATGTTTTGGAAAACATTGCATGCGGAATTGGGTACTAGGCTGGACCTTAATACTGCGTTCCATCCTCAGACCGACGGTCAGTCTGAGCGAACGATTCAAGTGTTGGAGGATATGCTTCGTGCATGTGTGATAGAATTTGGTGGCCATTGGGATAGCTTCTTACCCTTAGCAGAGTGTTCCTACAACAATAGCTATCACTCAAGCATTGATATAGCCCCATTTGAAGCATTGTATGGGAGGAGATGTAGGTCTCCCATTGGTTGGTTTGATGCATTTGAGGTTAGACCTTGGGGTACTTACCTTTTGAGGGATTCATTAGAGAAAGTGAAATCTATTCAAGAAAAGCTTTTAGCGGCGCAAAGTAGGCAAAAGGAATATGCAAATCGAAAGGTTAGAGACTTGGAGTTTATGGAGTGTGAACAAGTCTTACTGAAGGTTTCGCCCATGAAAGGGGTTATGCGGTTTGGTAAAAGAGGTAAACTAATCCCAAGGTATATTGGTCCCTTTGAAGTACTTAAGCGAGTAGGGGAGGTGGCTTATGAGTTGGCCTTGCCTCCAGGGCTGTCCGGAGTGCATCCGGTATTTCATGTGTCTATGTTAAAAAGATACCATGGGGATGGAAACTACATCATTCGTTGGGATTCAGTTCTGCTTGATGGAAATTTGTCTTATGAGGAGGAGCCTGTTGCTATTTTAGATAGATAAGTCCGCAAGTTGAGGTCAAGGGAGATTGCATCCATCAATGTTCAATGGAAGAATCGACCAGTCGAAGAGGCCACTTGGGAGAAGGAGGCTGATATGCGAGAAAGATACCCACACCGGTTTAAAGATTCAGGTACTCCTTCGTCCTTTTTTTTCTTCTTGTGATCGTTCGAGGACGAACGATGGGTAAATTGGTATCTATTGTAACGACCTGTTTAGTCGTTTTGAGCAGCGGATTTTATTTCTGGAAAATTGGCTGAGACGACGGACCCCAAGATGGACTGTCATGGGCACGATGGACCGTCGCAGGGTCTCGTTTCAAAACACTTAGAAATTCTGAAATTGGGTACTGAAATCGACTCTCTGAACTTCGTAACGGAATGGCAGGACGGACCGTCATGGGTACGACGGACTGTCACAGACTCTTCAAGGAAACTGAGTCTCTGAACTCTATGACGGAGCAGCAGGACGGACCGTCGCAGGCACGACGGGCCGTCACAGGCTGCGTAATCCCAGGCTGAGTCGGATTTCTTTAATGTTTTAAGGGACGTTTTTGACTATTCCTGCTTTAATTATAAAGTTAGTGGGTTAATGTTAATAAGTCTAATTACTTGGGGGTTAAAAGAGGTAACCTTAAGTTAATTAGTGGGTTATTATTGCCATCTTTTATTCTTAATTATATGCTAATTAGGGTAAAAGAAAGAGGGTTTAAATAAAGAAAATAAAAAGAACAAGAAGAGAGAGAGAGAGTCGAACGAGAAAGAGGAGAAACGAAGAGAAACAAAGCTTGGGAAATTGCTTGCTTGATCACGAATCTTCGGTGGAGGTAGGTTATGGTTTTTATACTATTCGTAGTAAACTCTTAATAGCGAATGATATGTATTGGTAGTATTGTAAACCCTTCTATATGCTTAATTGTATGCTTGCATGAATGTGATTATGTTATTGTGATAAAATAAGCATGATGAAGCTATTGAATCCTAAATCTTGAAAGATAACCCTAATCTACTTTGTTAATGATGATGCCTTGGTATAAAAGAAGGTTTGATGAACGAAAGTAGTGAGATTAGGGGATCGGGTGCCACGTTCCGGTACCAGGATAGAAATAGAGGATCGGGTGCCACGTTCCGGTACCAGGATAGAATGAGGATCGGAGTGTCACGTTCCGACACCAGCATAGTATATGGATCGGGTGCCACGTTCCGGTACCAGGATAGTATATGAGGATCGGAGTGTCACGTTCCGACACCAGGATAGTATATGGATCGGGTGTCACGTTTCGGTACCAGGATAGAATATGGATCGGGTGTCACGTTCCGACACCAGGGTAGAATGAGGATCGGAGTGTCACGTTCCGACACCAGGATAGTATATGAGGAGCGGAGTGTCATGTACCGACACGAGAGGAATAAAGATAATGAATCTTGAAAGATGTTAATATACTCAATCTAATGAACCTAATTCCCAAATGAGTATGATGAGGAGGCGTGAGTCCTCATTGATGTGCTTGGTGTTCTGACCAAGGGTTATGGTAATTGTAAATGCTGCATGTTGAGTATTGTAGTTGATTTTATAATATTACTTCATATATACTGTTTTCTATTTTGAGTTGGCTGATGATATCTACTCAGTACTTGTGTTTGTACTGACCCCCTACTTTTATGTTTTCTTCTTGTTATTTGTGGAGTGCAGCAAACGGACCGTCGTCTTCAACTCAGCCACAACTCTAGCCAGTCTTCATTACTCCGGATATCAGGGTGAGCTAATGCTTCTAGCTTGGACTGGATCTTCCTCTTCATGTCTTGATGCCTTGAAGTTCCGGCATGGACTAGCTTTTTATGATTTTAGCTTCTTAGATACTCTTAGTTTAGTAATTTGATCATAGATGTTCTTGTGGTGATGACGTCCAGATTTTGGGGAATAATAGATGTTGAATTTTAGAAGTTATTTAATTGGTTTTTATTAATGAGTTTAAGTCTTCCGCATTACTTTCTGTTGATATTATATTGAAATGTTAAGGTTTAGATTGGTTGGTTCGCTCACATAGGAGGGTAAGTGTGGGTGCCAGTCGCTGCTCAGTTTTGGGTCGTGACAGTGTAATGAATATTAATGAATAAAGTCTGATTATTAATTCTAATTTAATTTTTTTTGATCTAATCTATAATTTTTCTCTATTATCTCTTGCTTTTTTTATTTGTAATTTTGAAATTTCTCAAATATGACAAACTCAAACTAAGTCAGAGATCTAAATATTTCATTTGCCTTCAAATACTGATAGAACTATACTTGGTAAATAATATCACCATTTTATCAGAAGTGCAACTATAAGCTAGTTCGAAGGAAATTGATATATGTCATAGAGGTGAATATTTGGCATTAAAAATTACGGAAAAGAGAATCTATCGGAAATGGTTTTAAAATATCCTTTTTCTATCTTTTGGGTTAAAAATATCCTTACCTTTTGATTTTAGTTTAAAATTACCTCTCCTTTAATCTTTTGGTCTAAAAATACTCTTAAACCCAATTTTATTAAATTGAGATCTTTATTAATTAGTTAATTCTTTTATTATTCTAAAAGATAATTTTTTAATTTATTCAAATTCTCCTTCTCCCCGTTTCTGACTCTGTTATTGTGGGAATAAATATTGAATAATGTTAATGTGTGCCAGAGATTTCACCATGGCAATGGCGAACTGCCGCCGGAAAGAGATTCGACTTTGGACATTTGCTTTGACATCGTCATCATAATAGAAAATGATTTCCATTTTTGCTTAGGCAAAAGCCAATCGTCGTGCTAACTATTTTAAACAAACTTTGTGTTATGTCATATGTGTTGAGTAGTTATATTACTAAAAATATATTGTCTAATACTCGTTGAATTTCAACAAAATAAATTGGGTAGAACAGAGCAAAGCTGACCATTCAACATTTAACAAATACACAAAATGTATTTATTGCAATCTGATGACTATTATGAAATCAAAGAAATATTATTATTATTATTATTATTATTATTATTATTATTATTATCATCATTATTCTTATTATTATTATTAAAAATTACATCACATGATATATTAAATATTTATATGATTAAATTTTAATGAAAAGATTTGAATATAATTTAAGAAAATCAATCCAAATATATTACAAATTATTCCACAAATTAAAATATAAAATAATATGCATAAAACGTAAAATAAACTAAAGAATTTTTTGGGCAAAAATGAAGTATAAGAATTTAAAGATTTTTGTTGCGTTATTTTAATAAAAGAATTGAGAGTTTTGAGAAATTTTATTTTTATTTTTGGTTTTTACATAATATTTTTTATTTTATATTTTAGACTTATATATTATAAATATTTTGGAATGACCTCATATTAAGAATTTGAATAAATAAAAGAATTATGTAATTAGTAAAGAATTTAATTTAATTGAATGGGGATTAAGAGTATTTTAGATCAAAAGGTGGACGCAAGGATATCTTTGAACCAAAAATAAAGGTGGAGGGTACTTTTAACCCAAAAGGTAGAAGGAGAATATTTTTAAATCATTTCTAATTGAGAAAGGGCCTAAAATAACATTAAAGTATCAGAAATAGAATAAAACTATCCTCCACTCATTTATTGGCTCAAAAATATCTTTCACATCCATCTATTGGCTCCAAAATACCCTTGTCATCCACATTTGGGTTCAAAATTGACCACTTATTTAACGATTTTATATTTAAGATATTTAAATATTTTTAATATACGATGCTCAACTATTTGTTATAATTCAATTTATTAATATAATTTATAATTTAATGTACTAGCCATCCATTACTAATTAAACCACACCCAATTAATAAACTCGTCCCATTACTAAATGCAAAAAAAAAAAAAAACTATTGCCAATGTGTTTCTAAAAAGTTTGAGGAGAAAATGTCGAAGAAGTATATATCATACATTCAAGTTTTCAATCAAAACATATTATAATTCAAGTATCTAAAATAAAAACACCGATAAACTTACAAGTCTGACTATGTTCATCTTAATTATTCATTTCTCTTAATTATGTGACGTTGTTTGATAATGAACTTTTTTAAAAAAAGAATACATTGAAGTTTTAATATTTAAAACAAATAATAAATATTTATAAAATTATATTAAAAAGTGCATGAAGTAATTTGGGATATACTACTTCTTTACCTTTATCCATAATATTTGAATTCAAACTTGAAAGAGAATCATTTTGAAAGTGTCTTCCTAAATAAGCGGCTCAATGTAAATTTAATTGGGCTTTAATTCGAATTGAATAATTTTGGATGTCATTTTCAGGATTCTATAATTTCGTCGTGTTTTAGTAGAGTTTAGGGCGATTTTGATATTAGAATTAGTTTATTAATTTAGTGAGGTTTAATTAGTAATGGGTGGGTAGTGAGTTGATTTATAAATGATATTAATAAATTAAATTATATCCAATTGTTGAGCGCCAACTATTTGAAAAAAATATTAAAATAATTTAAATTTGAAACCGTTAAGTAAATGATCAATTTTGAACCCAAAGATGGATAAACAAGGATATTTTAGAGGCCAATAGGTGGGTGAAAAGAGCATTTTGAAGCCAATAGGTGAATGGAGGATAGTTTTGTACCATTTTCAATACTTCAAGAATATTCTAGGTCCTTTTCCATTTTTAATATGTTAGGAATATTTTGACCCGTTTTCGTAAAAATTATCAAAGAAGTTAAAAGGAGAACATATCATATTATTCTAAACATCTAAAGAAGAGTTATACTTGTTGATGACATGGTTAAGTAATTATAAGTAGCTCTTAATTACCTATTTATGTTGATGACATGGTTAAGTAATTATAAGTAGCTCTTAATTACCTATTTATGTCATCAATAAGTATAATTCTTTCTTAAGTTGTTCTTGGGAGGAATATGATCTTTCTTATTGTTATCTTCTTTATAATTATTTGAAAGGTTGTTCATATTAAATCATCAAATTTTACAATATATATTGATGTGTAGAGATTCTAAAACATTTTCAACGCATAAAACATAGAATTTTATACGTTCTTCAAGTAAGTTTGCGTAAATATGATGTGTTTTCATGTTGTTCTACGAGAAAACTTGTTCCTAAAGCAAAGGTATATATAATAATACAGAGGGTTTTACAATTTATAATTCCTTTAGTGACTCATTTATTTCCACAATTCAACAAAAGTACATTTTATATACTATACCAAAAGATCCGTTAAAGACTAAAATCCACCCACAAGTTTTTAAGACAGTAAATATACACCTTTGAAGGCGTCTAGGCCAAATGTTATGATAAACATCAGATAATCTACTGCTGTAACGAACACGAAAAGCGTCTGTTAAATAAACTAAGCTTATTCTATCTGAACTTTCTTCATAATCAATAAGTTCAACGTATTTTAATTCAAAAAGGGGTGAATAAAATCACATGTTGATAAATTAGGGGACATCTGAAAAGCTTAAACTCTTTAAATTCTTTTTCTCTTTTCCTTTGATTCCATAATAGATTTTATGTTGCCCTTGGAACAAAAATTTGTAGATTTAATACAAGAAATTCGATTATGGACAAATAATTTTGTCATTTATAAATCATATTTTGTCATTAAATATGTTGTAGCCGAAAAAAAAATTTGTGAATCAATTGTTGTGTAAAATATAATTAGATGATTTAGTGCTTCGTCACTAAAAATATTATATTAACTAAAAAAAATGGTCCCCAATTGCTGAAACATTTGTGAAAAAATTATTTGTCTTAAAATGTATTTTTTTCGTAGTAAATAATATGCTTTATCACTAAAAAAGTTATTACTTCCGATAAAATTATATCATCGCTAATTATTTAACTTCAATCAGTTGCGAGACTATAGTTTATATACAAAAAATATTTTGTTCTTAAATGTATTAATTATGGACAAATTTCCTATTATAAGAAAGGTTAATTTTCCATTCTCAATTTATTTTTACCCCTTCCCAGGAAGCTCCCACATCATACTTTTTTGGCACTCGAGCTCACGACCTTAAGGTTGAAAGTGAGAAATACTTATCATCCGATCAACTCTCTCTTGTCTCTTACTTTTATTTTATTCTTAACTTCATTCACTTCTTTCAAATTTAATTTCTCTACATATAATATATTAAATAATTATTTATACATATAAAATGCATGAAATTTACCATCCACAATTCATTTAAATGTAAATTATATTTTAATTAAACTACATATTTTTTAAAATATCTTTAAATATATTTAGTACGATTCTGTCATTTTATTTCTTTTTATAAATTTTGAAAATTATTTAGCACAATTATAAATCTATATAAATTAAACTTTTGATTTTATCTTTGTATAGTTTCTCTACGTACATATGTGAAATTACTATTAGACATATATATACTTTTAGACAGAAGCAAACAGATTGACTTAGTCTATGCAGTTTCACAATCACAAATCAATATATACTCGCAAAATTTAGCTTCAAGACTTGAGAAATTATTTTTTCTATTGTCTTTATCGGTGAAAGTGTATCGAATAAAAAACAAAAGTGTTACACCAACAAATATTAACGATCTAATGGTAGAACTACACCCCATTCACGGTACTTATAACTTGAATTGTATTTTTTAAATGATGCATTTTATAATTGTGTAATTTAAGAAAATTGATAAACTGAACTTTTTCATTTTTACAAAATCGAGTGAATTTGTTGGTTATAATATTTTTCCTCGAATTAACGAATGGATTTTGTCTTTTTCTTATGAAGCTTTTATATTATTCTTTTCGTAAGTTGTCACTTGTAATTATTAATAATTGTAGCAAAAACATTGTATTTAAATATGAAATTTTTCATAGAAAATAGTTCAATTATTCACTATAAATTTTGAGTCGTCGCTATTTAACACCTTACATATTTTGTGATAATTTTTTTTTCTATCACTAAATCACATATTGAGACCGTGAAATCTATCACAAATTATATCTACTATTAGTGAAGAAAATAAATGTCATAACTAAAATATAAACTTTTATAACTTAAACTTACAACATTTAAGTAAAAACTCTAATTTGTCAATATAGTAACAATACATTTTTTAGATGAATTTTTTTGTGTTAGAAAATTTTAAAATTTAAAAAAAAAAAAAATTTCTTCATGAATTAGATACATTATTAGTGACGAAATAATGTCACCGATAATTTTAAATTTGTGATTCACACTACTTAACAAATGGCGCCGATTAATTTTTTGGTGAAAAACTTTAGTGGACAAACTTTGCTACGGATTTTTATGTTTCGTCGCTAAAAGTATGTGTCTCGTATATTTAAGCACGAAAAGTAAAATTTTTCACTAAAAGTAAACAATTGATGAAGAATTTGATGTCGTAGCTATATATCATATTTTTTGTAGTGATTTCTCATCTTCGAATGCACGTCCTACGACGACGAGCTCTTCTACATTGTCATTTTTCTCGACTTCGAGAACTCCTATTTGGAGTAATTTGAGTTTATTCATGTTCAACCAAAATGATGAGAATGATTGAACCATTCAACGTGATAACATATGTTACAATCATTTGTAGAAGAAAAAAAAATTAAAGAACATCAGGTCTAAACTTTTGTAAATAATGAAATGTCGTTGCCAAGTAGAAAATCTACACTTCATGAATTTAAGAGATTTACACATTACTTTTAAGGGATTCACATGACTTCAAGGGATTTCCTTCATAAATTTGAAGGATCACAAACACACTCCTACCTTATATATATTCAACTTATCTTATGAAGATGTACAAATGAATTGAAAAATTGGAAGGAAAATAGTACTGTGCTTTCTCTCTATTTCATTGTTATTTAATTTCTAATATTTTATTTATATATAACATGTTATCAATACGAAATCGCTAAGTTATGTTTTGGTGATATAACTTGTCACGCCCTTTTTTTTCACATATCTCAATATTTTTTTTTGTTTTTTTATTGTTTGAAAAAGAAAAAGAGTTTTTCCAATTAAAGTGACGTTTTGAAAAGGGATAATTATTCAGAATCGCCACTTGGAATTGAGTTTTGGTGTTCCAAGTCACCTTATTTAAATCCCTAATCAAAAGGAAATTTGACTCTATTTTATTTGATCTGCGAACTAAAAATTCGGGTAAGGAATTCTGTTGACCGAGGGGAAGGTGTTAGGCACCCCTCGAGTCCCGTGGTTCTAGCACGGTCGCTTTCTTGATTTTAGTATGACTTAACTTAATTTTTGGACACTGTATTATTTAACTTAATAATAAAATTGTTATTTATTTTCAGATTTATTTTAAACTTATTTTAAACTGATTTATTTATTTTAAATGTTCTTTCTTCATTTTTTTTGGTTGTGCATCCATTAATTTTAAAGTTGAACATTCGTATATCTTTTTCTGCTTATATTTGTATGTTTTTAATTTTTTAATGTTATTATAAGTAGAATATATCTGGTTCTTAAGAATTAGAGTTTGTGTAGGAATAAATATTCAAAGTTCAAGTTAATTTAGGATTATATATTTATTTATTTATTTTAAATTAAAAATAGGAAAATAAAATTTTATAAGATTTGAAGTTGGTTTTTATCAAGAAATCCCAAATAGATTAGGAATGTTATTTTTTTTTATCTTTTTTTTTTCTACACGTTTTTTTTTTGTTTTTTTTTTGGATTTTATATATTTGTTTTTTTTTTGTTTTGTTTTCTGTAAATTTGTTTCTCTCTCTCTTTTAATTTTATTTTATCATTATTTTTGTTTTATTATTATTTTATAGATTTTGTCTTCTCCTTTATAAAAAAAATAATAATTTTTTGTTAATTTTTTTTTACGTTCTTCTTCATTTTTTTTATATCTACTTTTAGTTTTTATTAGTTTTATATTTTATTTTTTTATTTTTCATTCTACTTTTCTCTTCTTCTTCTTTTTTTCTTTTGATTTTCACGCTTTTTTTTCTTTCTCTTATTACTTTCTGTTTCTTTTTATATATATATAAGTTTCTGTTATTTCTTTTATTTTATTTTTTATTAACTTTCTGTTTTATTTATTTTTTATTTTTAATTTGTCTTCTACTCTTTTTTTTTAAAATAATTTTTGTTACTCTTTTTCTTTTACGTTCTTTTCTTTTTTTTTATTCTCGTGGTTTTTGTTACTTCTTTTTTATTTTACGTATTTTTTTTTAGTTTCTACTTTTTATTTTATTAGTTTTATTTTTTTTATTTTTTATTTTTCATTCTCCTTTCCTCTTTTTATTTTTATTTTTTTTTATTTTCTGTTTCTGTTTTTTTTTTTCAAATTCTGTTATATTTTTTATTCATTGTTTTTTTTTTCTTTTATGTTTTAGGCTTTTTTGTTTTTATTTTTTTATTTTTCACTCTTTTGTTCTCTTTATACAATTTCTCAAAAAAAATTTATTATAATTATTAATAGTAATTATCCTTATTTTACCATGAATCTCTAGATGAAATTACAGTTCTACATAAATAAAAAATTTACCAATTATTTATATATCCTAATCTAACAAGTTTATAAATTTATTTATTTGTTTTTTTTTAGTGAAAAACTAGGCTCCAGAAAAAAATATTTTCTATTAAATATCACAAAATAAATTTTAATATAAATTTCATCAAAAAAAAAATAACAGACACTAATAATAATGCAAAAAAATAAAATAATGTATAATACATTTTTTATTTTATATTATTTTTGTTAGCAGATTAACACTAGAAAAAAAAAAATCATAACACATGCATTACGAATTGATATTATATAATAATACATACTATTTAAAGAACTTCATATTATTAGATTCAAATCTTCATACAATATTACATTTAAATAATGCGAGAGTTTAGAATTACCTCGCTGTGAAGATGGATATCACGAAAACTAACTTCTATGATCTACTGATTTGAGCCACGAATTTGGAACACTACAAAAAAACTCTAACTCTGACCTAATTCTCAAAAGAATGACTCACTTTTCTTCTCTTTGTGTTTGCTCTATATCTTTCTCTCTGTATTTCTGTTTTTCTCTCTATATCTCTGTATATGTGTTTTTATAATAATTTGGCTGAGAGTTTGATGCTAATTAAAAGGATAGTAATAGAGTTGGATTAGGATTTAGTTTGAAATATTGTTGAGGGAATTGGGGTTGAGATAATGATTTAAAATAAATAAATAATAACAATAGAAAATTAACAAAAAAAATGTTTAAAAAAAATAAAAAAGGAACGTCCAAAAGAAGTAAAAAAAAAATCAAAATTGGGATGAGACTTTTTAGTAAAATAAGTTAGAAAGTTGGGAATAATTAGGATAAGGTAAACAAATTTGAAATCTTTAGGACTCCTCTTTTCTTTTCTTTTTCTATACATTTTCATAATATTTTCTATATTATTATTATTTTTAAACTAGATAATTAACAAATAACTTAAATTTCCAACTTCTATTTATCAATTTTTTTTTATTATTAAACTATAATTGATCTTATTAGTTTTATTAATTTACAATTTATTATTATTATTTTATTTTATTTTAAATATAACCCTTTTTTTAAAAAAAAAATTGGTGTTTGACTCTTTATATTTTGGTAAAAAATTAGGTGTTCATAGTATGCCCCTCTTTGCTTGAAAACATGAAGAGTTTTCATGCAAAGACGTGAACAATGTGACTAATTTTTACTAAAATATTTATGCGAAAAATTTATAGTAGAGAAGAGGTTTGACTGTGTCCTAACTTTTAAAAACTACCTGTCCTATGTTGAAATGATAAGGAGTCAGGCGTAGTTCCAATGAGTTAGGTAGTCGAGTGAGGTTTTGTCGAGATTCCGGTTCGTAGCTCCAGCTATTACATAAAAAAAACATGCAGAAGGAAAGATATGAAATCCTTTCTATTTCGATAGTGCTAAGTCTTCATTTTGGATTCTCAAATATCGCTTCACCCTCTTTGGGTAGGTTCATCTATTCCGAACTTTGCTCTGGACTTCTGAGTTTAAGACTTGAAACTTCATGACTTGACTTCAGCTACTGACGTTCTTCCGCATGATATTCTTGAAAACTTATTTTCTTGAAAAGATGAATTCTATTATTTTTGAACTGCCAATTTGTGTACTATGTAGAAATCTGCACACAAAACAAAATTTTCTACCTAGTTTGCACTAGAAAATTTTGTGAGTTATTGATGAAAGCTATGAAAGTCTATACTAATAATTAAAAAAAAAATAATGTTTTTACAACCTATTACAGAATGTAAAAAAAATAAGACAAAAAGGAGTTTTGTACCCAAATTGCAATCAGGGGTTATTTTGCCCTGTGAAAACATGAAAAATAAAATAGGGGTTATTGTGCTCTATGAAGACATAAAAATGATGATAGGGGTTATTGTACCCTATATGCAACCATGGGTTATTGTGCCATGTGGAAACATAAAAAATGATAGGGGTTATTGTGCCCTATATGCAATCCAGGGGTTATTGTGCCCTGTGAAGAAAAAATGATAGGGGTTATTGTGCCCTATATGCAATCCAGGGGTTATTGTGCCCTGTGAAGAAAAAATGATAGGGGTTATTGTGCCCTATATGCAATCCAGGGGTTATTGTGCCCTGTGAAGAAAAATGATAGGGGTTATTGTGCCCTATATGCAATCCAGGGGTTATTGTGCCCTGTGAAGACATAAAAATGATGATAGGGGTTATTGTGCCCTATATGCAACCATGGGTTATTGTGCCATGTGAAAACATAAAAAATGATAGGGGTTATTGTGCCCTATATGCAATTCAGGGGTTATTGTGCCCTGTGAAGAAAAAATGATAGGGGTTATTGTGCCCTATATGCAATCCAGGGGTTATTGTGCCCTGTGAAGAAAAAATGATAGGGGTTATTGTGCCCTATATGCAATCCAGGGGTTATTATGCCCTGTGAAGAAAAAAAATGATAGGGGTTATTGTGCCCTATATGCAATCCAGGGGTTATTGTGCCCTGTAAAGAAAAAAAATGATAGGGGTTATTGTGCCCTATATGCAATCCAGGGGTTATTGTGCCCTGTGAAGAAAAAAATGATAGGGGTTATTGTGCCCTATATGCAATCCAGGGGCTATTGTGCCCTGTGAAGAAAAAAAATAATGATAGGGGTTATTGTGCCCTATATGCAACCATGGGTTATTGTGCCATGTGAAAACATAAAAAATGATAGGGGTTATTGTGCCCTATATGCAATCCAGGGGTTATTGTGCCCCGTGAAGAAAAAAAAATAATGATAGGGGTTATTGTGCCCTATATGCAACCATGAGTTATTGTGCCATGTGAAAACATAAAAAATGATAGGGGTTATTGTGCCCTGTGAAGACATGATTTATATATATATATATATATATATATATATATATATATATATATATATATATATATATATTTCTTCTTTTCACTTATATTATTATCATTATTAATATTATCGTTATTTTATTTTATTTTTATTTGTTCATTGAACAAACTAAAATAAAATAAAATGCCCCAGATTCAATAAAAAAATCATCTTTATTGTTATTATTATTTTATCACGCATATTATATGGAAAGTAAAGATTAAAGAACTTACTATCGCGGCGTTTGTCTCTCCCAAACTATTTACATGATTCTACCTTATACCTATTTTAAGTCAAAGAAATGTATTGTTAACTTTCCTACATGGTGGTTGGTTCGTGACTTTGAATATCTTGTAAAGCTTGACTTCTGGATCCGCCCCGTTTGGAAGATTCATCCCACTGATGATTGTGCGAATATCTTGTAGATGTTTTAAAAACAGTCGTTATCTTTCCTTGAAACACTTTTCATGGACATTCTAACTCATCACCATTTTGTGCATGTTGTGTGGTTCATTCGTTCCCAAGCGACTCTTTTGCTTTATATATTTTCACTCGGTATCGATTTATGGTATTTATTTTCTCGATAGGTTCACAGCCCTAGCCAATATGGTGCATGTTCCCAACATTCAACTGGAAATACCGTAGTCAATTTTGCCGATTTTATTTTATTTTCTCACTTGACACGAGTTGATGCTGAGAAAGAAAAAAAAATCAAAGAAACACAAGCAGATATGACACGAATGAAAGGGTTATGAAGGAAAAATTGTGTCTTTAGAAGTAGAAGATAAATAAGAAAATGTTTAAATGAGTGAAAAGAATCTTATCTGAAAGTACGTGAAAACTTTGAAACATGACATGTAATTGGACTAGACGTTTGATCTTTTCGAGTTGTTTGAATCTCAGGAAACAATGTTGCACCTTTCAGTCTAAGCTTGACTTTTATCATGATTGCGCTCATGTCCAGACAAAATGTCATCATTCGATCAGTAACACCTTTCATGATTTTTCACCAAACCACCATCTTATAGTGCCCGTAAAGGGTTTTCACAACACTCTCTTCTTCATTTTCTCCATAGTTCGCCAACATAATGTCTCTACCTTTAGAGAACTGAAGAACATGATTATCTTTTTATTGAGTGATTAAACTGAACCCTAATGAAGGGCTGCCTACGTATCCTTTTAGGAATCAGGTCAAACGTAGTTCAATGAACTTTTCATTTTTTTTAATTTTTTTTTGTTTTTTTTTAATTTTTTTTTAATTTTTTATTTATTTTTTTTCTCTTTTTTTTCGTTTTTTTCTTTTTTTCTTTTTTTCTTTAAAAAAAGGCACCAGACCAGTGGTGTTTTTGATAAAAGAGGATACATTTTTATCTTCTCATCATAAAAATGAGAAGGAGTGCTAAATGTAGTATGTCTTGACCGAATCTGCATTGACAACTGTGTCAATTGCCTTTCCCTCCATATCCGCCAATTGCAAAGCTCCTTTGGATAGCACTTGCTTAATAACATAAGGTCCTTGCCAATTTGGAGCAAACTTTCCCTTGGCCTCGTCTTGGTGGGGAAGGATACGTTTCACAACAAGTTGACCTATTTCAAAATTCCTTGGGCGTACTTTCTTATTATATGCCCGAGCCATCCTCTGCTGATATAATTGACCAAAACAAATTGATGTCAATCGTTTTTCTTCTATCAGTGCTAATTGTTCTAACCTCGATTTAACCCATTCTGTATCCTCGATTTCTGCTTCAACAATGGTTCGAAGTGAAGGGATTTCAACTTCTGCGGGTATGACAGCCTCAGTTCCATAAACCAATAAGTAAGGAGTTGCACCGACTAACGTACGAATAGTCGTGCGATATCCCATGAGAGCGAAGGGTAATTTCTCATGCCACTGTCTAGATCCTTGCACCATTTTTCTAAGAATCTTCTTGATGTTCTTATTCGCAGCTTCAACAGCCCCATTTGCTTTGGGACGATAAGGGGTTGAATGGCGATGAACAATTTTAAATTGCTCACAAACTTCCTTCATCAAGTGACTGTTGAGATTCATTGCATTGTCTGTAATAATTATTTTTGGTATGCCAAAACGACATATGATGTTGGAATGAATGAAGTCCACCACCGCTTTCTTGGTAACTGATTTGAATGTGACAGCTTCTACCCATTTGGTAAAGTAATCGATGGCAACTAAAATAAACCGATGACCATTAGATGCTTTTGGCTCTATTGGCCCAATAACGTCTATTCCCCATGTAACAAAAGGCCATGGAGCAGACATAGGATGCAACTCTAAAGGGGGTGAGTGAATCAAGTCGCTATGAATTTGGCACTGATGGCACTTGCGAACAAATTGGAAGCAATCTCGCTCCATGGTCAACCAATAGTACCCTGCCCGAATAATTTTTTTTGCTAAGACGTAACCATTCATGTGTGGGCCACATACCCCTGAGTGTACCTCGTTCATAATTGTTTCCGCTTCTTGATTATTCACACATCGTAATAAATTCAAATCCGGAGTCCTTTTATATAAGATATCGCCACTTAAGAGGAACCCATTGGCGAGTCGCCTAATAGTTCTTTTTTTTATCTCTATCAGCATGCAATGGATATTCTCTAGCTTTTATAAATTGTTTGATGTCGTGATACCAAGGCTGACCATCTGCCTCTACCGCAATTATATTGCAATAACCATGTTGATCCCTAACTTGGATTTCGAACGGGTCAATGTATGTATTACCTGGGTATGGAAGCATCGATGCTAGGGTGGCCAAAGCATCAGCCAACTCATTGTGAAACCTGGGAATATATCTAAATTCAATGGACTTGAACTTTTTGATGAGATCTTCTAAACATTGTTTGTACGGTATGAGCTTAATGTCTCGAGTTTCCCATTCGCCTCGAGCTTGTCGAATGAGCAAGTCGGAATCCCCTAAGACTAAGAGCTCATGTACATCCAGATTTATTGCCATATTCAAACCCATGATGCAAGCTTCATATTCTGTTGTGTTGTTGGTAGAAAAGAATCGAAGTCGTGCTGTGGAAGGATAATGACAATCGCTTGGTGAGATAAGAACTGCCCCAATGCCCACTTCGTTTTTGTTGACAGCCCCATCAAAATATAATTTCCATACGGGGTCATTATCAGGAATTTCTTCCTCAATAGAGTTGATCTCTTCATCAGGGAAGTATGTCTTTAAGGGTTCGTATTCATCATCAATCGGATTCTCTGCCAGATGATCGGCCAACGCTTGTGTTTTCATGGCGGTGCGAGTAACATACGCAAAATCAAATTCGGTAAGCAAAATCTGCCATTTTGCCAACCTACCCGTCGGCATGGCTTTTTGAAAAATATATTTCAGAGGATCCATTCGAGATATGAGGTAAGTGGTGTGGGACAAAAAATAGTGCTTCAATTTTTGGGCGACCCAAGTTAAAGCACAACATGTTTTTTCTAATAGAGTGTACTTTGCCTCATAGGATGTGAACTTTTTGCTCAAGTAATAGATGGCTTGTTCCTTTTTCCCTGTGACGTCATGTTGTCCTAGAACGCAACCAAAAGAATTATCCGTTACCGAGAGGTATAAAAACAAAGGCCTACCAGGCTCTAGGGGGACCAGTACCGGAGGATTTGCTAAATATTCCTTGATCTTGTCAAAAGCATTTTGACACTCACTTGTCCATTTAATAGCAGCATCTTTTTTCAATAACTTGAATATCGGCTCGCATGTAGTAGTGAGTTGAGCGATGAATCGGCTGATATAGTTTAACCTTCCCAGAAAACTCATGACTTCAGTTCTGGTTTTTGTAGGTGGTAATTCTCGAATGGACTTTATCTTGGAGGGGTCTAATTCAATGCCTCTTCGGCTAACTATAAAACCCAAAAGCTTGCCAGATGGAACTCCAAATGCACATTTAGCCGGATTAAGCTTGAGATTGTACTTTCTCAATCTTTCAAAAAATTTTCTTAGATCACGCACATGGTCAATTTGCGTCCTAGACTTAATGATGACATCATCGACATACACCTCAACTTCTTTATGCATCATTTCATGGAATATTGTAGTCATAACTCTCATGTAGGTTGCCCCTGCATTTTTTAGACCAAATGGCATGACCCTATAACAATATGTACCCCACGGGGTAGTGAAAGCAGTTTTTTCAGCGTCTTTTTCATCCATGAGAATTTGGTGATATCCGGCGTAGCAGTCCACAAAAGATTGAATCTCGTGTTTAGCACAATTGTCAACCAAGATATGAATGTTGGGTAGTGGAAAATTGTCTTTTGGACTTGCTTTGTTTAAATCTCGATAATCAACACAAACTCTGATCTTTCCATCCTTTTTTGGTACTGGCACAACATTAGCCAACCAAGTAGTGTATTGGATGACCCTGATCACTTTTGCATTCAGTTGTTTCATGATTTCCTCTTTGATTTTATCGCTCATATCTGCCTTAAATTTTCTCTGCTTTTGCTGGACAGGTGGAAAATCAGGATGTATGGGAAGTTTGTGAACTACCAAATCAGCACTTAACCTAGGCATGTCATCATATGACCAAGCGAAGACATCTTTGTATTCAATTAAAACTTGAATTATGTCGTCTCGAATAGTTCGATCGACATGAATGCTTATCTTTATTTCTTTCACTTCTTCGGGAGTTCCCAAATTAAACACCTCTGTTTCACCTAAATTAGGTTTAGGCTTATTTTCAAATTGATCCAAACCCCTTTTAATTTCTTCATCAGCTTCATCTTCATCATATTCCTTAGACTTAGGATTCATTCTTATGAGATCAGACAACTTTTTAGGATCTAATTGTAAACTCCGCATGCATGTCATATTATTAAAGTTAACGTAACTGAAATGAAAATATGATGGCAAATATTAGAAAGAGTAGGAGCATAGAAGATGACTAGAACTTTATTGCATTGAATGGGAAAGGATAGAAGGGTTAACAATAAAGCGAAACAAACTAGAATGTTTGAATTACAACCCTGAGAATAATCCAAGAAAATAAAATAAAAAAAACAGCAAAACAAAACTGCCATGACTCCTTTTTTGTAGGGAGAGGAGTGGCTTTCCAGTTATTAAGTTGGACATTCGGGCCGATAAACTGCACATACATATGACTAGTGCCCTCACCCCTCTAAGTCATATTTACCTCATAAAACATTTCCTTGATACCTTGGCACATTTCATCCACATCATTTTGGATTGGTAAGTCTGGACACGGTTCACCTTGAGATTTAATGAAAGACTGAGCAATATGGGGGATCGGCTTCGACAGATTCCAAGCATTTCTTTTACGATCTTTTGCCCATTTACTATCAAATCTAGTTGGATTGAAACCCAAACCGAATGTATCTTGATTACCCATTGGACTGATAGGATTCACAATTCCTTGCAACGACAAACCTAACCCCTTTCCGGGCTCATAGCCATTTTGTACCATTTGAGCCACCACCATGACTGAAGTAGAAAACAGACGAGGTTGGAGGATAGGATTTCCTTCTAAGAACTGATTAACCGTTATTATCTCCAAAGCCTGATAGTTGAGGGATTCACAACCTCTTTTAGCCTCAATGCATGGTATTGAAGGATCTCGGGTGATTGGGAGATCATCTTCACCATGGACAATGATTTCTTGTTTGTCATGTTCAAACTTGACCACTTGGTGTAGAGTAGATGGCACAGCTTTTGCCATGTGGATCCATGGCCTACCCAACAGCAGATTGTAAGACGTGTCCATGTCAATAACTTGGAAAGTGATTCCAAACTCCGCTGGTCCAATTGTAACAATTAAGTATATTTCGCCAAGAGTATCCCGTTTTGCACCATCAAATGCCCGTACACAAACATTGTTAGTACGAATTCTATCAGCGTTGATTTTTAAACTCTGCAGAGTGGAAAGAGGGCATATGTCTACACCTGATCCTCCATCAACCATGACTCTCTTCACATAGTGTTCTTCACATTTTACGATTAAATGTAGAGCCCTATTATGTCCAGATCCTTCCAAGGGCAATTCATCATCAGTGAAAGTGATTCTATTCACCTCAAAAATTTGATTGACCATATTTTCCAAGTGACCTACCGTAATGTTTTCTGATATATGTGCCTCATTCAAAATTCTGGTCAACACTTCACGATGTTCTTTAGAATGTATGAGTAATGACAATAAAGAGATTTGAGCAGGCGTTTTCCTCAACTGATGTATAACAGAATAATCCTGAGCTTTCATCTTTTTCAGAAACTCTTCAGCATCTTCCTCAGTGACTGGTTTTTTCATCGGCATGTGATTTTCTTTGATTTGTTTGTCCCTCCTTAATTCTTCCGGAGCATAACATCTTCCGGAACGAGTCAAACCTCTTGTTTCATTTGTTTCTTCAACAATCTCCTTTCCCTTGTGAGTAACGACGACTTTTTTGTAGTTCCACGGAACGGCCTTGGTGTTTGTGATAGGAAGTTGTGCTGCAATTTGTATCACAACTGGATCTTTCATACCTTTTTTATTTTGATCAAACGTTGAAAATTTACCAGGAATGTAGCATTTTAGTCCATTCAACGGTACGTCTCCTCTTTTTATAGACTCAGGGACATACAACACTAGCTTCCTCGAGTTCCCAGAATTCGAACGTGCACCTTTAACAATTATCGGTGCCCTTTGTATGGGTTCTAAAACCATACTAGACTCTTCTCTTAAAACCTTGCTTTCCACTTTTGCTCTACTTGTTTGCTCATAATCTTCAAAAATGTCAACCATCCCCACAACACGCTCATTATTATGAGCAGGGAGTGGGTTATTGGTGACATTCGGTGCTTCCTCATTGCGTACCTCGATTACCTTGTCCTCAATTAACTTCTCAATGACTCTTTTTAGGGTCCAAAAATTCTCTGTGCTATGACCTGGAGTGTTGGCGTGATACTCGCATATAACAGTCGGATCAAAACCTCTTGCATTTGGATTGACAATGTACGGATTGACAGGTTCAACCAGTCTCAATTGTATCAGTTTTTGTAACAAACTCGTATACGATTCCCCAATTGGGGTAAAAATTTCTTTTTGACCTTGTTCTCTCGTACAGTTTGCCCGGGGACGTGGATTATATGGAGCCTGGAAAATTTGTTGTTGTGGGCGAGAAACTTGTGGGGTAGGCCCCCGCCATTATTGGCGCGAAGGAGGCCGAACATACGCCTGAGTATTGAGAACTGCATATTGGGACGGGTAATAATGCCGAGGAGAATTATATTTTTCTTGTTGGACTTGACAATAAGGATTGTTCATGCCTATTTGAACACCTCTTGATTCAGATGCCACCATGGACCCTTCCTCCTTCTTTTTTCGATTGATAAAATTACCGGATCCACTTTGTATTGCTTGTGTGGTAGCTCTAATGGCTGCTTGACTCACAATCTTACCCGACTTTATGCCATTCTCTACCATTTCTCCGATCTTAATCGCTTCGGCGAAAGGCTTGCCCATTGCGGCGAGAAGATAATGAAAGTAGTCAGGTTCTTGAGCCTGGAGAAAAACATCAATTAGCTCATAGTCTTTCATCGGCGGCTTGACTCTAGCCGCCTGCTCCCTCTATCTTATGGCATATTCCCTAAAACTTTCTGATGGCTTTTTTTTCATATTAGCTAGGGAATTGCGATCGGGAACAATATCAATATTGTACTGAAATTGTTGGACAAAATCTTGTGCCATATCATCCCAAACGTGCCAATGAGAAATGTCCTGATCGATAAACCATTCTGATGCTACGCCTGTTAAACTCTCTCCAAAGTAAGCCATAAGAAGTTCTTCTTTTCCTCCGGCTCCTCTCAACTGATTACAGAATCTTCTCAAATGAGCCACTGGATCTCCATGACCATTATATTTATCAAATTTTGGAGTTTTGAACCCTAGAGGCAAGTGAACATATGGAAACATGCACAAGTCCTTAAATGAGACACTTTTGTGTCCTCCCAGACCTTGCATATTCCTTATGTTTTGTTCCAAACTCCTCATTTTTCTTGCAATTTCTTCATGTTCCTTATTCTTTATGTTTTTCTCAACTTCAACGGGAGAACTGTATTTGTGGTGATTAGGAACATTGAAAGTTAATTTAGGGGCATGACCTTGGCCGTATTGATCTTTGAGTATAGGGTCATCATTGGATTGTTGTACCAGTGTTTGTTGAGGAATTGTATTAGTTTGGACAGTAGGCATGAAAAGTGGATTATTCATCATTGATGGTTTTAACGGGTTTACTGAGGAAGTTCCGGCAGTATTAGATGTGTTAATGTAGGGTCCAAACCCAGGTGGATAAACTGGGTCACTTGTTGAGACTTGGATGGGGAATGGCATATTCACATTCAAATATTCTTGAATTGAAGGTGGAGGAGCTTGCCCATTCATCCAAGCTTCGTACATTTCGGTCATCTGTTGTCTTAACATTTTCACCTCTTCTATAGGTACCAATTCTTGCGCAACCATTTGGGTTTGTGCGTCGTCATTTTCGGACTCTGTTCCATCTTTATGTGTCATCTTTTCTTTCCCTTTTGATCTTGTGTTATATTGATGAGATGTCAGCTCTCCTCACAAACCAACCACCTTTAAAACTCTCTAAATTCTCACATATATATATATATATAAAAGAAACATGTGTTAGGATTCAACATATTGAGGATATTAAATTCACGTTGTATGTTATGCACCTAGATTTTCATATGTCTACAATGTGTTTTGGAAGACTTTTATGTTTCATCCCGGCTTTGGATGACTTACTTATGTCATTTGGTCTCCTACTTTACTTACTTGAATAATTTGAATGCATTTTGATTGAACCTATTAAAGGTTGCCTACGTATCATGTTTGAACATGAATCAGATCATTACGTAGTTCATTGATAAATTTCTTTCAAAAAAAAATAAATACGAAATTTGTTTAACTTGAAAATACCATTCAAATCAAAATAACCAAAATAAAATATCAAAGTACTTATAAAAAAAATGACGAACTAAAAAGAGGGAAAAATAATAAAACAATAAAAAATCCATCTCCGTCATTTCTTGATCATCAATTGCCCCCTAAGCTAGAGTAGATCTTGAACAAAGCTTTCGGCAGATGTGGGGCTAATGCACGCGCCTCTCGACCCAGGCTCTCATCACTTCGATGGAGATGACCACCATAAACATCTATCAAGCTCTTTGTCAACTGAAGCACTTGTCCTTTCGCCTCCTCCATATTCTCATGACAATTCTGCAACCATTCTTCGGTAGTGATAGCTGTATCACTCAGATGCTCTTCATGTGCTTGAAGCTCTTCAATCCGGTTATGAAATTCTTCACGCTCTTCCATCCATTGATTTCTTTCGGTCGCCACTTCTGCTTGGTACAATGTAAAACGGTTTGCGATGTCCCTTTCTCGTCCCATAGAGGCTTTTAATTGATTTTGTAACCTATCTTGCGCATGTATTAAGAGGCTTTTTTCTTTCTTATATTCTTCCTCCTGTTGCTCCATAGCACCTGTGACAATGCCCAAATCTTCATGTAGGGTTCGAATAGTAGATAGATGCTTCTTTTCAACCCTTTTTTCAATCAAAGCAACTCTTTCCTCGAATATTGCATCACGTCGAGCCAACTCTTCTTTAACATTTTTTAGGTCATTGTTTAGGATATCTAAAGTAGATCTATAATTTCTTTCCACCTCGAGTCGGGCCTGCTTGATTCTTACTTCAATTTCCACTCCTCGATCTATGATTTCTCGTGCAGATCCTTCGGGCATTATTTTGAGAGGGGTTTGATCAAAGAACCAATGGAGGTATAAGGGGTCAACTTCTCCTTCAACACGATCATCAACCATAGCTTTCGAACTTAAAGTTCAACTACCACCCCAAATCTTTTGAGCTTCTGATTCTCGATCTCGATTTTCAAATGCTACTTCCCACACAAAATTCCGCGAATCCTCGGCTTTAGGTAAAATTTGTTTTTGTCCAAGTTGGCGTAGAACTCGGAGGGGTATGTATGGTTGGAACCCACGAAGGCCTGTCAGAACGAAGAATGGACAATAGGAAGACATAACAATTACCTCACTAGCAGGAAACCAATGATAGTTCCATGTAATTTTAGATGCCGTCAGTTTAAGAAGATAATGTCTCTATGCTTTGACACCTTTTGGCAATTTGTCTCCTAATTTTTTCATCCTTTCTGGGTGGCTCAAAATATAATTCGTCCAATCAGATTTGAAATCCGTCGCAAAACGATGGCGATATAGGTGCTCTAAAAACCACATTTGCAATAAAATGCTACAACCTTCAAAAAAATCTCCCTCTCTCTACATTAGTCAAAACACGATAAATATCAGCCAACATCATCGGCAATATAGTGGATTTTCTTTTCTTTATCATAACAGTGACTATCCCTGACAGACGAATATCAATTTTTTTATCCTTCCTTGGAAAAACCATAGCTCCCAAGAATGCTACCATGAATGCTTCTTGTCTATGTTTTTCCCAAGTAGGGAGGTGTTGTCCATTTTTAAGTTGCTTCCCATAGCTTGAAAATCCTTCTTTCCTTCCATATCTTGAGTACAAGAATTCCAAAGAAACCAACCCATTATCAAAACACTCACATTCCTTATGAGTATGGATGATGTGCATCTGTTCTAAAAATTTACCTCTGCTGACACTCCTAGGGGCTATCAGTGTTTTAGTTCGAAGATCCTGGCCTAAGCCTGTGAAACCACCCAATTCTTCTAATGTAGGCGTCAACTCAAAATCACTAAATCGAAACACATTATTTGTGGAGTCCCAAAATGGAATCAAAGCCTCGATCAAACCTCTGTCAGGACTAAATCTCATGATATCTGTAAGGAAACCAAGATGTTTGAATATCTCAGTCCGCCTAAATTCATGCATATCGTTCCACCAATCCATTAGTAATTGTGGGGGTTTTATCTGTGATCATAAACTTTGGGGGATCATTGACCATTTCGACTAGTTCATCCCTTGGTCTTTTATCACACCTCATAGATCTCATGATTACCTGATTGAAAAAAAAAATCAGAATTTTTTAAAATCAACTTTACTTGTGAAAATTTTATGATTCGAAATTATTTATAAAAATGATTCGGAATGTCTGAAGTGATCATTGATTCAGGTTGTTTTGAAAAGAATGAACAATTTTGAAAAGAAAAAAAAGAAAAATAAAAGAAGGTGTATAGGTACTATTTAAAAGACATATATACATATATTATTAATATTATTATATTTATTATTTATGTATTATTTTAATAAAAGTAAAAAAATAAAATTGAGGATTCGGTGTGTATGTATATATATGTGTATTAATTTGTTTATTTTGAATCATTAATTGAAAATGGGTAGAAAATAGATATTTATTTCTTTAGTCGATTATCCTAAAGCCGGTCAACATTTTGTTACAGTCTTCACATGATGCAACAAGTAGCACAAAAATGCACATGATGGTCTCACGAATAGATATCTGTCTTAGTCAAATTAGGCCCCTATGCTAAATTCCGCTAAGTTACATCCAACAATGCAAATAAATTGGAACCTAGTAAGGATTTCATGTCTGAAAGTTTCAATTCTACTAAGGTAAGATATCTAGACTGCTGTAAAACGAGCGGACTACTCGAGTCAGGGAGTAGCAACGTACCGGTAGCAGCGCTTTCCGACTTTGTGCATGGGTGCTCCCTATCCTAAAATGGTGTGACTACATATCCTTCACCATGGACCGAAGATCCACTGGCTATCTTGACAGAAGTGGGGTGCATAGTTGCAATTCCCATCATATTTTATTGAAGACTTAGAATGGTTCGGGAGAGAAGCAATTCAAATATTATTAAAAACATTAAATAAATAAACAATTAGCATATTAAGTTAAAATAAATACAATATCCAAAAGCATAAATATATAAGTCATAGTCATACATAAATTAAAATTTAAAGCTCGAATTCTAGTTATTCCCCAGCGGAGTCGCCATCTGTCACGCCCTTTTTTTTCACATATCTCAATATTTTTTTTTGATTTTTTATTGTTTGAAAAAGAAAAAGAGTTTTTCCAATTAAAGTGACGTTTTGAAAAGGGATAATTATTCAGAGTCGCCACTTGGAATTGAGTTTTGGTGTTCGAAGTCACCTTATTTAAATCTCTAATCAAAAGGAAATTTGACTCTATTTTATTGATCTGCAAACTAAAAATTCGGGTAAGGAATTCTGTTGACTGAGGGGAAGGTGTTAGGCACCCCTCGAGTCCCGTGGTTCTAGCACGGTCGCTTTATTGATTTTAGTATGACTTAACTTAATTTTTGGACACTGTATTATTTAACTTAATAATAAAATTGTTATTTATTTTCAGATTTATTTTAAACTGGTTTATTTATTTTAAATGTTCTTTCTTCATTTTTTTTGGTCGTGAGTCCATTAATTTTAAAGTTGAACATTCGTATATCTTATACTGCTTATATTTGTATGTTTTTAATTTTTTAATGTTATTATAAGTAGAATATATCTGGTTCTTAAGAATTAGAGTTTGTGTAGGAATAAATATTCAGAGTTCAAGTTAATTTAGGATTATATATTTATTTATTTATTTTAAATTAAAAATAGGAAAATAAAATTTTATAAGATTTGAAGTTGGTTTTTATCAAGAAATCCCAAATAGATTAGGAATGTTATTTTTTTTTATCTTTTTTTTTTCTACACGTTTTTTTTTGTTTTTTTTTTGGATTTTATATATTTGTTTTTTTTTGTTTTGTTTTCTGTAAATTTGTTTCTCTCTCTCTCTCTTTTTTTAATTTTATTTTATCATTATTTTTCTTTTATTATTATTTTATAGATTTTGTCTTCTCCTTTATAAAAAAAAAATAATTTTTTGTTAATTTTTTTTTACGTTCTTCTTCATTTTTTTTATATCTGCTTTTAGTTTTTATTAGTTTTATATTTTATTTTTTTATTTTTCATTCTACTTTTCTCTTCTTCTTCATTTTTTCTTTTGATTTTCACGCTTTTTTTTTCTTTCTCTTATTACTTTCTGTTTCTTTTTATATATATATAAGTTTCTGTTATTTCTTTTATTTTATTTTTTATTAACTTTCTGTTTTATTTTTTTTTTATTTTTAATTTGTCTTCTTCTCTTCTTTTTTTTAATAATTTTTGTTACTCTTTTTCTTTTACGTTCTTTTTTTTTTTTTTTATTCTTTTGGTTTTTGTTACTTCTTTTTTATTTTACGTATTTTTTTTAGTTTCTACTTTTTATTTTATTAGTTTTATTTTTTTTATTTTTTATTTTTCATTCTCCTTTCCTCTTTTTATTTTTATTTTTTTTATTTTTATTTTCTGTTTCTGTTTTTTTTTTCAAATTCTGTTATTTTTTTATTCATTGTTTTTTTTTCTTTTATGTTTTAGGCTTTTTTGTTTTTATTTTTTTATTTTTCACTCTTTTGTTCTCTTTATACAATTTCTCAAAAAAAAATTATTATAATTATTAATAGTAATTATCCTTATTTTACCATGAATCTCTAGATGAAATTACAATTCTACTTAGATAAAAAAATTTACCAATTATTTATATATCCTAATCTAACAAGTTTATAAATTTATTTATTTGTTTTTTTCTTAGTGAAAAACTAGGCTCCAGAAAAAAATATTTTCTATTAAATATCACAAAATAAATTTTAATATAAATTGCATCAAAAAAAAAATAACAGACACTAATAATAATGCAAAAAAAATAAAATAATGTATAATACATTTTTTATTTTATATTATTTTTGTTAGAAGATTAACACTAGAAAAAAAAATCATAACACATGCATTACGGATTGATATTATATAATAATAACATACTATTTAAAGAACTTCATATTATTAGATTCAAATCTTCATACAATATTACATTTAAATAATGCGAGAGTTTAGACTTACCTCGCTGCGAAGATGGATATCACGAAAACTAACTTCTATGATCTACTGATTTGAGCCACGAATTTGGAACCACTACAAAAAAACTCTAACTCTGACCTAATTCTCAAAAGAATGACTCACTTTTCTTCTTTTGTGTTTGCTCTATATCTTTCTCTCTGTATTTCTGTTTTTCTCTCTATATCTCTGTATATGTGTTTTTCTGTATCTGTCTGTGTTTTTATAATAATTTGGCTGAGAGTTTGATGCTAATTAAAAGGATAGTAATAGAGTTGGATTAGGATTTAGTTTGAAATATTGAGGGAATTGGGGTTGAGATAATGATTTAAAATAAATAAATAATAACAAAGAAAATTAACAAAAAAAAAACAAAAAAAAATGTTTAAAAAAAATCAAAAAGGAACGTCCAAAAGAAGTAAAAAAAAATCAAAATTAATGGGATGAGACTTTTTAGTAAAATAAGTTAGAAAGTTGGGAATAATTACGATAAGGTAAACAAATTTGAAATCTTTAGGACTCCTCTTTTCTTTTCTTTTTCTATACATTTTCATAATATTTTCTATATTATTATTATTTTTAAACTAGATAATTAACAAATAACTTAAATTCCCAACTTCTATTTATCAATTTTTTTTTTATTAAACTATAATTGATCTTATTAGTTTTATTAATTTACAATTTATTATTATTATTTTATTTTATTTTAAATATAACCCTTTTTTTTAAAAAAAAAAATTGGTGTTTGACTCTTTATATTTTGGTAAAAAATTAGGTGTTCACATGATTATTTCTATTTTTATATTCTAAGTACAATTATACATTTGAATATTTTCATTTTTATGTTCTCTAAATAATATAAGATGATAGTAAATTTTATTAATAAATGAAAATAAAAATTCTTATTCAAGAATACTTCATATGATATTCTTAATTTTCAATTGTTAAAGGTTTATTATTTTAATCTAATTTGACTATTTTTATGATAGTTCTCACCATATCAAATTTGTCAAAATTGGAGTTCTTGACAATTGATAATTCTGACAAAAATTATTTATCATGGGTACTCGATGTTGAAATTCACCTAGACGCTTAAGGTCTTATTACAACCATTACTGAGGGTAATGCAACATTGATTCAAGACAAAACGAAGACTGTGATTTTTATTCGTCATCATTTGGATGAAGGATTAAAAAGCTGAATATTTGACAGTGAAAGATTCACTTGAATTGTGGACTGATTTAAAGAAAATGTCACGACCCAAATCGTGTCGTGAGCGGCACCCACACTTACCCTCCTATGTGAGCGAACCAACCAATACAAAACCCAACATTTCAATATAATAACGGAGTATAATGCGGAAGACATAAACTCATTAATGAAAATCAATTAAATAACTTCTAAAAACTCAACAACTATTATTATCCCCAAAATCTGGAAGTCATCATCACAAGAACATCTATCTCAAATTACTAAATCTAAGAGTATCTAAGAAGCTAAAATAAATGAAAAGCTAGTCCATGCCGGAACTTCAAGGCATCAAGACACGAAGAAGAAGACCCAGTCCAAGCTAGAAACATTAGCTCACCCTGAAATCCGGTGTAATGAAGACTGGCTAGAGTTGCGGTTGAGTTGAAGACGACGGTACGTTTGCTGCACTCCACAAATAACAAAGAAAGAAACATACAAGTAGGGGTCAGTACCAACACAAGTACTGAGTAGGTATCATCGGCCAACTCAAAATAGAAAACAGTATATATCAGATAACATCATAAAATCAACCATATTACTCAACAGGTGAAAGCAACAAGTTCACAAATCATGTGTAACCACATCAAACACACCTATGAGAACTCAAGTCTCCACACCATACTCATTTGGGATATAGGTTCTTTTCATTCGAATTTATTAACATAATTTCAAGATTCATTATCTTTATTCCTCTTGTGTCGGTACGTGACACTCCGCTCCCCTACTACTATGTGTCGGAACGTGACACTCCGATCCCCTAATTCTACATGTCGATTCGTGACACCCGATCCCCTAATTCTACGTGTCGATTCGTGACATCCGATCCCCTAATTCTACGTGTCGGTTCGTGACACCCGATCCCCTAATTCTACATGTCGGTTCGTGACACCCGATCCCCTAATTCTACATTTCGGTTCGTGACACCCGCTCCACTAATCTCATTCTATTAATTCATCAATCCTTCTTTTATACCAAGGCATCATCAATCTCATTACTTTAGTTTATCAAGCCTTCTCTTATACCAAGGCATCATCAATCTCATTACTTTAGTTCATCAAGCCTTCTTTTATACCAAGGCATCATCATTAACAAGAGGTTTTCAAGATTTAGGATTCAATAGCTTCATCATGCTTATTTTATCACAATTATATAAACACATCATGCAAGCACACAATTAAGCATATAGAAGGGTTTTATAATACTACCCAATACATATCATTCGCTATTAAGAGTTTACTATGAAAAGCATAAACCATAACCTACCTCCACCGAAGAATTGAAATCAAGCAAGCTAATCCTCAAAGCTGCGTTTTTCCTCTCTCTTGATCGATCGTTCTCCCTCTCTTTGTTCTTTCTATTTTTCTTATTCAAACCCTCTTTCTTTTACCCTAATTATCATATAATTAAGTATAAAAGATGATGAATTAACCCATTAATTAATTCAAGGTTATCTCCTTTAACCCTCAAGAAATTGGATTATTAATATTAACCCACTAAATTTATAATTATAGCAGGAATAGTCCAAAAGGTCCCTTAAAATATTTAACAGAAATCCGACCCAACCTGGGATTACGCAGTCTGTGAAGGCCCGTCGTGCCTGCGACGGTCCGTCCTGCTGCTTCCGTCACAGAGTTCAGAGACTCAATTCCCTGAACAGTCTGTGACTGTCCATCGTACCCACGACGGTCCGTCCTGCCATGTCGTCACGAAGTTCAGAGAGTCGATTTCAGTACCCAAATTTCAGAATTCTAAGTATTTTGGAACGAGACCCCCTCGACGGTCCGTCGTGGGATCCGTCGACCAAGACAATTTTTCCAGAAATAAAATCTGCTGCTCAAAACGACTAAACAGGTCGTTACAGAAAATGTATGACTACCTTAAGGCAACAACATTGTCAAGTACTCGTTACACTTGCAATACAGGACTTTAGAACTGTTTGTGAATATAATTCTATTGTTTATAAAATAACTTTTCAACAAAAATTATGTGGAGAAAATATTACAAATGAGGATATGTTGGAAAATACTCTTACTAATTTTCATGTCCCAAATATGGTGTTACAGAAACCATACTGTAAAAGGATATTTAAAAAGTATTATGATTTAATCATATGCCTTCTTATGGCTGAGCAATATAATACTCTTTTGTTGAAAAATCATGAAGCTCGTTCCCACTGGAACTGCTCCATTACCGGAAGCACTCCATTATCGGAAGTAAATATGGTAGAAGCATATGGCCAGCTTGAAAGAAAAAATAAAAATTAAGTCCATAATAATGTGTGTGGGCGTGACAATTGTTGGAAAATTCTAGTATCTCAAAAGGAATTATTTATTGCTTATTATACTTGAAAGAGAATATTATTTTTTGTCCTAAATATTTTCTCTCCTGCATTATTATTACCCTTTAATCAGGGGCAGACCCATCCTTTACCGTGGGGGTGAACGTGCATCCGGTAACTTCCAAAAAAATCATATGTATATATGTGTATCTATTCTGAAAAACTGGTACAAACTAAGATACAACTAACAATGCACCCATAAAAAACGTAAAAGTGCTCTTGTGCAGTTTGTAGAAGGTAGAAATACCACCTTCTAGACCAGAGTTTGAATATCACTTAAGCCTATTTTTATTTTATGTTTAGCTTAGACCGTATATTTGAGCTATTGATGCACCGAAAACCTTTAAATCCTGGGTTCCTCTTTGCCTTTAATAAACCATCATTAATTGTGTGCAATGCATTTTACGGCCTTTGACTATTTCAACCATTAACATATTAGAGAGGTTACTAATTTCCTGTATAAATTTATTCTTATCAATGGTGAGGAAGAGTGAAGACAAGATAATAATTTTTCTTTTCATATATTCGCATCCTTAAGTGTTAGGTTGAGGAGCCTGATTAATTCTTCATTTATTCTCTGTAACGAAATATACTTTGAATCATTAATATATACTCCACCGTCGTGGAAGTTTACCCACGGGGTGTTACCACGAAATATTGGTTTCTCTCTTTCTCTCTCTAGATCTCTTTCTCTCTCTAGATCTCTCATCTCTCTCTCTCGAATGTTCTTGTGTTCTTCACTCATCAAGTGTGTGTGTGTGTGTATTCGATCCTAACAACTGGTGTCATAGCTAAGGAGATTCAACACGATCACTGAAGATTGATAGTTCAAAGCTTGGAATCAAGAAGTTTGATGGATTCGATTTCAGTTTCTGGAAGATGCAGATCTAAGATTATCTGTACCAGAAAGATCTTCACGAACCGTTGAGCGGGGTGAAGCCAGAATCCATGACGGAGGAGCAGTGGAAGCTCAAGGATCGCCAGGCTCTAGGGTTGATCCGGTTGACTTTGTCAAGAAACTTGGGGTTCAATATCGTGAAGGAGAAGACTACGTCCGATCTGTTGAAGGCACTTTCAAACATGTATGAAAAAACATCGGCGATGAACAAGGTATATTTGAAGCGTAGATTTTTCAATTTACAGATGTCTAAGAATGGATCTGTTTCTGATCATATAAATGAGTCAATATGATTGTGAGTCAACTCAATTCTGTGGATATTAATTTCGAAGAAGAAATTAAGGCGTTGATTTTGATGTCATCTCTGCCCGAGTCTTGGGATACTGTTGTTGTTGCAATTAGCAGTTCCCGTGGATTTGAGAAACTAAAGTTTGATGAAATCCGTGATGTTGTCCTTAGCGAAAGTATTCGCAAAGGAGAAGTGAGAGATTCATCGGGCAGTGCTCTCAGCGTTTACCGAAGGGTTAGAAGTAAGACGAAAGTCCAAAATCAACATGATCGATCAAAATCAAAGAATCGAGGAAAATCTCCGAACAGATCAACCGTGACTTGTTGGAACTATGGAGAAAAAGGGCACTTTCTGACGAGCTGTACAAAGACAAAGAAGAAACAGAATCAGAAATCTGGAGTTGACAATGATTCTGTAAATTCAGCAGTGGACATTAGAGGATGTCAGATATATTTCTGGGCTCAAGAAAAATCTGATCTCTGTTGGTCAGTTGGATGGCATGAGATATGCAGCAGAGTTTGGGAAAGGTTCGTTAAAAATTGTGAAAGGTGCTATGGTAGTAGATCGTGGCACCAAATCTGAAACCTTGTACACCACTGCAGGGTGTATTAACATGGTCGCTATTGCTGAAGGTGCTTCTGATTCATGTATGTGGCACAACAGACTTGGACACATGAGAGCTAAAAGGAATGAAGATGTTGGTTGCAAAAGGAGCATTAGAGGGCTTGAAGTCTGTTGATATGGGTCTTTGTGAGAGCTGTGTTATGGGCAAACAGAAAAGAGTAAGCTTCACAAAGACTCTTAGAGAGCCAAAGAAAGTGTGGTTGGAAATGGTCCATACAGATGTTTGGGGACCATCTCCAGTATCATCACTTGAAGGATCCAGATTCTATGTTACCTTCATTGATGATTCCAGCAGGAAGGTATGGGTTTACTTCTTGAAGTATAAGTCAGATGTGTTTGCAACTTTCAAGAAGTGGAAAGCTGAAGTTGAGAATTATACCGGTTTGAAAATCAAATGCCTAAGGTCTGATAATGGAGGAGAGTATGACAAACTAGAGTTCAAGGCATTCTGTTCAACTGAGGGAATCAGATTGATGTGAACAGTTCCTGGTAAGGCAAGGCAGAATGGAATTGCTGAGAGGATGAACAGAACATTGAATGAGCGTGCAAGGAGTATGAGGATACATTGTGGGTTGCTCAAAACATTTTGGGCGGATGCTGTGAGCACAACTGCATACTTGATCAACAGGGGACCATCAATTCCTTTTGGAGTTCAAGATTCCAGAGGAGGTGTGGACAGAAAAGAACTCAAGTACTCACACTTGAGGACTTTTGGTTGCACTGCTTATGTTCATGTTGATCCAGAAAAGAGAGACAGGATTGATGTCAAGGCTGTGAAGTGTTACTTCATAGGCTATGGTTCTAATTTATTTTGTTACAGGTTTTGGAATGAAAAGAACAGAAAGATCCTGAGACATTGTGACGTTACATTTGATGAGTCTGTCCTATACAAGGACAGAGAGCAGAAGGTTCTAGAGATTACAATGCAAGTGCGAGTTGAGGTTTAGTTGGAGAAGGTAACCCCAGAGATGTTGAACCAGATACTCAACCAACTCCTACTGAAGAATTTGAAGTGGAGCAAGTTACACCTGAGCAGGTGTTTAGGAGATCATCCAGGACCATCAGGGCACCAAATAGGTATTCACCTTCATTACACTATCTATTGCTGACTGATGAGGGGTAACCAGAGTCTTTTGATGAGGCCCTACAGGTGGATGATTTGATCAAGTGCGAGCAATCCATGGATGATGAGATGAGGTCACTTGAGAAGAATGACACAGGGGTGTCGATTGAGTTACCTGCAGGGAAGAGAGATTTGTTGAACAAGTGGATGTTCAGAATCAAGACTGAACCGAATGGCAAAAGAAGGTTCAATGCTCATTTAGTGGTTAAAGGATATTCACAAAGGAAAGGTATTGATTATGCTGAAATATTTTCTCGTGTTGTGAAGTTAACCTCTATTCGAATTCTGTTGAGTATTGTTGCATCGGAGAATTTGCATCTAGAGCAAATGGATGTAAAAACAACGTTTATATATGGAGATCTAGACAAAGAGATCTATATGCAGCAACCGGAAGGATTTGTGGTTCCAGGCAAGGAACACATGGTGCGCAAGCTCACCAGGAGCTTATATGGACTAAAGCAAGCACCAAGGCAGTAGTACAAGAAGTTTAACTCCTTTATGACCAAGAGTGGATTATGCAAAGCTGAAAAGGATCCGTGTTGTTAATCCAAGAAATACACTGATCCATATGTCTTTCTACTCTTGTATGTGGATGATATGTTGATTGCGGGATCTAGTATGAGGGAGATTAATAATCTGAAGACAAGGTTGTCTGCAGCGTTTGAGATTAAAGATTTGGGTCCAGCGAAGCACATTTTGGGGATGAGGATTTCTCGAGATAGATCTGCTGGCACTTTAAATCTATCTCAGGAGTTGTACATTGGGAAGGTGTTGAGCAGATTCAGGGTTAATGATGCTAAACCCAGGAATACTCTATTGGCAAATCACTTTAAATTGTCAAAGGAGCAGTCACCCAAGACAGCTGAGGAGTGTGAGCATATGACACTTGTTCCATATGCTTCAGCAGTTAGGAATTTGATGTATGCTATCGTCTGCACTAGACCTTATATAGCACATGCAGTGGGAGTTGTTAGTAGGTACATGGCGAACCCGGAGAAAGAGCATTGGGAAGCTGTGAACTGGCTTCTAAGATATATGAGAGGTACATCCAATACTTCACTTTGTTTTGGCAAAGGAAAGGTGACTCTACAGGGTTTTGTGGATGCTGATCTTGGTGGGGATGTGTACTCGAGCAAGAGTACATCCGGGTACATTTACACCATAGGTGGAACAGCACTGAGTTGGATGTCCAGGCTTCAGAAGTGTGTTTCTCTTTCATCTACTGAAGCTGAGTATGTGACAATAGCTGAAACTGGGAAAGAGATGATATGGCTGGCAGATTATCTGGAGGAATTGGGCAAGAAGCAGAGCGAGAAGATTCTTTACTCATATAGACAGAGTGTCATATAGTTGGTGAAAAATCCAGTCTATCATTTGAAGACAAAGCACATCAGAAGGTGGTACCATTTCACTCGCAGGGCAGTGGATGATGGTGATATGTGCTTGGAGAAGATAGAGGGTGCAAAGAACCCGACAGACATGTTGACGAAATGTGTTGATGTTGGGAAACTGGGGTTATGCAAAACCTCGGTTGGTCTTCTGTAGTTGTTGCTACAGATATTGCAGTACGGTAAAGATGTTGATGATTAAGAGATTCTTTTTGAGAATGTATTTTTTGGATGACTGAATCAGTTTCCAAGTGGGAGAATTGTTAGGTTGTGGAGCCTGATTAATATATACCCAACCGTCGTGGAAGTTTACCCACGGGGTGTTACCACGAAATATTGGTTTCTCTCTTTCTGTCTCTCTCGAAAGTTCTTGTGTTCTTCATTCATCAAGTGTGTGTGTGTGGATTTGATCCTAACATTAAGGACATTGTCTTTCGACATGCCTCAAGCTATGATAATTTCCTACAAGAGTTCGTGGTGAAGTATATGCCTTGGTGAATTTAGTACAAGTGTTTGTATTGAAGGTATTTTCCGTAAGAAATTCCAACAAGCTTAAGAATATTTACACTTTATCTTACGGAGAATAGTGATGAAGAATGCAAAACTGATATGGATTTGGAGACAAAGTAGATGCTCTATGACTTCTTACAGAGATGACCTTATCGTGCTTAAATTGGCACTGAAAATTTTAAGCAACTATAAGGAAAGATAAGTCATATCGTTCTTATTATTTTATTCGATTTCTTTGGTTTAATCTCTTAATTTTTATTTTAATTCACAAGTTGAATACTTTGATATCTGAATTCACGGTAGGATGAAATGGAGTTTGTACCGCATAAAGTTGATTCTTGGAAAATAATTGGACTGTTATATTCATGTTAATACGGTATTTAATAAAACTATATGTCTATATTTTTGATAAATTCGTGTGCGGAAAAATTAAGCCATTAATCCTTCAATAGAGAAGATTCGAAGAAATGACAATCCTGCTAAGTAAAAATAAATGTGACTAAGCGAATGACGTAAATTATTGTGGTTATTTCTCTAAGTGAATTTAATGGCTAATATGTGAAAATGAAAGATTGAGTACTAGATAAATTTGGTGCTACTACGCAATTTTGTGCTAACTAACATTATTTTGTGTTTTACACCCAAACTGAAAAATAAAAATGATTTTATATATGGTGGTGATTTTAGAAATACTCAAGTTATTACAATGAAAAAAATTCTTCTTATTAAACTCACATTATGAAAATATTGACATTATTTGAGATGTCGATATTTTTAAGATTTATGCTAGATTGATACTCGTGGATTTATGAGAAAAATTTGAATGAAGTTTTTATTGGAGTTTGACAATATGTTTGCAAATGTTGTTAGGAGAATGAGTATTTTATACTTAACTGATTGAGATAATTTTTGGCGTGTTAGACTTCTAGTTTATTTAGTTTAATTTTAAATTATCAATAAAATAAATTGGATATCTTGTAAATTTATTATTTTAATATTTTATGTACCTTTGGTATAATAATTATGTTTGAATTCCTTGTTAACGTTATCTTTTGAAAATTGTTAATTGAATTTAATCTGTAAATTTCTTCTAATGTCTGTAAGTGCAAGAAAATAATATTGTCATGAGAATTATTTTGAATGTGACCTTTATTATAATCCATACTTTTAAATCTATACATATATATACATACTTTTTATATATATATATATATATATATATATATATATATATATATATATATTAATGCATAAATATGCATTTTATATACAAAATTGAAAATGGTATGAACGGTGAAAAAGGTTATTCTTCTATTATGAAATATTTTAAAGTGTAGGTGTTACATTGAAAATGGTATGAACGGTGAAAAAAGTTATTCTTCTATTATGAAATATTTTAAAGTGTAGGTGTTACTTGTTAATGATGTATTATGACCTTAGGGATTTAAAGTTTATTGATTGTGTCTAGAGCCGTCAAGATGAGTTTGGTCCGTGAGGCCGGCTCAACCCAACTTTTGAAGTGGGATTGAATTTAATATTTTTGGCCCATTTATGATTTAGGATTTTTAGGCCGTCTCATTTGACCGTTGGCCTCGTAGGCCTAACCTACAAGTCTCAGAGGTCAGCCCGTGGGCTATTAACTTTTTAAAATATTTTTATATATATATTTTTGACAATTTTTTATTTGTAAAGATTTTATGAATAAATATTTCAAAAAATAAAACAACAAGTATTTTGCAATATTATCTTGCATGGTGAATTGTAGATGAAGATGAACTTCTTAAGGAAATAATATCTCATGTCGATTCAAATGTGATCGATGAGTGAAAGTAGAAGCGGAGTTGTAAAACGTTAATTAATGAGTCGTGTAATATTTAGAAATTTAAATATGTTAAGTTTTTAGGTTGCCTTATGTAGCTGGAAATCATTTAAACCAACTAGTTTTTTGTGGGACAAATTATGGAATGAACAACATTTATCCGCTAAATCTTACGTTGATTATTATGTATATTTTTATAACTATTCACCGAAGTGTGTGATTTATAATGAATTTTTTTTATGAATTAATATCGTGTTCGTAGATGTAAACATTCGAAAATCTTTCTAAGAGAGTAATATCGTTCATTTTATGGTTGAAGGACCAACCCGTCCCAATCCGTGTCCCGCTTAGGGCTGGGTTGGACTGCTATTTTATTGACCCTTTAATTAAAAGGGCCCGCCCGCCCCAACCCATTTAACTCTCTAGCCCGTTAGGGTTGGGTTGGGCAATCCCATTTTGACACCTCTAATTGCATCATAATATAATGTTGTATATACATATTTGTGGTAATCAATTGTTTTTTGACTGAATGCAATATTAGAGTTGGGAAAAATAAAATAAACTATTGTGGAATTTTTTAAAAGTGAAAATGCTTTCAATGTTCATGTTGTTGAAAATGATATTATATTGATTCTTGATAAATTATACGAATAGAGTCTTTTATAATACATGAGAGGTACATAAGTACAATGCTGAAAAGTGAATAGTTTGTTGTACAAAAGGGTACAATATATTATGAAAAAGGTAAAAGAAGTTGGTATATTTTTGTGAATGCCAAATATAAAAATAATTAATTGGAATTAGGTGTTATGGAGGTGATTGGTGATGAGACTAAGTGATTAAGATGACTATAAGTGTGTATTTCAATTTGAATAAAACCAATTTTTATGTGACTAAATTAGATACATTCTTTTGAGACAATGTGATAAAAATAATGCGGTGAGATGATTATTTACGTAAATAAATTATGTGTAGTCAGATGTGAATATGATCAATTCACTGACTAATAAAACATCAAGGGGAGTTAGACTTTTGTCATTTGAGAAGATCAACAATGATTGTAACAGTACAAAGTGTTGTCCCTCGTATGATGTGTGAATATAGTGCAACAGTCTGCAAGGCAAAGTGATGCTGAGTTAAGCTCTTAATCCAATTCATATCCTTTATAGGTGGTGTATTGCTCTACATAATACATTTGATGATTAAACCCATATGAGTGTAGAGTGGTGCCGCTTCTATGAAATTGTGACAGATTTCTAGAGAACTCATGAATACAAGGATACATGTATGGTCTCTTAGAGCAAAATTGCGAAAACGAAAAAAATTGTCCGAGTATAATGTGATAGAATAAGATGCTGGACTTACAAAAGAATTATTGATTCATAGAAGTTCTAAACTTCACCAATTGTTTTGTAAATTTAATCTTGTACTATCTAGGTCTTGTTCATAGTCTACGGACACCAGATTTGATGTATTGTACTCATATGTGACAACCCAGCAAAACTTCGTATTTCATTATATTCATTAATATTCCTTTTGAGATACGTAGGGAATTGTTGAAAATTTCTAGTATCTTAAAATGAATTATTTTATTTCCCATTATACTTGAAAGAGACTATTATTTTATGTCCTAAATATTTTATCTCCATAAATAATATTTTATTGCCATTATTATTATCCTTTAATAAGCAATTATATTTTGTTATAATATGACTGTTACAAAACGTCTCTTTGCTGAAATGAATCGACTTTGATTGATTAATTGTGTTCAATGCCTTTTATGACCTTTGACTATTTCAACCATTAACATATTAAAGAGCTTACTACTTTCCTATATGAATCTATTCTTACTAATGGTGAGGAAGAGTGAAAGACAAGATAACAATTTTTTCTTTTCATATATTCTTTTAATGGGTTTTCTTTTATTGAATTTTTATTCGTTTCTGCCTCCTAATTTTATACTAGAAGAGCTTGTTGAATCATGGGGGATGCACCCACAGGTGAAATATCCTTAAAGACAGTGTCTTTTGACATGCCTCAAGCTATGAGAATTTCCTATAAGAGTTCGTGATGAGTATATGGTTTAGTGAATTCAATATAAGTGTTTGTGTTGAAGGTATTTCCGCAAGAACTTCCAATAACAATGACAGAAAAATATATAATAATAATCATCGTAGTGGTCATTGTAAAAGAGAGAAAAATATGAGTTCTCAAAGTAATCCTTTAAGAAGTAACTGTCATCGTTGTGGCATGAAAGGTAATTGGAATAATGAATGTCGGACGCCTGAACATTTTGTCAAGCTTTATCAAAATTCCTTTAAAAAAAAAAGAATGTAGAGGTGGTAAATCTTCTTTTAGTGCTCGGGTGAAATCATATTTGACATTTGAAAATAATGTAATGACCTTCACAAATGTACAATAGTAATATTGGAGTGAATTTGACTCTGAAGAACGATGATTTAAAGGACCACAATGATATTACTCATTTGGAGGTTGAAGACTTCTTTGTAGATCGTAACTGATGTTTGATTTTATTTCATGATGTACAATACATGGTTTTTTTGTGTGTGCTTTTGATTATTTTTTTTACATCAGTTTTATTTTAATTTTTCTTTAAATTGATAATATTAAGACTTAAGTTTTATTCCAATGTTGCTAGTTATCTTATCTCTTATGATGTACTAATAAAATTTCTCAATTTTTAATTGAATTCAAGATGAGTAATGGACTCAAATTTCTCAATCTTTAATTTGCAACATTATTGACTCAAATTATAAGGTTGATAGCATAATTTTGGATTATACTAGACAATTCGTTTTGATAATGCTGGTAATTTACATCTCAATTTACTGATTATTGTATGTCCATTGGAATAACAGTTAACCATTCGATTGCTCATATTCATACCCAAAATGATCTAGCATAATCATTGATTAGACGTCTTCAGTTGATTGTCAGACCATTACTAATAAGGACAAAACTTTCTCTTTCGGTATGGGGGCATGCTATATTACATTCAACAATATTTGTGCGCATAAGACCAACCAGTTTTCATGATTTCTCCACTTTACAGTTGGCTTTTGGAACTCATCGTAAATTTTTTTAATGAGCGCTATATGTTTCAATTGCTCCGCCGCAACGCACAAAGATGGTTATCCAAAGAAGTTATGGAATATATGTTGGGTATATAATATCTCGCAACTAGAAAGCGACTAAAAGTAAGTGAAAATTTGGAAAAAGTTTGCATTTAGAATGTATAAGGAAATCTGGAAACTTTTAAGTTAAAAGTGAGTTTTAAGTCAATTTCAAACGATCATAAATCCTAGCTCAGGATGAGTTAGGTGTTGTTCAAGATATGGTAGAGAATATCTTGGAATGTTATGTCTAACGCCGACAAGTTTGTGCAATTTCGAGTTTGTATGAGAAGGTTATGACCTTTGAAAGTTGAGATATTAGAATAAGAAAAGTCTAAAAACCGAATTTAGAAGGGTAGTTTTGTCTTTCTCTTACCCAAATTAAGTAATTCATTTTTAGGAGTTTAAATGGGGTAAAGTCATATTTTAGACAATTTAGAAATGTGTTAATCGTGGTAGGGCTTGGAGAGAAAGAAAAGAGGAGAAAAGTGAAGAACGCTCAAGAATCACTTGTGAATTTCGTCAAGGGGTGATCCCTATAAGGTATGTGAGCTTCCGAAGAGTTGTTTTCATTCACCTACACACCAATCATGTTATTTTTAGCATAATTTTGTTCTTGAAATTTACAG
This sequence comes from Solanum lycopersicum, assembly GCF_036512215.1. NCBI lineage: Eukaryota > Viridiplantae > Streptophyta > Magnoliopsida > Solanales > Solanaceae > Solanum > Solanum lycopersicum. Next base: position 15,513,790 of record NC_090810.1, read on the forward strand.
ATTTAAGTTCTTGATGATTTCTAGAGAATTGTTCTTGAAGCTTCCTGATACGCTCAAACTTACTTCTCAAATAAAAAGTAAAGCGGTCGTGTCAAGTAAATAACCCAACTAGTGAGGTTGGGATCGTTCCCACGAGGAAAATAGTTTAGACTTAACTTTAACCTATTATTACTATTGTTCGGTCAATTACTTCCTTGGAAAGCAAAAACAATAAAAGGGGGGTTTCTAATTCCAAATGAATGAAAATAACTGACGAAATCGAAAGAGACACTTAACAGCTTTGAATGTTGGAGTTTAATCAATTAATCAAAGTAACTAGGGTTTACGTGTTCCCCAGAGGTTCATAACTTGATAATTCTAACTATAACAATTCTTTCCTAGTATCTTGCATGCAAAGTGATAAGTTATGTATTTCTAAATCCTTGGTCTGGCATCTAGAAAATCTCACTCCGCACCTTGGTCCGGATACGTGTGTTGCTTTCTTAACCCTTATCTTTACCTCATATTAAGCATTGTATTCGATATTTGACTAAGTTATTACCTCGTACCAATCAATACTAGTCTATTAGATAGTATACACTAAATTTATGTTGATAATTCTTTTCCTATTGTCACGACCCAAATCCGAGCCGCGACTGGCACCCACACTTACCCTCCTATGTGAGCGAACCAACCAATCTAAACCTTAACATTTCAATATAATATCAACAGAAAGTAATGCGGAAGACTTAAACTCATTAATAAAATCAATAACTATTATTATCCCCAAAATCTGGAAGTCATCATCACAAGAACATCTACGATCAAATGACTAAACTAAGAGTATTCTAAAAGCTAAAAATACATAAGAAGCTAGTCCATGCCGGAAGTTCAAGGCATCAAGACTTGAAGAAGAAGACCCAGTCCAAGCTAGAAGCATTAGCTCACCCTGAATATCCGGTATGACGAAGACTGGCTAGAATCACTGCTGAGTTGAAGATGACGGAACGTTTGCTGCACTCCACAAATAACCAGAAGAAAACATAAAAGTAGGGGTCAGTACAAACCACGGGTACTGAGTAGATATCATCGGTCAACTAAAATAGAGAACAGTATATATCAAGTAATATCATAAATCAACTATAAAACTCAACATGTAGCAACAACAGGTATTATAATCATCAATGAGTACCATCAAGTTCATCCATGAGGGCTCAAGCCTCAATACCATACTCATTTGGGAATAAAGTTCATTAGATTGAATATATTATCATCTTTCAAGATTCATTATCTTTCTTCCTCTTGTGTCGGTACGTGACACTCCGATCCCCTACTACTATGTATCGGTATGTGACACTTCGATCCCCTAATTCTACGTGTCAGTTCGTGACACCCGATCCCCTATATGTGTCGGTACGTGACACTCTGATCCCCTATATGTGTCGGTACGTGACACTCCGATCCCCTAATTCTACGTGTCGGTTCGTGACACCCGTCCCACTAATACTATGTGTCGGAACGTGACACTCCGATCCCCTATATGTGTCGGTACGTGACACTCCGATCCCCTAATTCTACGTGTCGGTTCGTGACACCCGTCCCACTAATACTATGTGTCGGAACGTGACACTCCGATCCACTAATACTATGTGTCAGAACGTGACACTCCGATCCACTAATACTATGTGTCGGAACGTGACACTCCGATCCCCTATATGTGTCGGAACGTGACACTCCGATCCCCTAATTCTACGTGTCGGTACGTGACACTCCGATCCCCTAATTCTATGTGTCGGAACGTGACACTCCGATCCGCTAATACTATGTGTCAGAACGTGACACTCCGATCCACTAATACTATGTGTCGGAACGTGACACTCCGATCCACTAATATCATTCTGTAAATCATCAAGCCTTCTCTATACCAAGGCATCATCAATCCCATTACTTTAATTCATCAAGCGTTCTTCTATACCAAGGCATCATCATTAATAATGTATATTAAAGTTTCTTTTCAAAATTTGGGATTCAATATTTTCATCATGCTTATCTTATCACCATCACATAATCATATTCATGCAAACATACAATTAAGCATATAGTAGGGTTTGCAATACTACCAATACATATCATTCTCTATTAAGAGTTTACTATGAAAGCATGAAAACCATAACCTACCTCCACCGAAGAATTGAAATCAAGCAAGTTAATCCTCAAAGCTTGGTGCTTTCCTCTTCTCTCGATCAACTTTCTCTCTCTTTCTCTTGTTCTTTCTATTTTCTTTTTTCAAATCCTCTTTCTTTTACCCTAATTAGTATATAATTAAGAATAAAAGATGGCAATAATACCCCACTAATTAACTTAAGGTTACCTCTTTTAACCCCCAAGAATTTGAGTTATTAATATAAACCCACGAACTTTATAATTAAGGCAAGAATAGTCAAAAACGTCCCTTAAAACTTAACCAGAAATCCGACTCCAACTGGGATTACGCAAGCTGTGACGGGCCGTCGCTCCTGCGACAGTCTGTCCTGCTGTCCGTTGCATAGTTCAGAAACTTGATTTTGGGTGAATGGTCTGTGACGGTCCGTCACACCTGTGACGGTCCGTCCTGCCACTCCATTACGAAGTTCAGAGAGTCGATTTTCAGTACCCAATTTCAGATTTTCTAAGTGTTTTGAAACGAGACCCTGCGACGGTCCGTCGTGCCCATAACGGTCCATCGTGGAGTCCGTCGCCTCAGCCTGTTTTTCCAGAAATAAAATCTGCTGCTCAAAACGACTAAACAGGTCGTTACACCTATTATCTACCTCCTTGGTCCGGCAAGTAGCATTAAGGCGAGTTCTAACGTTGGCCATCCGTTAAAAAGACTTCTAAGCGAAAGAATTATTAATACATGCAAGACACTATTCTAGAATTGTTATTTTAGTTAGGTTTTACATCATTATTTGCCTATGGTTCCCACAACCCTAGTTATGGAGTTTAGTTACCCATAGTCATAATCACAATATTCAAATATATGATATAAGAATTCATGTACTTACTTAAATGATAAAGAGTAAAATCCAAAAGTTTGCTTGATTAATCACTAAAAATCACCAACAATCACTTGAAAGAATCTCAAAGTAATCAAGAATCTCACAAAAAGTCTAATGATACTCAAAAGTCTAACACTAATATACAGAGTCTAATAATGATCCAGAGTCTAACAATATGGAGTCTAAACCCAAAAATGAGGTTTTTTAAACTATTTATAAAAAATAAAAACCTAATTAAACAAGGACTCTATTTGCTGGAAATCTGCCAATACGCGGCTGGGTCGACGGACCTCGCGACGGATCATCGTGGTCACGACGGACCGTCATGGACTCCGTCGTCCCATACTTATGCAATATCTTCTGCTGCTCTCTTCATTACCCTCGACGGCAAGTATGACGGACCGTCATAGGCACAACGGTAAGTCGACGTTCCAAAACACTTCAACTCTTCGAATATGGGTACTGGGATTACTTCTCTGATATTCATGACGAACCTGCAGGACGGACCGTCATTGACACGACGGACCGTCACAAGCTTCGTAACCCCACACTTGGTCAGACTTCCCCATCTTCCTTTAGCAGTTGCACTACGCTGCCACCTACGGACCGTCACAAGCACGACGGACCGTCACAAGTTCCGTAGGTGGTCTCTTCTGCATTTCTTCACTCAAAATCTCCGCATTCATCTTTGGATAGATTTCCTGCAAAATAAAGAGAAACTTATATAAAAATTAGCACAAAAAGGCTTTTGGACACACTAAACTTAAGGAAAAAGTATTAATAATACCGTGAAACCACGGTATATCAATACCCTCAACTTAAATTCGTTGTTTGTCCTCAAGTGATGCACTATGACTCAATACAAAATCTTTTATACAATAGTATCCATGTTTTATCCTTTGCAATCATTTGGCTATCAATCCCGATTAATCTCATCAAATCTATGCATACTATCACTATTAGGCTTGAATTGTGTGGGATCAGAACATGACAAAGACTCACAATGCACAAACACCTATCCTCTTCAATTTCTCACCGAGATGCTAACAATTCCGGTATTACAACTAGTGTCCTCATTTTAAAACAAAATCCTCATTTTTGACACAATGATTTCAGTTTGAGTATAAGGATTACTTTTCAACATTCGCTCTCAGAACAAAGTCACACTCATTCATACCTATTGCCATAAGCTTGCCCTTATTTTCACTGCATTAGGTTCGCTATACAACCCTTAGGATCACGATAGGACTTTCTTAGCTTGTAACATAGGCTCAGGGTCAGGTAGGGTATATTTAGGTATACTTTAGTGACTTTTTGCCCTCCTTGACATATAGGCTAAATCTACCACTTTCTATCATTTTATCTCGCCCAGTTTCTCATATTCTTTCACCTTGCTATTTTCTCTTCTTTTTTAATTTGTGTAAATGTCTCTCTTCTTTTCTTACTTGTATTTCTTCTATATTTTTCTTTTTCTTAACATTTCTTTCAACTAATTCTTGAGTCACTTTACTTTTGTTCTTTCTTTCTCTTTGTTCTTTTAACCCCACTTTCCAGAGAATTCCTCATAATAGCCACTCTCAAATCATGGCTTTGCCATGAGTCAAGGTACACAATACCCAAAGTTGGGTCAGGGCCATAGCGAAGGTTGTTTACTGCATTAGCCACCCTCAACTTATGATTTTGGCATAAGTTGAGGTGCACATGTCTAAGGAAGGACCAGTGCCAACACATTATTCCCAGAAAAGATCAATTGGGGTGAAAAAGAAAGGTCTAGTTTAAGCTCAGATCATTTGGATCAAAGAAGGATAAATTTCATTTAGTTTGCTTTTATTTAGGCCAAAAATGGGCTACATTGAATAAGGGCCTGTGATCCTTTCCTAATTGTCTATTATAGCTTACTTTTATCACGATTAACCAGGAAAGTTCTAGATCAGTACAAATAGTGGACTATTCAAATCTTCCTCACACTCACTTGAAATCTCATCACTCTACCAGATTATCAGACACCTAGTTCGAATTTCAGACTTAGGGTAATGCAATGGTGTACCTCTATGTAATGCTTAAAGCCACACATTTATCAGTTACTATGCCTAGTCATCCATCATTTTCCAATTTGTCAGGATATAATTTTAGCCATCATGCTCCAGAATTAAACTATATACAAAAGATAAAGACATGCCGGTTCAACAGAAAAAGTAATCAGTCTTTTGGGGAAAAAGAACACAGGCAAGAAATCCCCAAAAGAGGATACTGAATTGGGCTACTCAGACTTCACCCTAACACCCACTTTCCATTTACCCCACCCCCAACAAAAAAAACATGCAATTGTCCCCAATGCATAAAAATTTAAATACTAGAGTGGTAGGTGAAGCAAACCTGTGGCGCAAAGCGCCGTCGATTAGCAAGCAGGTGGGTCCAGTTGCCCGGAACCCACGTCCTCTGCAATCTGGACACCCTCAGTGGCTTCCTCAGCAACAACTGCACTATCAGTAGTGCCTTCGCTCTCTCCATAGTTCGTGAGCTAGACGCCCCAACCACTAACTCTGATGCTCTTATCTGGTGCGCCTCCTCCTCAGCAAGTGAGGCTCTCCTCGCAGCCTCCATCTCACGACGCTCCTTCTTCCGTGCTCGCACCTCTTTCTCTGCTCGACCCCTACGCCTCTTGGAATGCTCTCGAGGGTGAGGTGGTGGAATCTCTGAGGTGGCGAATAGGGCCGCCAACACTGTGTCTTCAGCAGGCTCGACAGAAAAAGCCTCAGATCAGGCACCCTAGTCTCTAAGATTGTGTCAATATCTGCGCGAAGGCTGTCGACCGCAGCCTGAAGAGTCGACACATCTATCGGAGGGGCTGGCCGGGCTAGCACCCGCTACTCATCCAAGCGCTGGTGAACCTCAACGATCTTCCGCTCTGTATACTGGATCATTTTCCCCTCCAGGCGCTCTTATGTCTCGGTAATGGACCACTTCATCCATGGCTGGATATGATGCAGAAGTGTATCCATTTGCGCCTCTAATTTTTGGACCCTAGCAAGCGGGACCAACGTGGGTAGAGGGGCTATGCTAGAGGAGCTCGGGGCAGTGCTATTACCCGGGATAGACTCGACCAGAGTAGTGTCACTGGACGCCACCTGCGTATCCGTGCGGGCCTGGGCTACCGTCTCAGTAAGATCGTCAGCAAGTGGGGGCAGCTCTGGACGGGGTCCTCTGCATGGAACAAACCCATTGGCCTCATCAAAGATGAGGCCGACATCAACAGTGCCCCGCGGGGTCTTGAGCTGATCTATGTGCCATATAGGCACATTTGCGTACCTGCAGAGAGAAAAGATCATGCACTGAAAAGGGTAAGTAAATGTGACCTTGAAAGCCCTCTCATGCATGAATGCCTGTAGAAGCCACGCAAAATCCACCTCGAACCCGGCTATCATCGCCGCCATCAACACTGCTCGATCCCATGTAACGATATTATCAGTGGCTGTGGGGGAAAGGCAGTTGTGAACAATCAGCCACAAGAACTTTGCCGTGAAAGTTAGGTTGGCCTTCTTGATGCCCACTTTGGCTCGGTCACCCTGTCGGCACCCTTTCCATCAACTGAAAGGTGCAGGGCCATCCACCTCTTGGTGGTCTCTCTAGCGATGGCTCGCGCATGAACTGGCCATCTTTAACCAGCTGCCATCGGTAGTCAAACTCGGCAGTGAGAGGGGTCCGAGTAGCATCAACACCCTCGCGTATATAAACCGGCGAATGGCAGGCATGGAAATGTCAACCTGCACACCCCGTACTCGGACCTGCTCCAGTGGGGCCTGTTTGGCGGGTGCCAGCCCGCCTATCTATCTGTGATCGGATAGTCTCTACCTAGGATGCGTAGAACTCTCAGACCATTTCTTCACTGTAACGTCCCAATGGACGTGCTGTCCACTCCAGGCGATGCCTGGTGAAGAGATTATGGATCTCAGGAATCGTCAGGAGACTCCCTGTAAGAACCCGCTGCTCCAAGGTGAGTGTTCGAGTCATAACTCCTTTTTCAGTCAGGAACTTGGCGTTGGAGTAGACTTGAAATTGCCCGTCGACATACCACTGATTGGGCTGGTCCGTAACTGGGGTGGGGGCCTGAGCTGGTGAACCTAATGTGGATTCCGAACTGTCAGCCTCATCAGACGAGGCCGACGCTGCAGCGGTGGTGGGAACCTCAGCAGAGCCAGAGGCTTTCTCCGACCACGATACTCCTATAGAGACAGACGCTCCTTCTTCATTTGTGGCTGACCCAGAGGGTGTGCTGCTCAGTGTGCGCTCCTCATCAGCTGGGAGGCAGTGACTACGCCGGACGCCACCTTTTTGGGTGTGGCTTTGGGGGCATGTGAAGCATGGGAAGGGGTGGAACTGCCTGGGGGCACGTACTGGGGGTCACTCTCATCATCAGAGCCAATGACCATGCGGGCAGACGGGGCGACAGACTTCGATTGCCCGCGCGCATAGATTCGATCTTGCTTGGGTGCCATAGTAGATAGTACCTGTAAAGGATCAATATTAGTACGAGTAGTGGCAAACAAGACAAGCAAAACCACACAAAAAATTAAATAATATGATATTTCTATAGTAACAGTGAAACACGACGGGCCAGGTGACGGCTCGTCGTGAATATGACGGACCGTCATGGTGTCCGTCGTGTCTTACTTAGACTGTGTATATATGGAGAACCCTGAAGGAGAGTCTCTTACTAGTATAATGGTATGTGCAGGATGGACCATCATAGGTACGACGGTCCGTCGTAGGTGTCCGTCAGAGGACACTTGGAAAAAAATATGGAGACCCTTAGGAGAGGGTCTTTGACCGTCATAAAGGTCATGTAGGACAGACCGTCGTGAAGACGACGGTCCATCACATGTGTCCGTTGAAGGACACTTAGAAAAATGGAGAGAGACCTTTAGAAATAAGGTCTCTGACAACCAGAACGGTTGTGCAGGACGGACCGTCGTGAAGATGACAGTCCGTCACATGTGTCCGTTGGGGGACACTTAGAAAAAATGGGCAGTGGGGTGTTAGGGATTTTGGAACGGACCCTACGACGGTCCGTCGTGGGTACGACGGTCCGTCATCGGGGTCTCGTTCTGTAGATCAGTGACAGAACTGGGGTACCCCATTCATCTCCGATGAACCCAAATCAAACTTGTAGTGTTTTGGACATACATTTGTCTAACCCAACTACCTAGGAAACTAGCAATGCAAAAACACCTATGTCTAGGGTTGTAAACACGACAATTTCGAATATTTTTTACCTAGATTAGACAGAATCTTATATATAAGAAACGAACATATCACAAACAACTAAGCTAATACTAATTAATAAACAAAAATGCAAGATAAATGAGTAGAAATTAGAGACACATACCTTAGAATTGGAGAAAAACAAGATGCGCAAGTACTCGGTCACCAAGAAGACACCCACAACAGCAACTCCGACTAGTAGATGATAACTTTTAGGGCTTTGGAGAATTTGGGGGGGGGGGGGCAATGATCGGTTGATAGAGGGAGAGATTTTTCAAGTTGAAAAGGGAGGGAAATAGGGGGAGTAGTGAAGGAATAGGGGTGAAATGAGGGGTTGGGGAGTTTAAACGGTATGATTTTGAAAAAGACTCCAGCCTGGTCGGGTCGGGTACGCCTCATTAATGACGCGACGACTCCCCAACGATGGTCCATCTCAGTTGTGACGATCCGTCGTTGGGTTCGTCGTGTGTGCCCTAGTTTGAGAATAACATAAAGATGTACCTGGCACGACGGATGCATATGACGGTCCGTCTCAGGCGCAACGGTCCGTCGCTGTATCCGTCAGTGACTGCTGCAGAGTAATTTTTTGCACAATTTCCTGGTGATGTGCCTGCAAATTTAAAACCCATTAGTAGAAAAATGCTACCATTACTAAAAAGACTATAAGTATTGGGTTGCCTCCCAACAAGTTCCTGATTTAATATCGCGGCACGACTGAGGACACTTGATTACTCAGACTTCATCAAGATGGTTTGCCTCCACTTTATTCCCCGATCCTTTATGCCCAAAATAGAGTTTTATTCGTTCTCTATTCGTCTTTAACCGCACTCCCTCCTTGTCTTTTAACTCAACTGCTCCATGAGGGAATACTTGGGTAATCAACTAAGGGCCAGTCCATTTGGACTTGAGCTTGCCAAGAAGACAAGGCACCCCAGAACTGTCTACAAGCACCAAATCCCCAACCATAAACTCTTGTTTTGCACTTTTTTCTTTATTCTCTTTATTCATCTTTTCTTTGTAGGATATGGTTGATACCGATTGGAGCTCACCACTCTGCCTCATGGTCCTACAAACGTTGAAGGTCGCTTCTTCATTGTTCAACCGAAATTTCATCTGCCCCTTTTCCATATCAACTAAGGCTCTACCTATAGCAAGGAATGACCTCCCAAGAATAATAGGCACTTCAAAATCGACTTCACAATCAAGAATAACAAAATCAGCCGGAAAGATGAATGACTCCACTTTTACTAGCACATCATGGAGTATCCCTATAGGGCTTTTCACTGTCCGATCATCCATCAGTAGCCGCATCGCAGTGGGTTTTGGATCCCCCAAACCCAACTTCTTGTAGATCGAGAGGGGCATGAGATTTATGCATGCCCCCAGATCACATAATGCTTTCGCAAAATGTAATGACCCAACTGTACAAGGAATAGTGAACGCACACGGATCTTCTTTCTTTTGTACGAGGGACCTTGTAGCAATAGCACTATAATGCTGCAGTCTATCATCATCCTCAAAAGTTACCGATCTTTGCTTTGTGACCAGATCTTTCATAAACTTGGCGTAACCGGGCATTTGTTCTAAAGCTTCTACCAAAGGGACATTGATAGAAAGTTGCTTCAACATTGTTATAAAACGTCGATATTTACCATCCTCGGTCTATTTCACTTATCTCTGAGGGAAGGGTGATGGTGGTATAGGCATGAGATTACCTTCATAGGGACCTATGTATCTTTTCCAATGCTCTCTTCTGCTTCACCACTACCCTTTACCACCTTATCATCATCGTTCTCACCTTTTCCTCATTAGACGGTATAGGTGGGTCAATGGTTTGCTTACCACCCCGAGTAGTGATTACCATACAGTACGCATCATTTTTTAGATTTTGGACAGCGTTGCTAGGAAGAGTGCCCGGTTGCCGTGTGTTCACTGTCGCAGATAATTGGTCCATTTGCAACTCGATCTGCTTAATCGATATTGCATGTGTATCAACTTTTTGCCCAGCACTTGATAAATCACACCTTAACTCTTTAATGTGCTCATTACTAGCATCGAACCTCCTCATCATTTTGTGAAACATATCCTCAACTCGCGCCATACTATCTCCACCATCCCTAGGAGTAACTTCATGATTTTGAGGAGGGACATAGGGCCCATTCCTATCATTTCTCTTACCGTAGTTACCCCTGTTGAAGTTGTTGTCGCGGTTATAGTTTCTATCTTGGACGTAATGACCCTCACGATTATAGTTACCATAGTTCCGACCATGGTTCCCTTGACCTTGGCGCCAATTATCCTGATTTGAGCCTTGGGTGCTCGGTCGGAAACCCCGCGTCTGCTCATTTACTGCACAAGTTTCCTCCGCATAATAGCATTCATCATTAGGAGGTGGTGGTTAAGCCAAGTCGTTGACTGCATTTATCTTTTCTGCACCCCCAATACATGTTTTAGTACCAACCCAAGATCAGTTCTCATGTGAGCCATTTCTTCGTGAATCTCATCTGTGGCTGGGTTGTGAGTGGACTGTACTGCGAAGGTGTTTCTCCCTGTATCAGACTTCCTAGTACTCCAAGCTTTATTATTCTGGGAGATTTTCTCTAATTTTTTAGCAATCTCAGCATAAGGACACTCCCCATAAGATCCACCTTCTATCGTGTCCAACACCGCTTTATTATTATCATTCTGTCCCCGATAGAAGTATTCCTTCAGTGACTCATCATCGATACGGTGATTTGGAACACTTCTCAAGAATGAGGTGAATCTATCCCAAGAACTACTAACTGACTCTCCTGGTAGTGCCACAAATTTATTCACTCTGTATTTGTGGTTTAGTTTCTTGGAGACCTGATAGTAGCGTGCTAAGAAAACATCCCTTAGTTGGTTCCAAGTGAATATTGAGTTATATGGGAGCTCAGTAAACCATATAGCAGCCTCTCCCGTCAGTGAGAGAGGAAACACTCTGAGCCCTATTACATCTAAATCCAAATCAGGCCTCCCTACACAGCTTTTACACACTGCCCTTACCTTAGCTATATGGGCATGTGGATCCTCAGAAGGTAGCACTGAAAAAAAACCTCTGGCAGTAAGCATTTGCATCAGGCTACTAGTTACCACAAAAGTATGGTATGTGGGTAGGGGAGGACAAACAAGTGCCCATCGGAGTCTGCTATGTTATCATAGCCTCTATAGTATGCTTGGGCCGTGGAGCGGGATTTTGTCCCCTTTGTTGGTGTTCAACCGGAGCATCGGGTAACAACTAACCATGAACATCAACCGGAGCTGGGATGTTCTGGTTCGGATTATCATCATTTATTCCCAAGTTTCGATTCATATTGCTTAGTGTACGCTCTAATTCGTGATCGTAGGGAAACATGGGTTCTCTTCATCTCCGTGTATTTGGCATACAAGGAGGATAGTTCTGAAAAAAATCAAAAACAATAAAACAAAGTAAAATCAAGAAAATATCAACTAAACTATAGTAATAAGTTCAAGTTAATCTAAAAGCTATAATCCCCGGCAGCGGCGCCAAAATTTGATACGCTCAAACTTACTTCTCAAATAAGAAGTAAAGCGGTCGTGTCAAGTAAATAACCAAACTAGTGAGGTAGGGATCATTCCCATGAGGAAAATAGTTTAGATTTAACTTTAACCTATTATTACTATTGTTCGATCAATTACTTCCTTGGAAAGCAAAAACAATAAAAAGGGGGGGTTTCTAATTCTAAATGAATGAAAATAACTGACGAAATTGAAAGAGACACTTAACAGCTTTGAATGTTGGAGTTTAATCAATTAATCAAAGTAACTAGGGTTTACGTGTTCCCCACAAGTTCATAACTTGATTATTTTAACTATAACAATTCTTTCCTAGTATCTTGCACGCAAAGTGATAAGTTATATATTTCTAAATCCTTTGTCCGGCATCTAGACAATCTCACTCCACACCTTGGTCCGGCTACGTGTGTTGCTTTCCTAACCCTTATCATTACCGCATATTTAGCATCGTATTCGATATTTGACTAAGTTATTACCTCATACCAATCAATACTAGCCTATTAGATAGTATACACTAAATCTATGTTTATAATTCTTTTTCTATTATCTACCTCCTTGGTCCGGCAAGTAGTATTAAGGCGAGTTCTAATGTTGGCCATCCGTTAAAAAGACTTCTAAGCAAAAGAATTATTAATACATGCAATACACTATTCTAGAATTGTTATTTTAGTTAGGTTTTACCTCATTCTTTGCCTATGTTTCCCACAACCCTAGTTATGGAGTTTAGTTACCCATAGTCATAATCACAATATTCAAATATATGATATACGAATTCATGTACTTACTTCAATGAGAAAGAGTAAAATCCAAAAGTTTGCTTGATTAATCACCAAAAATCACCAACAATCACTTGCAAGAATCTCAAAATAATCAAGAATCTCACAAAAAGTCTAATGATACTCAAAAGTCTAACACTAATATATAGAGTCTAATAATGATCCAGAGTCTAACAATACGGAGTCTAACCCCAAAAACAAGGTTTTTCAAACTATTTATAAAAAATAAAAACCTAATTAAACAAGGACTCTATTTGCTGGAAACCTGCCAAAATGCGGCTGGGTCGACAGACCTCGCGACGGATCATCGTGGTCACGACGGACCGTCATGGACTCCGTCGTCCCATACTTATGCAATTTCTTCTTCTGCTCTCTGCATTACCCTCAACGGGAAGTATGACGGACCGTCATAGGCACAACGGTCCGTCGAGGGTCTTCGTTCCAAAACAACTTCAACTCTTGGAATATGGGTACTGGGATTACTTCTCCGAACTTCATGACGAACTGCAGGATGGACAGTCATAGACACGACGGACCGTCACAATCTTCGTAACCCCACACTTGGTCAGACTTCCCCATCTTCTTTCAGCAGCTGCACTATGCTGCCACCTACGGACCGTCACAAGCACGGCGGACCGTCACAAGCACGACGGACCGTCACAAGCTCCGTAGGTGGTCTCTTCTGCATTTCTTCACTCAATATCTCCGCATACATCTTTGGACAAATTTCCTGCAAAATAAAGAGAAACTTATATAAAAATTAGCACAAAAAGGCTTTTGGACACAATAAACTTAAGGAAAAAGTATTAATAATACCATGAAACCACGGTATATCACTTCCTATGGATAAACTTTTGATGTTAAGATTCTCGTTGGGTCAACTCTAGATGACCGTATCCCTTAGGATATAAAGGGTTACATGAGACTAAGCAGTCCAATTAAAGGTAACTGAATCTACTTTGTAATGTCAAAAATTTTGCATTAATCCGATTTCTCAGTAAACGTTATGAGTGTTTTAGTACCCTATAGAGTGCTGTTACGAATTAGCCGATGGAAAACATTAAAAAGGGTTGTTTTTGTTTTTTTACCTCCAAGAAAATCCTAAACGAATTTCTTGACTAATAAAATGGTTAAAACAATAAGATTTTCATCTTCCCTAAGGAAAATCATAAATTCTTGGCCATAGAGATTTCAAGAAACTAATTCAAGATCTCAAAAAAGTTTTCTTGATCGTTTACCATCAAGCTAGGGTTTCAAGGCTTCTATTCAAGTTCTTATTCAAGATTCTTCAAGAACTTGTTCTTTCTATCTAAAATCATAAAGATCATGAGATCTTTTGTATCACAAATCATGATCCTTGAATTCATAATTCAACATAAGGAAAGGCAAGAGTCAAGTCAAGAAGTCAAAATTTAAGTCAAGATAAGTTCTTAAAGTTTTTTAAAGAGCCTTCGGGCTAGTTTTCAGAAAAGAGTAATAGCTTTCTGAATAAAGCAAATAGGGAAACTAATATTTCCAAGATATCCTTCGAGCTATGTTTTTGGGCACTAGTCTAAAAAAATATTGAAGAAATATATTTTATAAACATAAGAGCCAGTATATTTTGGGAGTAGTATTGAGCACCGAATTGGGGATGAACATGAGTTCAAATAACTCACATCTCCAGAAAACCATGTAGACACCATGGGTAGAAAAGGGTCATACATTTTGGATGAATCCTTTTCACAGTAGACTAGTGGATCCATTAGGCAGTTCAGGTCCGCTACCTTTGTCCAGGTATAGGATGCGCCAGCATTGTGAGGTAGATTGTTGTATCATCCCTATAGCTCTTATGTGATGGTTGTTGGGTTAGAGAAACTTCCAACTCAGTATTTTGTATTTTTATATAGATCATAAATATTTGTATTATTATATACATTATAGATTTCATATTATATCTTTGTTGACATACAGAGTTCTCATTGCATTTCTGAATACATAGAGTTGAAAATAAGGTTTTAAAGCTTTTATTTATATTGCATTTATTCACACTACTTTATATTGAAATCTGTTGAGTTCAGTTGAGTTAAGTAAAACCCAGGTAAGTTTTTTTTCTAGACTCTTTTCAAGCCTTATGTTTAGCATTCAAACTTGCGTTATCGTACATTCAATGTTTTGATGCCATTGGCCTGCATCATCTTATGATGCAAATGCATGTAACCAAGATCAACAAGCAACACATCGTTGATCCAGTGAGCACTCCAGAGTCAGTTGGTGAGCCTCCTTGCAGTTCAGAGGACTCCTTTTTATTTATTCCAGTTATTATATTAGTTCATTAGGATGTTGTAGGGCTTGTCATGATGTCCTTCTCAGCTTTCTATAGGCTTCATAGATAGTTAGTCAAATATTAGTTCATTCATCATTATCTTTTTATTGACTTATCTTCAGATTTGAGTTTCCACTTTGCCTAAGTTAAATGTTTACTTTTCAAAGATATTATGAATTCAATTGACATAGTTAGGTTATTTAGCATTTGAACACTTTTGTTTATGCTTAAACTCTTCCACTGAGTAAGTAATCCATGCCAAAGGTTGCTTGGGGACATCATTGTTCTTGAGTGTGCCCACGCACACAGTGTAGGTTTGGGACGTGAAAACCTTGGTATCACAACGAGGTTTTAAGAGTGCTAGGGAGTCTATGAAGTCGTTTCTGTAGAGTCTTCGTTATCGGTGTGAAGCGCGCCACATCTATATTTAGGAGGTTGCAACATATAGGAAATTCCTCACTTTTTTCATACTCATTTCGTGCGTTTGGGTTTATCTCTAAAAGTTTCTTTCTAACTCGTGCTTACGCGTGACTGATTGTGAGTTAGGCTTTGTTTGAGGTGGCCTTTTTGAGGCATTTTTTTTCCCTGTCATCTAAGAGAAGCTAAAGAGATAGTTGTTGGCATGAGGAGTAGAACAAGTTTTTTTGTTGTTGGGTTGACTCATCCGTCAAGTAAAGAAAGTCAAATAACTATGCTAATAGGTGACATGGACTCAATAAGGCTGATGATACATGCGCAACAGGTTGAGGAAGACCAGCTGACAGATAGATAAGAGTTCAAGAATAAAAGGTCTTAGACATAAGGAACGAGTCCGAGCAACAAAAAAATAATGTGAATTGGTTTTCTTTCTAAAGAAAGCAGAAAGGACATGCTTCATCATCTTCTAGTGCACCTACACCATAGAACTAATGTGTGTATAATACTCAGGTTTCTCAGATTTTATATCTACACTTGCGTATTCGCAAGGTGGTAAAGAACAATGGGGCACTTAGACTCCTGCATATTCTAAGTATGGTAGGAGCCACTAAGGGGTATGTCGTGATGGATTCACTTATTTCTTCAAGTGTGACCAGGATGGTCATTTATAAGAGAACATTCTAAGAACACACAGAGAAATGATAAAGAGGGAGATAGAGCCCAACATTTTTCAATTTTTTCACCGAATAGAGTTATATCTGGATAAGCTACTTCAGGGGCGGATAGAGAAGAAAACCATGTGTTTATGCTATCACTAGTCTCCAAGAGCAAGAAGATTCACCAGATGTTGTAAGTGGTATGATCCAAGTCTTCAGTTTTGATGTTTTTCTAAAGCAACATCTTGATCCCTTCAGTGTTTACATGTGTTAATAATTCTATTCTAGGAGAGAGGGTCTATCGTGATTGTATGATTTCCCGTCAATCACAAGAGTACTATGTATGACTTAGTTTAGTTAGACATGGTAGAGTTTAATGTCATTCTATGTATGGACTGACTTCATGACTATTATACATCAATAGATTTCAACACTCTAGTAGTCAAGTAAAAAATTTCTAGTAAACCAGTTATAGAGTGGAAAAACAGTTCAACAGTGCCTATGGGTTATTTCATTTCGTACCTTAAGTCAAAGAAGTTAGTTTCCTAGGGGTGTTCATATAAGTTATTCTGAGATAATGACTAATTTGTTGAGATACCTCATATGTAGTAAGTTTTAATAGTAAAAGAATTTCCAGAAGTCTTTTAAGATAATCTTCCCAATTTCCCTCCTGAGAGAGATAGATTTTGGTATAAATGTTCTCCCAAATACCCGCCCTATATCTATGTTGCCATACATAATGGCACCAACAATTTGAAAGAGATTAAGGAAAAGATGTAACACCTCTTAGAGAAGGGTTTTATTCGACCAAGTGTTCTTAGTTTGGGGCATTCCGGTCTTGTTTGTGAGAAAGAAAAAATGTTTCCCTTAGGATGTGTATAGATGATCGTCAGTTGAACAAGGTCACCATCAAGAGAAAGTATCCTATTCCAAGGATAGATGATTTATTTGATCAACTACAGGGTGCCACCTATTTTCTAAGATTGATCTCATATCTGGCTACCATCAGTTAAGAGCAAGCCCAAAGGAAGCCTTCAGAATCCGATATGGTCATTATGAGTTTTTGTAAATCTCAGATATAACTACCATTAGTTAAGAGTAAGGAAATGTTATATTTCAAAGATAACCTTCAGAACTCGATATGGTCATTATGAGTTTTTGGTCACGTCCTTTGGTTTGACCGATGCGCCTGCAAACTTTCATGGACCTTATGAATAGAGTATTCAAACCTTATTTAGATATGTTTGTTATCATCTTCATTAATGACGTATTCATTTATTCAAGAAATGAAGAAGATCATGCTAGTCATCTCAGAATAGTTGTTCAGACTTTGAAAGATAGAGAGTTATATGCTAAGTTCTATAAATGTGAGTTTTGGCTTGAGTGTTTGGAATTCTTAGGCCGGATATTGTCTAGAGAGGGAATTAAAGTTGATACTCAGAAAATTGAGGCAGTGTACTATTGGCCAAGATTCACATCTCCAATTGATATTAGGATTTTCTTGGGTTTAGATGACTATTATAGATGGTTTGTAGAGGGTTTCCCATCTATTTAGTCCCCTTTGACCAAGTTAACTCAGAAGACAGTAAGTTCCAATGGTGTGAAGCTTGTGACAAAAGCTTTTAGGAATTTAAAAGACGTTGACTACTTCCCCAATTTTGATCTTACGAGAAGGTACTCAAGGTTTTGTGGTGTATTGTGATGCATATAGAGTGATTTTGTGTTTTATGTTAATGCAGAATGACAAAGTTATATCTTATGCCTCAAGAAGGTTGAAAATTCATGAGAAGAAATATATAATCCATGACTTGGAGTTGGTTGCGGTAGTATTCCCTTGAAGATTTGACATCATTATTTGTATGGTGTTCATGTTGTTGTATGCACTGACCATGAGATCCTACAATATGTGTTCACTCAGAGAGAACTTAATATCAGATAAAGGAGGTTGTTAGAATTTCTCAAGGATTATGATATGAGTATTCTTTGTCGTGCAAGTAAGGCTAATGTTATTTCTGATGCCTTAAGCGGGTTGTATATGGGCAATACCGTCCATCTTGAATAAGAGAAGAAAGAACTAGCCAAAGATGTGCATAGACTGGCACGCTCAGGAGTCCTACTCATGGATTCCACAGAAGGAGGAATAGTGGTAATGAATGGGGCCGAGTCTTCATTAGAGTAAAGCAAGACCAAGATCCCATTTTGGTTTAATTGAAACCAAATGTTCATAAGCAAAAGGTATAGCTTTCGAACAAGGGGGAGATGACGTATTGAGATATTAAGGTATACTATGCATACCAATGGTTGATGGACTCCAATAGAGAATCATGGAAGAAGTTCATAGCTCCAGATATTCCATTCATTCGGGTTCCACAAAAATGTATCGTGACTTGAGGGAAGTATATTGGTGGAGTGGTATGAAGAAGGGCATTGAAAAGTTTGTTCCTAAGTGTCCGAATTTCCAACAAGTGAAAATAGAGCACCAAAAGCCCGGTGGTTTGGCTCAGAATATAGAACTTCTGTAATGTAGTAGATGATTAATATGGATTTTATCACAGTCTTACCAAGTTACTAATTTTCTTCTTAATACTATCTAAATTATGAGTTAGAATGTTGTTCTTTGCATTTGCCTATTGAGTGTTTAAACTTGTTGTTACTACCCTTAGCCTAGTAATAATAACCTCATTCGAGAATGAATGTTCTCAAGGTGGAGATATTGTAACATCTTGCAACTAGAAAGGGACTAGAAGTAAGTGTAAAATTTGGAAAAAAAAGTTTACTTTTTGAATGTATAAGGACATTTGGATAATTTTAAGTTAAAAGTGTGTTTTTGGTAAACTTCAAATGATCATAACTCCTAACTCAAGATGAGTTAGGTTTACTTCTATATATAAATGTAAAGCTATTAGAATGATCTTTCCAACGCTGCCAAGTTTGTACGATTTCGAATTTATATGAGCGAGTTATGACTTTTGAAAGATGGGCTTTTGGAATAAGAAAAGTCTTAAAACCAAATTTTAGAACGGTAGTTTGTTATTTTCCTTACCCAACTTAATTAATTCAGTTTTAGGAAATTAATTGGGGAAATTCAGATTTTTTGCAAAAGTGAATTTCACGCTAGGGCTTGGAGAGAAGAGAAAAGAGGACAAAAGGGAAGAAAGTTCAAGATTCGTCAAGAACTTTCAAGAATCACTTGTAGATTTCATCAAAGGAAGATCCCTTCGAGGTATGTAAGCTTCCATAGTGTTGGATTCATTCACCCACACGCCAATCATGTTATTTTTTAAGCGTAATTTCGTTCTTGAATTTTAAAGATTTAAGTTCTAGATGAGTTCTTGAAGCTTCCTTATGGATTAAATTTTTATGTTAAGCTTCTACTTGGGTCAAATTTAGACCACGATATATCTTATGATATTAAGATTTACTTGAGCCATAGCCTATCCAATTAAAGTTAATTTAATCTACTTTTTAACATCACCAATTGCGTCAATTCGATTTCTGAGTAAAAAGTTATGACTATTTTAACAACTTATATAGTGTTGTTACAAATTAGCTGACGCTAAAATAAAAACAAGTTATTTTTGGTTTATTACCTCCAAGAAAACCCTAAATGAATCTCTTGACTAATAAAAGATTCAAAACAATCAGATTTTCGTCTTTACTAATGAAAATTATAATTTCTTGGCCATAGAGATTTGAAGAAACTAATTCAAGAATCTCAAGAAAGGTTTTCTTAATCATTTACCTTCAAGCTAGGATTTCAAGGTTTCTATTCATGTTCTTATCCTTGATTCTTCAAGAACCTTGTTATTTGTGTCTAAAATCATTTCTAAATATCATGAGAACTTTTATATCACAAATCATGATCCTTGAATCCATAACTTAATTCAAGGAAAGTCAAGAGTCCTGTCAAGAAGTCAAAGGTTAAGTTGAGATAAGTTCTTGAAGTTTTATAAAAGTCTTTTACAAACATTTTAACTTTGTTTTAAGACTTTAGTCCTAAGTTCAGTGAAGAGTAAATTTATTGTTCAGTTCTTCAAAAATATATGGGGAATATGTATTTCCAAAGAGTTTAAAATATTTTCACGTTTTAAACAGTAAGGACATTTTGATTTTCAAAAGAGCCTTTGAGGTAGTTTTTCAGTAAAGAACTTTTGAGCTACTTTTTAGCTAAGGAGTAAATGCTTTGACAATTAAGCAAGATAGGAAATTGAGAGATCCAAAGAGCCTTTGGATTAGTTTTCGTAAAAGAGTAATAGTTTTCTAAATAATGCAAGCAGGAAAACTGAGGTTTCCAAGATAGACTTTGAGCTATGTTTTTTAGCATTAATCTCAAATAGCAAAAGTATGTTTTATGAACGTAAGAGTCAATATATTTTGGGAGTAGTATTGAGCAGCAATTGGGGATGATCATGAGTTCAGATAACTCACGTCTCCATAAAACCATGTAGCCAACATGGGTAGAAAAGGGTCATATTTTTTAGATTAATCCTTTTTACAGTAGACTAGTGGATCCATTAGGTAGTTCAGGTCCGATACATTTGGCCGGGTATGGGATGTGCTGGTAGCGTGAGTTAGATCGTTGTATCTTCACTATTGCTCTTATGTGATGGTTGTCGGTTAGAGAAACTCCCACACCAGTATTTTGTATTTTTATATACATCAAATTTATTTATATTTTTATATATGTTAGAGAGTTCATATTTTATCTTTGCATACATACATAGTTGTCATTGTATTTCTAAATACACACAGTTGAAAATAAAGTTTTAGAGCTATTCTTTATACAACATTTATTTACACTACTTTATATTGAGATCAATTGAGTCAGTTGAGTTAAGTAAAGCCTAGGTAAGTGTTTCTTTCACACTCTTTTCAAGCCTATGTTATGTTGAGAATTTCAACTCCCATACTTGTACATTCAATGTACTAATGCCTGTTGGCCAGCATCATCTTATGATGTAGACGCAGATTACCAGGCTCAGCAAGCAGCACATTGTTGATCATGTGAGCACTCTAGAGTGAGTTGGTGAGCCTCCTTGCATTCCGTAGTATTCATTTTTATTTCTTCAAGTTATTATATTAGTTATTTAGGATGTTGTGGGGCTCGTGCCAATGTCCATCTCAGTCGTTTTAGAGGCTTTATAGACAGTCAATCAAATGTTAGTACGTTTATCATTATATTGTTATTGGTTTATCTTCATATTTGTGTTGCCACTTTGGCTAAATTAAATTTTTATTTTTTTAAAACATTAAGAATTTAGTTGAGATAGTTATGTTATTTAGCATTTAAATCATTTTCTTTATTCTTAAAGTCTACCGCTAACTAAGTAAGCCAGGACAAGGATTCGCTTGGGGCCAATAATGGTTCTCGAGTGTCGGCCACGCCTGAGATATAGGCTCGAGGCGTGACTTGGTATGAATGTCATTCTATTATAAAATATTAGATACCTATGACTGGAGATTTATTTACAACAATATTTTATGATTGTCATTTTGATGAATCTGAATAGCAAACATTAGGGGAAAACATAAGCAATTGAAAAATGAGATAAAATGAAATGCAATAACACTATCTCATTTAAATCCTCAAGAAAATCAATGTGAACAAGAGGTTCATAAGATGATTTATTTGAAAAATATTACAAATCAATTGCCAGATGCATTTACTAATATTCCAAGGGTTACTAAATCTCATATTCCACTGCAAATGCTCTAGTTCTAGTTGATGTTCTGATAGAATAAACTGCTCATACAAACGAGTCTAGACCACATCTTAAATGTGGTAGACCATTTGATTCTAAGGATAAAAATTCTTGAAAAGGAAAAAGGAGAAAATGATTATAATATGAAAGTGAGTGCTGAAGGAGAGCCTCAAGACCTAACAAATGATGAAACAACAGAAAATGTTGAGATATATGAAAATAATGAAAATAATGATATCTCAATAAGTTATGTCACGACAGCAAAAAGGTGGAAGTGAAATGATGTTGTGGTTGATAACATTTTTGCTTATAATGTTGTCTAAAAAATTATGCAATAAGATGAGGATCATGAACCAAAACCTATAAATAAATGTAGACAGAGAAATGAATGGATAAAATGGAAGGACACCATTCAAGAAGACTTGAATTCACTTGAAACACGTGATATTCTTGGATAAATAATTCAAACACTTGAAGCTGTCAAGCTAGTGAATGCAAATAGGTTTTTGTGCGAAAATAGTGATGTCGTAAGATATAAAGCATAACTTGTGGATCAAGGATTTTTGCAAAGGCCCGATATTAACTATGTATAAACATTTCTACTGTAGTTGATGTAATTACCTTCAAGTATTTAATGAACTTGGCAGTTCATAAAAATCTTGAAATGCACCTAATGGATGTGGTCACTATCTATTTATATGGATCATTTGAGAATGACATATTTATAAAAATTCCTGAAGGATTCAAAGTGCCTAAAACATACAAAGATTTTTGAGAAATATGATCAATAAAGCTTTAGAAATTTTTTACGAATTGAAATAGTCAGGACGAATGTTGTATAATTGCCCTAGCCAATATTTGCTAAAAGGAGGATTTAAAAATGATCCAATTTGTCCTTCTGTCTTCATGATAATGTCAGAATTTGAATTTGTCATAAATGTTGTATATGTTGATGATTTGAATATCATTGGGACTTCTGAGGAGCTTTCAAAGACACTAAAATGTCTGAAAATGAATTTCAAATGAAACACCACTTAAAGATAAAATTTTGTCTTGGGCTACAAATTGAACATTTATTTGTTCATCTATCAACATATAGTGAAAATATATTAAAGAGATTTTACATAGATAATTAAGATCCATTTCAACTTCATGAAAATGAAGGAGAACTTGTTGGTGCTGAAATACCATATATTAGTGCAATTGGTGCATTAATATATCTTGATAATAATTCTAAACCAGATATAGTTTTCTCGATAAGTTTTTTAGCAAGGTTCAGTTCTTCTCCAACACGAAGACACTAAAATGGAATTAAACATATATTTAGATATCTCCGAGGGGCTATTGATACATGATTGTTTTATTCAAATGAATTCAAGTCGAAATTGATTGGTTATGCATATACATGATATTTTTCTGATCCCCATAAAGTTCGTTCGTAGACATGTTATTTATTTACATGTGTTGGTACATCTATTTCATGGCAATTGACAAACAAACAATGATTGTCATTTCTTTAAATCATGTTGAGTTAATAACCATTCATAAAGAAAGTAGAAAATGCGTTTAATTGAGATCAATAAATCAATACATCCAAAAAACATGTGACTGTCGTGCCCCATTTTTCTCAAAATGGATTTTGACCTAACTACTCTTTTGAGATTTTGGATTGATTGAAGAGTCGCCACCTAACGAATTAAGCGTGTTAGCGAACCTATCTAACCTAGCTAAATCTAACTAAGGTCAACGAACTAGAGATCAGGGTAAGGGTTCAAATTACCTTGAGGGAAAGGTGTTAGACATCCCTCGAGGTTCAAAAATGTGGGTCCCGGTCGTATCTCATGCAATTTATGTGGAGTTACAAGTATCTTAGGTAATTAACATTGCGAAATAGGTGATAACATAATATTACTAATAAAGATCACATTATTATTTAGAATTAATTATTTAAACATGTGAGACTAGGTTATAACATAAATGAACACTAAACAAATTATACAAGATAAGCGAGAAGACAGAAATTGCACAATTAAATATAAAAGACAATTTTCATTTATTTACTAATCCACCCAAACATATATAACTATAAACAAGTAAAGAGACAAAATGAAAGGGAGACACTGAGAGACTTTACGGATCAACACGCGATTTTGTTTTTATTCTTAGATAGACTTTCGTGTAGGGACAGACAAAATCAAGATTTGTCTTTTTAATCCTGAGTCGATGTCATCATCTCCGTAAGGCCCAACTACACAACCACATACATTTCGTCCTACTTAATGTCCAAAAGGCATTAGGCGACCGTTAGGATGGTTTTAGACTAAAATAAAATATATGCTTCTAAATAGTCCCACCTAGACACCATACAAAACACATTGAACAACATTTAATACATAAAGTCTCATGTTAGCCTCTAAGTATTATTAATCATGCTAGCAAAACACAAGTAAAGTGAAAGGTCTCATGCAAACATGTGAGCATACAAATTAATAACAATTAAATTATTTAATTTAAAGGACAACAAATTATTCCAAGGCAAATTTTATTGAACTATTAGGCAGATTCGAATTAGCTAGAAATATATGGGCAGAAACATGTAAAAGCACTGGAAGATTTTATTTAATGTTAGCACAAATGGTTGAGAACTAAGGCATGAATATTTAAACTGGGGCAAATTAATTTTTCAACATGCTGAAAGCGATAGTTAGTTTTTTTTTTTTGCAGGAAAAGTGAGTACATGCATAAAATTATTTCATCATGCAGATTAGTGAAGAGCACATTTAATTTTAGATAGTTAAAAATTATCATGATGGAAAATTAATTAATTTATTTATTATTAGAGGGACAGAAAGTAATTAAATCGCAGAAGTCGTTGGTAGTGCCAGAAATATTTGCAGACTTATCTCATTTTTTAAACATGCTAGAGGTTTTTTAGTGATTAAATCCTATGAGCATCATGTCTAGGTTGTTGAAAAGCCCAAATATTGTGTAGCACCTATATACATGATTTTTTTTACCCCAAATAACATATAAAATGAAATTAATCCGTATGACATTAATATCAACTAAATTATAGACATGATTTCTACCAAATATATTTTAGTATATATAGAGTTAGAGTTAATAGTTTATACAAATTATCACAAAATAACAATTATATACAAAACATAAATCAAGTAAATCCGGCTCGTCTAGCGTTTCACTCTCCGTACGACTCTTTTTAATCTTGAATCTTTAGATCAAGATGATGCTAAAATAGAAGAACAATACAACCAGATACATATAAAAGCAAATTTGCATAATAAAATATTATTCACATACATGTTGATCCACAATCAATTAAACAAACCACACAAAATACATGATCACATACAAGAGAGAGTTGAACAGAAACTATCCCGGACGGTTCCCTTTTATTTATTCCTACACAAATTCAAAATAACAGATGCAAGGTAAAATTTAAACTAATGAAGTATAACTAACCGATTATGTAGAAATTTTATCAGCAATGGAGTGTTTTAAAGAGATATTCACCAAAATAACAATACAACAATCAATACACAAAGAATGATTTGCCAAAATTCTTGTTCTTTTTTTTTTTCTAAAAGAAAAGAGAGTAATTTTTAGTATTGTTAAAGTGTGTAAGCCTTGAAGTCTGACGGAATTCTAAAAGTTTTTTTTGAGTGAATAGGAAGCCCTTTCTTATATATTAGTGTCAAATAAAAGGAAGGACATATTTTAGGGATCAATATAATACTATTTTCCTCAATCACAAGGCAACAAAAATCAATTTTTTTTAATTTTATTTATTCTTACAAATATATAAGGTATGAAATCATTATTGACACTAATCAATTAATTAGACAAATTTCCGCCTTCGCAAAATCAATTATTAATCAATATTGTAAACAACAACAACCCTAAATTGATAAAGCATACCGCTAAAATAAAGTTACACAATCAACCAAGAGCAATATTCTTACTTCTCTACAAAATCAATTCTATATACTTACCGTAATTAGGCGAATGAACAAATTGACAAGAAAACAACCAACTCAAACTTATAGCAAAATGGAATAAACAAGTACTCAATTCAACAATCAGAGGAATCCATCAACAAATAAAAAATTAGACAATATCATTAATACAATTAAATCAATATATCGGCAAATATTAAGATATCAATTATAGTGAGGATTATCCATTCCATCAGTGCAAAATTTAAAAGAAACAAGCTAAAGCCAATGTTAATATTAGCGCAGTTCCAAAAATTTAGAATCATCAATAGTATTTCATGCTTCACACAAAATTTCATCACATATTTTTTACAGTAGTGCACTTTCAAGCCCCGAGCCTACACCTCGGATATGGGCGTAACTCGGAGACCATTGCTGGCCCCAATCGAATCCTTGGTCTGGCTTACTTACTCATCAGAATACTTGAAACATTAACACAAAGATTAAGATGCTAACTAACTCAACTATCTGGAACTGAAATCAAAATGTTTTAAATAAACATTTACCTTAGCCAAAGTGGAGATAAATAAAAAAATTATGACGAAAGAACTAACATTTGTGTTACTATCTATGAAGCCTCTAATAACTGAGATAGATGTTGGGACAGAACCCACAACATCTTAATGAACTAAACTAGAAAGCAATGAAAATGAGTCCTCCGAAAAGCAAGGAGACTCACCAACTGACCGTGAATTGATCATTGGATCAAACGGTGCACTGGAATGTCAATCCTAGTTATCTGCATCTGCAACATAATACGATGTAGGCCAACTGATATCAGTACATTGAATGTACGAGTATGCGAGTTGAAGTAGTACAACAACATAGGTTTGAAGGAGATTCTAAAATAAAAACCTACCTTGACTACTCTCAACTCATGAATACTTAACTAAACTTATTTCAATATTAAATAATTTAAAGCAAGTGCATATTCAATAAAAGTTGTTTGAAAACATGTTGTAAACTCTGTGTGTATGCAAAGATACAAAATAAATTTGAGATGTATGTAAAAATACAAAATAGCCTTATGTCAATTTATAATCATATTAAATACATATCATGTTTCCTCTCAAATTCTACTTGTGCAATGGATAAATGAAGTCTCATACCCCCATTTCATGCTAAGCAGAACCTCTTGAGGAACCATGCAAATATTGTTGTAGGAGTTTCTAAAACATACAATCATAACTTAAGAGCTATAGTGATGATACACCACTTTACCTTGCGCTGCCAGAGACCGACCTGTACCATTCCATCAGTATAGAAAGCTAACTTAACTTAGTGGATCCACTAGCTTAAGTTATGTGATCATCGAAAAAGTATGACCTATTAATACCCATGATGGCTACATGGTTTATGGAGAATTGAGTACTATGAACTCGCTTCCATATATCGATGCTCAATACTACTCCCAAAATATGCTAAACTCATGTGTTTTTAAAATAGCTTTTTTCTTTGGGTTGAGATAGTTGCTCAACACTTGGCTTTAAAAAAAGATCTCTTGGAATCAATGTTCCCTTTTCTTGCTCAAAACTATTTTGGAACTCTTAGTTTTCTTTTTTGTTTGAAATGTGAAAACATTTATAAGCTCTTAGGGAACACTTCCCTTATAACTTTTCAGAAATGAACTCAACTCTTCATTTTTAGCTTAACTTAAAACTTGAGCCTTAAAAACGAAGTTAAAACGTTTGTTAAAGACTTACGAAACTTCTTATAATTATCTTTTCTCTTTGCTCAACTTTATCCTTAAGTCGTAAAATAAAGTTAAAAGTATTTGTAAAAGACTTCTTGAAAGGACAGTGAACTTTCTAGACTTTTCTCTAGATTTTCCTTGAATTTGAAGTTATGAATTCAAGGTTGTAATTCATGTTTCTAGATGATTTCTATATGTTTAAAAGTCATTTAGAGTAGTTGGAATCAATAGGAAGTGTTAAAACACTTTAGAAAGGATTAAACGGACGGAAGAAGGAAAACTGAGTGAAAAAATGACGTTTTGAGCGGGTCTGGGGCGCGTCGTGCCAGCCTCACTTGATTGAGGCACTATTCTGGCGCACTGCTGGCGCGCTTCCCCTGTCCTCTTGGTGCTATGAGGGCGCATCACGCCAATGTGTTCCTTAGGCAAAAATCTGTCGAATTTTTCCTCTCGTTTTCTGACCTTAACTTGTTTAATTCAATTTTTTTTCTCAAATTCACTTTCGATTGATGTACCAACACCATGTACACAAGGATCTAACCCAATGAATTTAAGAACAACACCTATATCATTAAAGAACTCTTTAATCTCAACTCATGTTCAAGAACGAAAGCAACTCAAGGTCAACATTTAAGAACATTCAAAAATCCAATATTTTTAGGATGAAATCACGCTGAATCAAACATACCTGGCACATGGGTGAACGAACCCAATGTTATCTAACCTTTCCTCTCTTCTTCTCTTGCGTTCTTTCTCCAAAACTCTAACCTTTCTTCAAAAGAGTAAAACTGACCAAGTTCAGTTTAGAACCTTAACAATATTATCAAAAAATGAATTTAATTAATTGTATAAGAAAAATACCAAATTACCCTTTTAATTTACGAATTGGACATTTTTTTAATCCAACAGCCCAACTTCCAACTCACTCATCCGAACTCGAAATTTCACAAATTTGACGGCCTTGGAAAGATGTTCTTACGACCTTCCAACCATATCTGGAACTACACCTATCTCATTCTGAGTTAGGAGTTATGGCCGTTTGAAGTTGACCAAAAACTTACTTTTTCCTAACTTAAGAAAGTTTCCTGATTTTGATTCTTTCCAAAACTAAATATTTCAAATTCTGAGCTTTTTCCTAGCAATTTAAATTTACCAGATGTTAAATGCACACACAAAAATAATCATATATTTCATAATAAAAACTAAGAAGTTTCATAATAAATCGAATTAGAGAACTAACCTTGACGGATCTGTTGAAATCCGTCTTCAAACGACTAAAACATTGAATATTTTTCCGGATCTTGCTGCCTTGAGTTGTGAAGGATTCATGTTTGTGGTCATCATCGGAGCTGCTGGTTGGTGTTGTTGTTGTCGTCTTCGTGGAGAGGAGAATGTGTCGGCAAAGCTGCTGCGTGGAGCTGCTGAACGGAGCTCTAGACGAAGCTGGATCGCCTAGTTGCTGGTTGCAGCTGGTGTTCGTTGCTTCGCCGCTGCTACTAGATGGGGCTCGCTTCCTCTTGGTTGGTCTCTCCAGGAAAAGAGGGGTACAAGGGAAGGAGAAGAGGTGAGGAAAGAGAGAGAAGAGACGATGATGCCTCTTGATGGCGGCAATTCGCTTCGCCGGGAAACGATGAAAGAGAGAGGAGGGAGTAGGTTCGATCTGGTCCATTAATTTAATAAGAGATGAAGGATTAGGATTCGATCTAGGATTTAATTTAAGGATGGATGGACGATATTTAAATGGATGGGTCTTGAGAGTTGAATTGAAATGGCCAATACTAACATAAAAATTGCCTAGAATTGAAATGAAAGGTGGCTATAATTAAAATAGAAATTGGAATTGAGGTGGTTAGAATTGAAAGGATTTGAAATAACAGGCTAACATTTGAACGAATTGGAGGATGCTTAAAAAAATGCAATCCAATTAAAATACTGCAAATATTATAATTTTTATATAATTAAAATCACTTAAATTTTAAACATTTGAATAAAATAATTATTTCGTGTTTTACTAATAATTTTAAAAATATTTTGAAAGTATTTATGACAGTTTTATAAATCATGCATACTGAAATGTACAAAAATTTTAGACGAAATTGATTAATATTCTAAACTTGAAATATATTTTAAAATACGTACTTAATCGAGTAGCATTCCAAATGGCTTGAAGGTTGGTCAAAATTGGGTGTCAACAGCTGCCCCTTGATTTCTTGGCTATAAAGAATGAATTTTCGGGCAACCAATGTTGACTTAGTAGCCGATTTTGTCCGACCGAATAGAGATATCACTGGCATCAATTGAAACAATATAAAGTTGGAGAGGGGTACGTACGAGACATTGGTAATAACTTGCCTACATATCTCTGGTTATACGAGAATCAAATCATGTGTAGTTTTAGATTTAGGAACAGATGATCTCCTAAAAATTGAAAAAGCGATAAAATATTTGAAAGGGCACGATATCAGCTTTAATGGATAAGATTAGAGCAGCGAGAAGAGCATCATAGAGTGATTTCTAACTTAAGCAGGAAATACGAGTAGCGAATGTACGAGAGAGTCTTTATTGTGATAAACAAGATAATTAAAGTCGAGAGAGTGATCGATCATGCCTACGAATTCTAAAATGACTAAGCGTCCTATTGTAAGGCAGACAAGCCTAAATGTCATTTTGTAATGCGAACGAGCCTAAATGTCGTTTTGCAAGGCGAACGAGCTTAGATGTCTAATTATAAGGCGGACGATCCTAAATGTCTTATTATAAGGCAGACGAGCTTGAGTTTCATTATTGTAAGGCAGAAAAACTTGGTGTCCTATATTATAAGGAGGACGAGCCTAAATATGGTATTGTAAGGCCGAAGAACCTGACCAAAATATAGTATCTTACAGTAGTGAGTTTATTCCAATAGTAACATCTACAAATCAGTCTTAATGGTAGCTTGGGTCGCCAAGGGTAATGTGAGTAGGAACCTTTTTTACGATAGCCATGTATGCCTTAAAATGGTTTCTCAAAGGGTGAGTGATCTTGTCTATAATATGCACATCTGTAAATTGTAATATGACTAAGTAAAATGATTAGAGAAGATATATCAAATAAACGATAAATGTAAACATGATACAATTTACCATATCGACCATGAATTTTGCCTTAAGACTATGAAAATAATGTCTTAGTCTATGATGTCTAAGGACATGATGGCAAAATTAATTTCTCGGGTCATGAAAAATGATGCCCTTAGACTATGATACCTTCGGATCATGATAAACTGGAATTAAGTCCTTAATCCATGACATGATGTTCGCAGGCCATGAAAGATGATGTTTTTTGACCACAACGCCTTAGGAATTTAAATAATGAGCAAAGAAAGTTTATCCGTAATTCGGGCATCTGTTGATACTTGTGACTTGATTTGAATTTGTTCAGACATATGCAATTCTCCGGCATATGCATTAATGTAATTCTCGGGCACAATGCAATCTTCAAGCACATGCAATTCGAGCACAATGCGATTTCTGGCACATGCGATTGTGGCACATACAATCTTCAGACACAATGCAACCTCAGGCACAATGCAATCTCGGGCACATGTAATTCAAGTACAATGCAATCTTAGGCACATGCTATCCACTGGCTTATACAATTCTCAGGCACAATGCAATCTTTCGGCACATGCTATCTCAAGAACTATGCAATTCTTGGGCACATTGAATTATGGACATAATACAATTCTAAAGAAAAATGCAATATCGAGTACAAATGCAACAATGCAACCCTTGAGCACATGCAATCTTTGGACACATGCAATCTTTGGGCACAATGCGATCTCGAGCATAATGCGATTCTCGGTCACAATGCAATTCTCGGTCACAATGCAATATCGGGCAAAGTGCCCAAAATAATGCAACCCTCAGGCACATACAACCTTTGAGAGCATGCCTAATAGTCAATTAAGGGCATAAAAAGTATCTTGGACCTTCGTTTTGTTACAAGAGTCAAGTGCCATTTTTTGGTGAATTTTGAGTTCATAGTATTTTAGCTTGTTCGTCCGTCCTATAGTAAGATTTATCGTTGAATGGAGATTGTTCCGGTATGATATAGAGTAGCTTAATCCCTCCGTATGATTGGAAGGGGTAGGGTGCCAGTGATTACCAATTTTTTGGGATTAATATAGTGGTACACTAATCCTTAAGCGATATTGAAGATTCTTCTGGAATATGTACCTATATTTTTTGCATTCAAAGAAAAAATAGTTAAAGGGGGGAGGTTGATTTGTATCCCTGATTTGGCATAATATGCTCCTTTTACGTCTACTAGGATATCCTTCAAAGTGTTGTAGAAAATTTTGAGGGGATTGTAGCTTGATTGTTGTGAATTTTTGATATCCTCTAAAAGATTCTGCTACAATCCTAATTTGTGTGGAAAACAATCTTCGGTCTCAAAAATTCTGCCCCAGTTACCGATTTGAGAGAATAAATACTTTTAATGAAATTTTTGAGATCCTCTAACAATTCTACCCCAGTTTTTCATCATTTTTCAAGAAATGTCCTTTTTATGGATGTCACGATCCTAGTCTACACCTTGGACGTGGCTGACATTCAAAAACTATTGTTGGTCACTAAGCGAACCGTCATCCCGGTTGACTACAAGCGGAAGACCAACTTAAGTATGCAAAATCTTAAAATCTGAATAAAACTCATGAAAGTACAAATATTAAACTCAAAAGAAAACTCTGAATAATCAAATATATTCAACTCACCATAAATAGGTAAATTTAGTATTTAAAACATTTAATAAAATAAATGAATGATACAAAAGCTGACTATCTATGAAACCTTTAACTGAGAAAGATGGATGTCATGAAAATACCCATGACATCCTGACTAAATTGAATGTTCTCAAGGTGGAGATATTGTAACATCTTGCAACTAGAAAGGGACTAGAAGTAAGTGTAAAATTTGGAAAAAAAAGTTTACTTTTTGAATGTATAAGGAAATTTGGATAATTTTAAGTTAAAAGTGTGTTTTTGGTAAACTTCAAATGATCATAACTCCTAACTCAAGATGATTTAGGTTTACTTCTATATATAAATGTAAAGCTATTAGAATGATCTTTCCAACGCTGCCAAGTTTGTACGATTTCGAATTTATATGAGCAAGTTATGACTTTTGAAAGATGGGCTTTTGGAATAAGAAAAGTCTGAAAACCAAATTTTAGAACGGTAGTTTGTTATTTTCCTTACCCAACTTAATTAATTCAGTTTTAGGAAATTAATTGGGGAAATTCAGATTTTTTGCAAAAGTGAATTTCACGCTAGGGCTTGGAGAGAAGAGAAAAGAGGACAAAAGGGAAGAAAGTTCAAGATTCGTCAAGAACTTTCAAGAATCACTTGTAGATTTCATCAAAGGAAGATCCCTTCGAGGTATGTAAGCTTCCATAGTGTTGGATTCATTCACCCACACGCCAATCATGTTATTTTTTAGCGTAATTTCGTTCTTGAATTTTAAAGATTTAAGTTCTAGATGAGTTCTTGAAGCTTCCTTATGGATTAAATTTTTATGTTAAGCTTCTACTTGGGTCAAATTTAGACCACGATATATCTTATGATATTAAGATTTACTTGAGCCATAGCCTATCCAATTAAAGTTAATTTAATCTACTTTTTAACATCACCAATTGCGTCAATTCGATTTCTGAGTAAAAAGTTATGACTATTTTAACAACCTATATAGTGTTGTTACAAATTAGCTGACGGGAAAATAAAAACAAGTTATTTTTGGTTTATTACCTCCAAGAAAACCCTAAATGAATCTCTTGACTAATAAAAGATTCAAAACAATCAGATTTTCGTCTTTACTAATGAAAATTATAATTTCTTGGCCATAGAGATTTGAAGAAACTAATTCAAGAATCTCAAGAAAGGTTTTCTTAATCATTTACCTTCAAGCTAGGATTTCAAGGTTTCTATTCATGTTCTTATCCTTGATTCTTCAAGAACCTTGTTATTTGTGTCTAAAATCATTTCTAAATATCATGAGAACTTTTATATCACAAATCATGATCCTTGAATCCATAACTTAATTCAAGGAAAGTCAAGAGTCCTGTCAAGAAGTCAAAGGTTAAGTTGAGATAAGTTCTTGAAGTTTTATAAAAGTCTTTTACAAACATTTTAACTTTGTTTTAAGA
This sequence comes from Solanum lycopersicum, assembly GCF_036512215.1. NCBI lineage: Eukaryota > Viridiplantae > Streptophyta > Magnoliopsida > Solanales > Solanaceae > Solanum > Solanum lycopersicum. The sequence goes on from NC_090810.1 coordinate 15,547,372, forward strand.
CTTTAGTCCTAAGTTCAGTGATGAGTAAATTTATTGTTCAGTTCTTCAAAAATATATGGGGAATATGTATTTCCAAAGAGTTTAAAATATTTTCACGTTTTAAAGAGTAAGGATATTTTGATTTTCAAAAGAGCCTTTGAGGTAGTTTTTCAGTAAAGAACTTTTGAGCTACTTTTTAGCTAAGGAGTAAATGCTTTGACAATTAAGCAAGATAGGAAATTGAGAGATCCAAAGAGCCTTTGGATTAGTTTTCGTAAAAGAGTAATTGTTTTCTAAATAATGCAAGCAGGAAAACTGAGGTTTCCAAGATAGACTTTGAGCTATGTTTTTTAGCATTAATCTCAAATAGCAAAAGTATGTTTTATGAACTTAAGAGTCAATATATTTTGGGAGTAGTATTGAGCAGCAATTGGGGATGATCATGAGTTCAGATAACTCACGTCTCCATAAAACCATGTAGCCAACATGGGTAGAAAAGGGTCATATTTTTTAGATTAATCCTTTTTACAGTAGACTAGTGGATCCATTAGGTAGTTCAGGTCCGATACATTTGGCTGGGTATGGGATGTGCTGGTAGCGTGAGTTAGATCGTTGTATCTTCACTATTTCTCTTATGTGATGGTTGTCGGTTAGAGAAACTCCACACCAGTATTTTGTATTTTTATATACATCAAATTTATTTATATTTTTATATATGTTAGAGAGTTCATATTTTATCTTTGCATACATACATAGTTGTCATTGTATTTCTAAATACACACAGTTGAAAATAAAGTTTTAGAGCTATTCTTTATACAACATTTATTTACACTACTTTATATTGAGATCAATTGAGTCAGTTGAGTTAAGTAAAGCCTAGGTAAGTGTTTCTTTCACACTCTTTCCAAGCCTATGTTATGTTGAGAATTTCAACTCCCATACTCGTACATTCAATGTACTAATGCCTGTTGGCCTGCATCATCTTATGATGTAGACGCAGATTACCAGGCTCAGCAAGCAGCACATTGTTGATCATGTGAGCACTCTAGAGTGAGTTGGTGATCCTCCTTGCATTCCGTAGTATTCATTTTTATTTCTTCAAGTTATTATATTAGTTATTTAGGATGTTGTGGGGCTCGTGCCAATGTCCATCTCAGTCGTTTTAGAGGCTTTATAGACAGTCAATCAAATGTTAGTACGTTTATCATTATATTGTTATTGGTTTATCTTCATATTTGTGTTGCCACTTTGGCTAAATTAAATTTTTATTTTTTTAAAACATTAAGAATTTAGTTGAGATAGTTATGTTATTTAGCATTTAAATCATTTTCTTTATTCTTAAAGTCTACCGCTAACTAAGTTAGCCAGGACAAGGATTCGCTTGGGGCCAATAATGGTTCTCGAGTGTCGGCCACGCCTGAGATATAGGCTCGGGGCGTGACTTGGTATGAATGTCATTCTATTATAAAATATTAGATACCTATGACTGGAGATTTATTTACAACAATATTTTATGATTGTCATTTTGATGAATCTGAATAGCAAACATTAGGGGAAAACATAAGCAATTGAAAAAAGAGATAAAATGAAATGCAATAACACTATCTCATTTAAATCCTCAAGAAAATCAATGTGAACAAGAGGTTCATAAGATGATTTATTTGAAAAATATTACAAATCAATTGCCAGATGCATTTACTAATATTCCAAGGGTTACTAAATCTCATATTCCACTGCAAATGCTCTAGTTCTAGTTGATGTTCTGATAGAATAAACTGCTCATACAAACGAGTCTAGACCACATCTTAAATGTGGTAGACCATTTGATTCTAAGGATAAAAATTCTTGAAAAGGAAAAAGGAGAAAATGATTATAATATGAATGTGAGTGCTGAAGGAGAGCCTCAAGACCTAACAAATGATGAAACAACAGAAAATGTTGAGATATATGAAAATAATGAAAATAAAGATATCTCAATAAGTTATGTCACGACAGCAAAAAGGTGGAAGTGAAATGATGTTGTGGTTGATAACATTTTTGCTTATAATGTTGTCTAAAAAATTATGCAATAAGATGAGGATCATGAACCAAAACCTATAAATAAATGTAGACAGAGAAATGAATGGCTAAAATGGAAGGACACCATTCAAGAAGACTTGAATTCACTTGAAACACGTGATATTTTTGGATAAATAATTCAAACACTTGAAGCTGTCAAGCTAGTGAATGCAAATAGGTTTTTGTGCGAAAATAGTGATGTCGTAAGATATAAAGCATAACTTGTGGATCAAGGATTTTTGCAAAGGCCCGATATTAACTATGTATAAACATTTCTACTGTAGTTGATGTAATTACCTTCAAGTATTTAATGAACTTGGCAGTTCATAAAAATCTTGAAATGCACCTAATGGATGTGGTCACTATCTATTTATATGGATCATTTGAGAATGACATATTTATAAAAATTCCTGAAGGATTCAAAGTGCCTAAAACATACAAAGATTTTTGAGAAATATGATCAATAAAGCTTTAGAAATTTTTTACGAATTGAAATAGTCAGGACGAATGTTGTATAATTGCCCTAGCCAATATTTGCTAAAAGGAGGATTTAAAAATGATCCAATTTGTCCTTCTGTCTTCATGATAATGTCAGAATTTGAATTTGTCATAAATGTTGTATATGTTGATGATTTGAATATCATTGGGACTTCTGAGGAGCTTTCAAAGACACTAAAATGTCTGAAAATGAATTTCAAATGAAACACCACTTAAAGATAAAATTTTGTCTTGGGCTACAAATTGAACATTTATTTGTTCATCTATCAACATATAGTGAAAATATATTAAAGAGATTTTACATAGATAATTAAGATCCATTTCAACTTCATGAAAATGAAGGAGAACTTGTTGGTGCTGAAATACCATATATTAGTGCAATTGGTGCATTAATATATCTTGATAATAATTCTAAACCAGATATAGTTTTCTCGATAAGTTTTTTAGCAAGGTTCAGTTCTTCTCCAACACGAAGACACTAAAATGGAATTAAACATATATTTAGATATCTCCGAGGGGCTATTGATACATGATTGTTTTATTCAAATGAATTCAAGTCGAAATTGATTGGTTATGCATATACATGATATTTTTCTGATCCCCATAAAGTTCATTCGCAGACATGTTATTTATTTACATGTGTTGGTACATCTATTTCATGGCAATTGACAAACAAACAATGATTGTCATTTCTTTAAATCATGTTGAGTTAATAACCATTCATAAAGAAAGTAGAAAATGCGTTTAATTGAGATCAATAAATCAATACATCCAAAAAACATATGACTGTCGTGCCCCATTTTTCTCAAAATGGATTTTGACCTAACTACTCTTTTGAGATTTTGGATTGATTGAAGAGTCGCCACCTAACGAATTAAGCGTGTTAGCGAACCTATCTAACCTAGCTAAATCTAACTAAGGTCAACGAACTAGAGATCAGGGTAAGGGTTCAAATTACCTTGAGGGAAAGGTGTTAGACATCCCTCGAGGTTCAAAAATGTGGGTCCCGGTCGTATCTCATGCAATTTATGTGGAGTTACAAGTATCTTAGGTAATTAACATTGCGAAATAGGTGATAACATAATATTACTAATAAAGATCACATTATTATTTAGAATTAATTATTTAAACATGTGAGACTAGGTTATAACATAAATGAACACTAAACAAATTATACAAGATAAGCGAGAAGACAGAAATTGCACAATTAAATATAAAAGACAATTTTCATTTATTTACTAATCCACCCAAACATATATAACTATAAACAAGTAAAGAGACAAAATGAAAGGGAGACACTGAGAGACTTTACGGATCAACACGCGATTTTGTTTTTATTCTTAGATAGACTTTCGTGTAGGGACAGACAAAATCAAGATTTGTCTTTTTAATCCTGAGTCGATGTCATCATCTCCGTAAGGCCCAACTACACAACCACATACATTTCGTCCTACTTAATGTCCAAAAGGCATTAGGCGACCGTTAGGATGGTTTTAGACTAAAATAAAATATATGCTTCTAAATAGTCCCACCTAGACACCATACAAAACACATTGAACAACATTTAATACATAAAGTCTCATGTTAGCCTCTAAGTATTATTAATCATGCTAGCAAAACACAAGTAAAGTGAAAGGTCTCATGCAAACATGTGAGCATACAAATTAATAACAATTAAATTATTTAATTTAAAGGACAACAAATTATTCCAAGGCAAATTTTATTGAACTATTAGGCAGATTCGAATTAGCTAGAAATATATGGGCAGAAACATGTAAAAGCACTGGAAGATTTTATTTAATGTTAGCACAAATGGTTGAGAACTAAGGCATGAATATTTAAACTGGGGCAAATTAATTTTTCAACATGCTGAAAGCGATAGTTAGTTTTTTTTTTTTTGCAGGAAAAGTGAGTACATGCATAAAATTATTTCATCATGCAGATTAGTGAAGAGCACATTTAATTTTAGAGAGTTAAAAATTATCATGATGGAAAATTAATTAATTTATTTATTATTAGAGGGACAGAAAGTAATTAAATCGCAGAAGTCGTTGGTAGTGCCAGAAATATTTGCAGACTTATCTCATTTTTTAAACATGCTAGAGGTTTTTTAGTGATTAAATCCTATGAGCATCATGTCTAGGTTGTTGAAAAGCCCAAATATTGTGTAGCACCTATATACATGATTTTTTTACCCCAAATAACATATAAAATGAAATTAATCCGTATGACATTAATATCAACTAAATTATAGACATGATTTCTACCAAATATATTTTAGTATATATAGAGTTAGAGTTAATAGTTTATACAAATTATCACAAAATAACAATTATATACAAAACATAAATCAAGTAAATCCGGCTCGTCTAGCGTTTCACTCTCCGTACGACTCTTTTTAATCTTGAATCTTTAGATCAAGATGATGCTAAAATAGAAGAACAATACAACCAGATACATATAAAAGCAAATTTGCATAATAAAATATTATTCACATACATGTTGATCCACAATCAATTAAACAAACCACACAAAATACATGATCACATACAAGAGAGAGTTGAACAGAAACTATCCCGGACGGTTCCCTTTTATTTATTCCTACACAAATTCAAAATAACAGATGCAAGGTAAAATTTAAACTAATGAAGTATAACTAACCGATTATGTAGAAATTTTATCAGCAATGGAGTGTTTTAAAGAGATATTCACCAAAATAACAATACAACAATCAATACACAAAGAATGATTTGCCAAAATTCTTGTTCTTTTTTTTTTCTAAAAGAAAAGAGAGTAATTTTTAGTATTGTTAAAGTGTGTAAGCCTTGAAGTCTGACGGAATTCTAAAAGTTTTTTTTGAGTGAATAGGAAGCCCTTTCTTATATATTAGTGTCAAATAAAAGGAAGGACATATTTTAGGGATCAATATAATACTATTTTCCTCAATCACAAGGCAACAAAAATCAATTTTTTTTAATTTTATTTATTCTTACAAATATATAAGGTATGAAATCATTATTGACACTAATCAATTAATTAGACAAATTTCCGCCTTCGCAAAATCAATTATTAATCAATATTGTAAACAACAACAACCCTAAATTGATAAAGCATACCGCTAAAATAAAGTTACACAATCAACCAAGAGCAATATTCTTACTTCTCTACAAAATCAATTCTATATACTTACCGTAATTAGGCGAATGAACAAATTGACAAGAAAACAACCAACTTAAACTTATAGCAAAATGGAATAAACAAGTACTCAATTCAACAATCAGAGGAATCCATCAACAAATAAAAAATTAGACAATATCATTAATACAATTAAATCAATATATCGGCAAATATTAAGATATCAATTATAGTGAGGATTATCCATTCCATCAGTGCAAAATTTAAAAGAAACAAGCTAAAGCCAATGTTAATATTAGCGCAGTTCCAAAAATTTAGAATCATCAATAGTATTTCATGCTTCACACAAAATTTCATCACATATTTTTTACAATAGTGCACTTTCAAGCCCCGAGCCTACACCTCGGATATGGGCGTAACTCGGAGACCATTGCTGGCCCCAATCGAATCCTTGGTCTGGCTTACTTACTCATCAGAATACTTGAAACATTAACACAAAGATTAAGATGCTAACTAACTCAACTATCTGGAACTGAAATCAAAATGTTTTAAATAAACATTTACCTTAGCCAAAGTGGAGATAAATAAAAAAATTATGACGAAAGAACTAACATTTGTGTTACTATCTATGAAGCCTCTAATAACTGAGATAGATGTTGGGACAGAACCCACAACATCTTAATGAACTAAACTAGAAAGCAATGAAAATGAGTCCTCCGAAAAGCAAGGAGACTCACCAACTGACCGTGAATTGATCATTGGATCAAACGGTGCACTGGAATGTCAATCCTAGTTATCTGCATCTGCAACATAATACGATGTAGGCCAACTGATATCAGTACATTGAATGTACGAGTATGCGAGTTGAAGTAGTACAACAACATAGGTTTGAAGGAGATTCTAAAATAAAAACCTACCTTGACTACTCTCAACTCATGAATACTTAACTAAACTTATTTCAATATTAAATAATTTAAAGCAAGTGCATATTCAATAAAAGTTGTTTGAAAACATGTTGTAAACTCTGTGTGTATGCAAAGATACAAAATAAATTTGACATGTATGTAAAAATACAAAATAGCCTTATGTCAATTTATAATCATATTAAATACATATCATGTTTCCTCTCAAAGTCTACTTGTGCAATGGATAAATGAAGTCTCATACCCCCATTTCATGCTAAGCAGAACCTCTTGAGGAACCATGCAAATATTGTTGTAGGAGTTTCTAAAACATACAATCATAACTTAAGAGCTATAGTGATGATACACCACTTTACCTTGCGCTGCCAGAGACCGACCTGTACCATTCCATCAGTATAGAAAGCTAACTTAACTTAGTGGATCCACTAGCTTAAGTTATGTGATCATCGAAAAAGTATGACCTATTAATACCCATGATGGCTACATGGTTTATGGAGAATTGAGTACTATGAACTCGCTTCCATATATCGATGCTCAATACTACTCCCAAAATATGCTAAACTCATGTGTTTTTAAAATAGCTTTTTTCTTTGGGTTGAGATAGTTGCTCAACACTTGGCTTTAAAAAAAGATCTCTTGGAATCAATGTTCCCTTTTCTTGCTCAAAACTATTTTGGAACTCTTAGTTTTCTTTTTTGTTTGAAATGTGAAAACATTTATAAGCTCTTAGGGAACACTTCCCTTATAACTTTTCAGAAATGAACTCAACTCTTCATTTTTAGCTTAACTTAAAACTTGAGCCTTAAAAACGAAGTTAAAACGTTTGTTAAAGACTTACGAAACTTCTTATAATTATCTTTTCTCTTTGCTCAACTTTATCCTTAAGTCGTAAAATAAAGTTAAAAGTATTTGTAAAAGACTTCTTGAAAGGACAGTGAACTTTCTAGACTTTTCTCTAGATTTTCCTTGAATTTGAAGTTATGAATTCAAGGTTGTAATTCATGTTTCTAGATGATTTCTATATGTTTAAAAGTCATTTAGAGTAGTTGGAATCAATAGGAAGTGTTAAAACACTTTAGAAAGGATTAAACGGACGGAAGAAGGAAAACTGAGTGAAAAAATGACGTTTTGAGCGGGTCTGGGGCGCGTCGTGCCAGCCTCACTTGATTGAGGCACTATTCTGGCGCACTGCTGGCGCGCTTCCCCTGTCCTCTTGGTGCTATGAGGGCGCATCACGCCAATGTGTTCCTTAGGCAAAAATCTGTCGAATTTTTCCTCTCGTTTTCTGACCTTAACTTGTTTAATTCAATTTTTTTTCTCAAATTCACTTTCGATTGATGTACCAACACCATGTACACAAGGATCTAACCCAATGAATTTAAGAACAACACCTATATCATTAAAGAACTCTTTAATCTCAACTCATGTTCAAGAACGAAAGCAACTCAAGGTCAACATTTAAGAACATTCAAAAATCCAATATTTTTAGGATGAAATCACGCTGAATCAAACATACCTGGCACATGGGTGAACGAACCCAATGTTATCTAACCTTTCCTCTCTTCTTCTCTTGCGTTCTTTCTCCAAAACTCTAACCTTTCTTCAAAAGAGTAAAACTGACCAAGTTCAGTTTAGAACCTTAACAATATTATCAAAAAATGAATTTAATTAATTGTATAAGAAAAATACCAAATTACCCTTTTAATTTACGAATTGGACATTTTTTTAATCCAACAGCCCAACTTCCAACTCACTCATCCGAACTCAAAATTTCAAAAATTTGACGGCCTTGGAAAGATGTTCTTACGACCTTCCAACCATATCTGGAACTACACCTATCTCATTCTGAGTTAGGAGTTATGGCCGTTTGAAGTTGACCAAAAACTTACTTTTTCCTAACTTAAGAAAGTTTCCTGATTTTGATTCTTTCCAAAACTAAATATTTCAAATTCTGAGCTTTTTCCTAGCAATTTAAATTTACCAGATGTTAAATGCACACACAAAAATAATCATATATTTCATAATAAAAACTAAGAAGTTTCATAATAAATCGAATTAGAGAACTAACCTTGACGGATCTGTTGAAATCCGTCTTCAAACGACTAAAACATTGAATATTTTTCCGGATCTTGCTGCCTTGAGTTGTGAAGGATTCATGTTTGTGGTCATCATCGGAGCTGCTGGTTGGTGTTGTTGTTGTCGTCTTCGTGGAGAGGAGAATGTTTCGGCAAAGCTGCTGCGTGGAGCTGCTGAACGGAGCTCTAGACGAAGCTGGATCGCCTAGTTGCTGGTTGCAGCTGGTGTTCGTTGCTTCGCCGCTGCTACTAGATGGGGCTCGCTTCCTCTTGGTTGGTCTCTCCAGGAAAAGAGGGGTACAAGGGAAGGAGAAGAGGTGAGGAAAGAGAGAGAAGAGACGATGATGCCTCTTGATGGCGGCAATTCGCTTCGCCGGGAAACGATGAAAGAGAGAGGAGGGAGTAGGTTCGATCTGGTCCATTAATTTAATAAGAGATGAAGGATTAGGATTTGATCTAGGATTTAATTTAAGGATGGATGGACGATATTTAAATGGATGGGTCTTGAGAGTTGAATTGAAATGGCCAATACTAACATAAAAATTGCCTAGAATTGAAATGAAAGGTGGCTATAATTAAAATAGAAATTGGAATTGAGGTGGTTAGAATTGAAAGGATTTGAAATAACAGGCTAACATTTGAACGAATTGGAGGATGCTTAAAAAAATGCAATCCAATTAAAATACTGCAAATATTATAATTTTTATATAATTAAAATCACTTAAATTTTAAACATTTGAATAAAATAATTATTTCGTGTTTTACTAATAATTTTAAAAATATTTTGAAAGTATTTATGACAGTTTTATAAATCATGCATACTGAAATGTACAAAAATTTTAGACGAAATTGATTAATATTCTAAACTTGAAATATATTTTAAAATACGTACTTAATCGAGTAGCATTCCAAATGGCTTGAAGGTTGGTCAAAATTGGGTGTCAACAGCTGCCCCTTGATTTCTTGGCTATAAAGAATGAATTTTCGGGCAACCAATGTTGACTTAGTAGCCGATTTTGTCCGACCGAATAGAGATATCACTGGCATCAATTGAAACAATATAAAGTTGGAGAGGGGTACGTACGAGACATTGGTAATAACTTGCCTACATATCTCTGGTTATACGAGAATCAAATCATGTGTAGTTTTAGATTTAGGAACAGATGATCTCCTAAAAATTGAAAAAGCGATAAAATATTTGAAAGGGCACGATATCAGCTTTAATGGATAAGATTAGAGCAGCGAGAAGAGCATCATAGAGTGATTTCTAACTTAAGCAGGAAATACGAGTAGCGAATGTTCGAGAGAGTCTTTATTGTGATAAACAAGATAATTAAAGTCGAGAGAGTGATCGATCATGCCTACGAATTCAAAAATGACTAAGCGTCCTATTGTAAGGCAGACAAGCCTAAATGTCATTTTGTAATGCGAACGAGCCTAAATGTCGTTTTGCAAGGCGAACGAGCTTAGATGTCTAATTATAAGGCGGACGATCCTAAATGTCTTATTATAAGGCAGACGAGCTTGAGTTTCATTATTGTAAGGCAGAAAAACTTGGTGTCCTATATTATAAGGAGGACGAGCCTAAATATGGTATTGTAAGGCCGAAGAACCTGACCAAAATATAGTATCTTACAGTAGTGAGTTTATTCCAATAGTAACATCTACAAATCAGTCTTAATGGTAGCTTGGGTCGCCAAGGGTAATGTGAGTAGGAACCTTTTTTACGATAGCCATGTATGCCTTAAAATGGTTTCTCAAAGGGTGAGTGATCTTGTCTATAATATGCACATCTGTAAATTGTAATATGACTAAGTAAAATGATTAGAGAAGATATATCAAATAAACGATAAATGTAAACATGATACAATTTACCATATCGACCATGAATTTTGCCTTAAGACTATGAAAATAATGTCTTAGTCTATGATGTCTAAGGACATGATGGCAAAATTAATTTCTCGGGTCATGAAAAATGATGCCCTTAGACTATGATACCTTCGGATCATGATAAACTGGAATTAAGTCCTTAATCCATGACATGATGTTCGCAGGCCATGAAAGATGATGTTTTTAGACCACAACGCCTCAGGAATTTAAATAATGAGCAAAGAAAGTTTATCCGTAATTCGGGCATCTGTTGATACTTGTGACTTGATTTGAATTTGTTCAGACATATGCAATTCTCCGGCATATGCATTAATGTAATTCTCGGGCACAATGCAATCTTCAAGCACATGCAATTCGAGCACAATGCGATTTCTGGCACATGCGATTGTGGCACATACAATCTTCAGACACAATGCAACCTCAGGCACAATGCAATCTCGGGCACATGTAATTCAAGTACAATGCAATCTTAGGCACATGCTATCCACTGGCTTATACAATTCTCAGGCACAATGCAATCTTTCGGCACATGCTATCTCAAGAACTATGCAATTCTTGGGCACATTGAATTATGGACATAATACAATTCTAAAGAAAAATGCAATATCGAGTACAAATGCAACAATGCAACCCTTGAGCACATGCAATCTTTGGACACATGCAATCTTTGAGCACAATGCGATCTTGAGCATAATGCGATTCTCGGTCACAATGCAATATCGGGCAAAGTGCCCAAAATAATGCAACCCTCAGGCACATACAACCTTTGAGAGCATGCCTAATAGTCAATTAAGGGCATAAAAAGTATCTTGGACCTTCGTTTTGTTAGAAGGGTCAAGTGCCATTTTTTGGTGAATTTTGAGTTCATAGTATTTTAGCTTGTTCGCCCGTCCTATAGTAAGATTTATCGTTGAATGGAGATTTTTCCGGTATGATATAGAGTAGCTTAATCCCTCCGTATGATTGGAAGGGGTAGGGTGCCAGTGATTACCAATTTTTTGGGATTAATATAGTGGTACACTAATCCTTAAGCGATATTGAAGATGCTTCTGGAATATGTACCTATATTTTTTGCATTCAAAGAAAAAATAGTTAAAGGGGGGAGGTTGATTTGTATCCCTGATTTGGCATAATATGCTCCTTTTACGTCTACTAGGATATCCTTCAAAGTGTTGTAGAAAATTTTGAGGGGATTGTAGCTTGATTGTTGTGAATTTTTGATATCCTCTAAAAGATTCTGCTACAATCCTAATTTGTGTGGAAAACAATCTTCGGTCTCAAAAATTCTGCCCCAGTTACCGATTTGAGAGAAGAAATACTTTTAATGAAATTTTTGAGATCCTCTAACAATTCTACCCCAGTTTTTCATCATTTTTCAAGAAATGTCCTTTTTATGGATGTCACGATCCTAGTCTACACCTTGGACGTGGCTGACATTCAAAAACTATTGTTGGTCACTAAGCGAACCGTCATCCCGGTTGACTACAAGCGGAAGACCAACTTAAGTATGCAAAATCTTAAAATCTGAATAAAACTCATGAAAGTACAAACATTAAACTCAAAAGAAAACTCTGAATAATCAAATTAATATATTCAACTCACCATAAATAGGTAAATTTAGTATTTAAAACATTTAATAAAATAAATGAATGATACAAAAGCTGACTATCTATGAAACCTTTAACTGAGAAAGATGGATGTCATGAAAATACCCATGACATCCTGACTAAATTGAAAAGTAAATGGAATCTTCTCGGATGTATCAACAAAGCTTCTCTTGAAGATCCTGAATACGTGTGTCTGCATTATAAGAAGATACAAGCGAAATGGCTCAGTACATAGAATGTACTAGCATGAAAAGGAAATTCTAAAGCATAAGCTTGATACTTGATTAGAAAAAATGGAAATATACTTACCTCTTCTCAAACTTGAAACTCAAGAATTCTCAATTACTCAACTTACTAAATTCAACATAATCAATAAAAAGATACTCACCTCAAAGATTAAATAGTGAACTCAAAGATATGATCAACTATAGATACTCAACTCAATATAAAGCAATAATACACACGTTATAGATAAAAATCTTTATAAAATAGTAAAAACAATTTAGTTCGTTAAAGAAAATGCAATAACAAACTTAATTTTACTTATATAAAAAAATTATATAGTTTCTCTAGGAGATTCTCTAACCGGAAACCACAACTATGAGCGTAAATAGTTATACAACGTCTCACCCAAGCTGCCAAAATTGTCCTATACTTTGCCGTCGCATAGAACTCCTCAACTTAGTAGATCTACTAGCTTAACTTACGTGATCATCTAAAAGGTATGACCCGTTAATACCTATGATGGCTACATACTTTACATGGGACTTGATTTAATATGAATTCTCATCCCCACATCGGTGCCCAATACTACTTTCCAAATATACTTTAGCTCACGTGTCTTTAGAACAACTTCCTACTTTGGGTTGAGACAATTGCTTGACACTTTTCTTTAAAAAGCTCTCTTGGAATCAATGTTCCCTTTCTTACTCAAAACTCTTTTGGAAATCTTAGTTTCCTCTTTAAATTAAATGTAAAAACATTTATAAACTCTTAGCGAATACTTAGTCCCCGTATACTTATTTTAAGAATGGAACCTATATTTTACTCTTTCTGAACTCAGTGCTTAAGTCTTTAAAACAAGTTTAAAACAATTTGTAAAAATACTTCTTAAAATAGGGTTCATGTCGAATTATGAACATGAACGACTCAATTCAAGGTTTTGAATAACCATGCATAGCACTCAATACTTTAACTCAAGAAATCCAGATCTCAAGGAGTCAATGATACTACTCAACTCAATAATGCTTGACTCAGAGGGTTCATGCAGAATTATGACAATAAACTACTTAACTCAATGACTCAAGCTCGACTCAGAGGGTTCATATGGAAGTATGGACATGAACTACTTAACTCAAGGACTTAAAGGGTAACATGTAATATTCCCATGATTAGGAATATAATCATAAAAGGAATAATGAACTCAATACTCAAGACTTGGAATTTGGAGATACTACTCCTTTCAATGATACTCAATTTATGGAGTTCGTCTGAAAGTTATGGGCATGAACAACTCGACTCAAAGGTCTAAGTAACTAGATGGAACTTGTGTATATAAATATTCTCATTCTCTTACTTACTTCCTCAAAACTTAGTTCAAATCAATGATGAATTTAAAAAAATTGACAATTGAACTTAAAGGCTTTCTTGAACTCTACTCTTAACTCTCTCTTAAATATGAACTATGAATTCAAGAGTTATGGTTCATTATATAAAGGATCTAGATGATATTGTAGAATCATGAATACATTCTCCTCACTCTCATGCTCACTTACTTGAGTCTTGAAACAAGTTAGTAGAAGTTGTAGAAGACTCCTCAAAAGGACTCGAAGGGACTCTCTCAAAAGATTCGGAAGAACTCTCAAAACTTAATCTTAACTTTATCTTAAATTTGAATTATTGTTTCAAGGTTTATCATTCATGTTATAAATAATCTCCAAGTGTTTAGAATTAAAAGGAGTGAAGATACACTTTGAATGAGCTCAAATGTAGCAACCGGAAAAACTAGATGGGGCAGACGACCCTGGGGCTATGGGTGGCGTGGTGAGCCAACCCCTGAAGTGTAGAGAAGGGTTTGTGGAGATCTTTTAGGTGCGTCACACAAGGCCTCGACCCAGAAAATATGCCAAACATCCTTGCTCGTTTTCTCACCCTAACTTGCCTAAAATCGAATAGTTTCTTCCACAATCATTTGGATTTGGTTACTTAACATAATTACACTATAATCTACTTAAAAAAACACTCCAATTAATCAATTTTATATCAAGAATTCAATAAAAACCCAATACAACAAGATTTAGAATGAACCTTAATAACACCTATTAAGAACTTAAATCCTTAAACTTTAAGAATGAAATTTCGCTAAAAATAACAGGATTGGAGTGTGGGTTAACTAATCCAACACTATGGAAGCTTACATACCTCTTAGGGATTAAACACATGGCAAAAATCCACAACTAAACTCATGAACATGACGAACACCTTCATCCTTTTCTCTTTTTTCCTCTTTTCTATTCTTGAACTCTCAACTAAAATCCTAGGTGTTTATTAGGATTATAAAACTCAACCTAAAAAGGATTATACCCCAAAAATATTACTAAAAACAAATTAAATCTAATTGGATAAGGAAAGTACCAAAATACCCCTTACTATTTTTGACTAACTTTCTTTAACTGGATAACCTCACTTCAAAAGGTCATATCTCACTCATCCAAACTCGAAATTTAGAAAACTTGGCGGAATTGGAAAGATAATTCAAAGATCTTTCCTATGGTATGTTGTAGCACACCTATGTCATTCTTTGATAGGATTTATGATTGTTTGAAATTGACCCAAAACTCATACTTAGCTTAACTTGCGAAAAATCAGATTTTGCTATTTCCAATTTAATTCTTTTTGGAACTCAAGATGCTAAATCTAGTGAACTGACCTTAATACTTAAGAATTTTTTTAATTCGTTGGTAAAATCTCACGAACTATGAAGAATGTTCGAGTCTAAGCTCAAATTTTTCAGAGTGTTACAATGGAATTATTGAGATCCTCTCAAAACTTCTACCCAAATTACATAGACAAAGAGAGAAAATGAAATTTTCATTATGATAAGATCGAACCCCATAGGAGCTCCAACGTATCCCCTCTTAAAAGGGGATTAGGTTAGTCGTAGTTCCAAATTACAAAGAACATAGCAAGATATTAAAAGAACCTTCTTAAGAAACAATTCAATGATAGATTTTGACCAACTTTGTTGCTTATATGCTAACATAGTACTTTCCTTGTCTGATGTAGAAAAACTTGAACTTTAATCACACAAGCCTTATTTGGAAATTTGTTCAAGTAAACTTCGACACATTCACTATTAGGACTCCTTCTACATAAGGTATGTCTAATGTATAAGTTTAGCTTCAATCAGTTTATGAATTTTGCCTCCTAGAGCACGACATGTTTTAGTAGTACGTCCCTTCATCTCTGAATGATAGTCACAAACTTTATTTAGGTAATACCCCTTGGATTGAGTTTCTGGATTCTTTGTAGGGATAAGTGTCACACGACCAGCCATTTTAAAGCCTTTATAGAGTTGGTCAAAGGGTTCAGCTAAGCAAGCATAAATTTTGATAGATTTCTTCTCAATATTGAATAGGTTCTTGCAAATATGAGGTTCAGTGAGGGTTTTGACATTATGGACATGATAGTCAGGTTGTTGATATGGTAGATAATGCTTTTGGGATAGAAGTATTTGATATGTAGGAATTTGAGATAGTATGAGAGGTGTGAAATGCCAACGAAATTGGTGTAGAGGCGTCTGATATTGAGGGTTATATGATGGTATTCTACAAGCGCAGACTGAGATATGGAGTTTTGGAAGCATAAGCATGATATTGAGGACATCGGTAATTTGGAATGTGAGTTTTCTTCGAAAGCAGTTGAATAGAACTTGGTTTAATTTGAGGAGAAAAGGTAGGGTGAGTTGATGGAGAATTATTTTGAAGAGTGACTTGACTTGTGACAAGCTTCTTATCCATGTCTGTTTTCAAAGTGGGATTGTCAAAGAGTAATAGTTTGGCCCAACTGCGCATACCAAGTATCACTTCTTCCAAATCCTTTATTTTTTGTTCTAAACTTGGGGTCGACTTGTTCGAAAGATACTTCTTTTCGATTGTTCTGCCCAAAATCTTATCATTAGTCACTTTCTTCTTTCCTTTGCAATTCTCTCTTGGGATAGAAGGAAGACTGCCCTTTATCATTTGTGGTAAATCATGATCTACAGATCAACCATAGGGGAAAGTTAGAATAAAAATAAAAGTAAAAGAAAGTCAAAATTAGAACATTGCATAAGTTGGTATGGCAAACACATTGTTGTAAGATAAACGCCCAAAATTCAAGGAGCCTCATTGAGACAGAGGTAGACCTAAGACGACATACAAGTGATGTACAATGACTAATTCAAGACTATTTTGCCAATTTGGAATTAAATTAGAGTAAAATTTTAAAATTCATTTTGGCATACTTTGACTTTATCTAATTACCATGATCACATTGACACATCATTATGCAATTTGTCCAAAGGGTGTTGGATCCCTTTAAAGGATATGGTGGCTATTAATTGTGTGAATTGACACCAAGGGCAAAATCACCTAAGGTTTATGCAGCATGTATGACCTAACTAGGACTTATAAGAGTTGGTTTGACACAGACTTGAAAGAGATTTCTGCGAGAAGGCTCGTGATTTCTCGGTAATAAAATTATATGTTCCGTCATGCCTCAAAAATCCCTCTAATATAAGGTGTTTGAAAAGAATTGAATTACTTGTGAGATGTGCATAGTCACACACCATCACGAGAACAAAAAAATAGAATAAGGTCCAAATTGGGATAAGTATGAGCGGAATGTCAGTTTATCAAAGCAATAAACATTTTGCATTTAGATGGAAACAGGAACACATAGATAGTTTTAAGAAATACAGTAAATAAATACATAGGTAAGCATGCAAACACATAAATAAATTAACCAAATAAGGAAATGGAATATGGTTTAGACATGGAAATACTTCAAATAAAGAAAAAGGTAAAAGACGAAATATGAAAATACACAAACAAGGAAGAGGGAAACGGGTGGAATATAAAAATAGACAATATACAAGGAAATCAAGTTAACAAGGAAAAAAAATAACAACATAGCATGGTAAAACCCAAACAAACAATGGAGTGACTTAATACAGTAAATCCACATAAGCATGAAACACGTAATGATAAGAACTTAACATCCCCAGCAAAGTCATCATTCTTTCGTGCCTCGTTTTTCTTAAAACGGGTTTTGACCTAACAACTCTGTTGGAATTTTGGATTGATTGAAGAGTCGTCATCTAACGAATTAAAGCGCGTTAGGGCACCTATATAATCTAGCTAAATCTAACTAAGGTCAACGAACCAGAGATCAGGGTAAGGGTTCAAAATACCTCGAGGGAAAGGTGTTAGGCATCCCTCTGTCCACAAATGTGGATCCCAAGTGTATCTCATGCAATTTATGTGGAGGTACAAATAGTAGATACAATCACTTTATTTATTATTTAGTTAGGTAATTAACATGTCAAACTAGGCGATAACATAATATTAGACAATAAAGATCACATTATTATTCAGAATTAATTATTTAAACAGGCGAGACTAGGTAATAACATTATTGAACATTAAACAAATTATAGAAGATAAGGGAGAAGAAAGAATTTGAACAATTAAATATCGAATATAATTTTAATTTATTTACTAAGCTACCTCAAACAAATATAATTATAAACAAGTAAAGGGACAAAAGAAAAGGGAGACTCTGAGAGACTTTACGGATTAACACTCGACTTTCTTTTTGTTCTTCCGATAGGCTTCCATGTAGGGACAGACAAAAATAAGGTTTGTTGTTTTAAGCCTGAGTCGATGTCATTATCTATGTACGATCCAACTATCCCTACCCCACCACCACATGCATTTTGCCCTACAAGGTGACTAGCATACCCGCTTAATGTCCAAGAGGCATTAGACGATTATTAGAGTGGTTTTAGACTAAAATAAAATATATACTTCTAAATAGCCCACCTAGACACCAAGCAAAACAAATTGGACAACACTTAGCACAAAATTCTCATGTTCGCCTCTAAGTTTAATTAATCATGCTAGCAAACACAAGTAAAGTGAAAGGTCGCATGCAAACGTGTGAGCATACAAAACGGATAATATATCAGTAAAATTATTTAATTTAAAGGACAATAAATTATTCCAAGGCAAATTTTATTAAATTATTAGACAAATTTGAATTAGCTAGAAATATATGGGCAGAAATATGTAAAAACACTGGCATATTTTATTTTATTATTAGCACAAACGGTCGAAAACTAAGGCCGAAATATTTAAACCGGGGTAGATTAAATTTTAAACATGTTGAAAGCAATAGTTAGTTCTTTTATTGGAGAAGTGATTACATGTAGGAAATTATTTCATCAAGCAGATTAGTGAATGACAAATTTAGTCTTAGACAATTAAATATTTATAATGCTGGAAAATTTATTTATTTATATTAGAGGGGCAGAAAGTAATTAAGTCGCAGAAATTGTTAGTAGTGATAGAAATATTTGCAGACTTATCTCATTTTTTAAATGTGTTAAAGCTTATTTACTGATTAGTTAATAACAATTTTATTAATTAAATCTTATGAGCATGATATCTAGGTTGTCGAAAAGTTCAAATATATATTGTGTAGCACCTATTGGCATGATTTTCTAAACCTCAAATAACATATAAAGAAACTATTCCTTATGACATCAATATCAACAAAATTATAGACATAATTTCTACCAAATTTACATTAACCTTATAGGCATGATTTCTAGATTCGTAGAAATAACATTTAAAACTAATTAATGATATGATAATGGTTTTATGCATTAGTGCTACCAACAAAAGGTGACGTGCAAAATGACAATTAATTAGCATTTAAATAACATTTAGTTTTAAACATTAACTAGACAAGATTAAACAAGTGGTCAAGGAATGATAACTTTATTTTTATTTTAGTTAGATTTAACATTAGTTTATAAAATACGGACTATCAAATAAATCACAATTCTATAGGCATGCTTTCTAACACAAATAAGTTATCTTAAACTAAATAAACAAATAACACAGAAATCTTTCTCCTGTTGGCGATCTCCCAAATATATTTCATATATATAAAATTAGAGTCATGAGTCTTTACAAATTATTACAATATAACAATTATATACAAAACATAAATCAAGTAAATTAAGCTCGTCTAGTATTTCACTCCCTTAACGACTCTTCCTAATCTTGAATCTTTAGATCAAGATCCTGCTAAGATAGAAGAACAATACAACCAGATACATATAAAAGCAATATGCTTAGTAAAATGTTATTCACATGCATGTGAACCACAATTAATTAAACAAACAACACAAAATACATCATCACATACAGGAGAGAGGTGAAGAGAAACTAACCCGGATGCTTCCCTTTTATTTATTCATACACAATATTCAAAATAACAGATTCAAGATAAAATTTAAACTAATGAAGTATAGCTAACCAATGATGTGTAAAGTTTATCAGCGATGGAGTGTTTTAAAAATATATTCACTGAAACAGCAACACAACAATCAATATCACAAAGAATTATCCAAAGTTTAGCCAAAATTCTAGTTCTTTTTTAGAGAAGAGAGTATTTTAATACTATTATTAAAGTGTGTAAAGCCTTGAACTCTAAGTGAGTTCTAAAGATTTTTTAATTGAATATGAAATCCTTTCTTTTATACTAGATGAGAGGTGCCAAATTAAAGGAAAAAACTTATTTTAGGAATCAATATAATATTATTATTTTCTTTAATCACAAGGGAGCTAAAATCAGTCTTTTTTAATTTTATTTTATTTTTACATAATATAAACAAGTAAAGAAAATATTCAACCTTTCAAATAAGATATGAAATCAATATTGACACTAATTAATTAATCAGACAAATTTCCGTCTCTGAAAAATCAATTATTAATCAATATTGTCACCAATAACGGCCCTAAATTGATAAATCATACCGCTAAAATAAAGTAACACAATCAGTCATCAAGCCAAGAGAAATATTCGTACTTCTTTATAAAATCAATTCAATATACTTACCGTAATTAGACGAATGAGTAAATTGACAAGAAAACAACCAACTCAATCAGAGAGCAAAATTGAATAAGTACCCATTCAGCAATTAAAGGAATCCAACATCAAACAGAAAATTATAAAATATCATCAATATAGTTAAACCAGTATACCAACAAATATTAAGATATCAACTACAATGAGGATTATCCATTTCATCAATGCAATATTTACAAGAAACAAATTAAAGCAAATGGTGAATATTAGTGTAGTTCCAAAGAATTTAAAATCATCAACAGTATTTCATGCTTCGCACAAAATTTCAATCACATATTTTTTACAATAGTGCACACACAAAAATAATCATATATTTCATTATTAAAATTAAAAAATTGCATAATAAATCAAATTAGAGACCTAACCCGGACGAATCTGTTGAGATCCGTCCGTTGGACATTACAGAGCAATGACGCAACGGAAATATACAGTGATCAACATACCTCTAGCCATTGTTAGCGATATAGTTGGAGTCTACAATTCTTCTTTTCTTCAAGGATCTTCTATGCACTCAAAACCTCACTCTTAGATGGTATGGAGTTTTAAAAAGTAATGTGCATAGGGACCTTTGAACCAAATGACATATTTATAACCGTGCATCCATCAGGAACGGTTAAGCGGTCATGGGAAGTTACCAACCACTAAGTAGGATAGTGGATTCATGTAGTGGGATAATGGGTACTTAACCATTATCCCATTAGTGGGATAATGGGTAATTGACCAGTATTCCATTAGTGGAATAATGGGTAGTTAACTACCTTTCTATTAGTGAAATAATGGCTCCATGAAATGGGATAATGGACCCATCTAATACGAACCATATCAGCATTAACAAAAAGGCTAACATTCTCCCACTTGGTCCGTATACTCTAATCCCATTAATGATATATAATACACGAATCATGGCGATAGTTTCTCTTGCAGTGAGTAGCATCTTCCATGTATCACAATGCACTATATCTCTGAACTCTAACCCATATAATTAAATGAATAAACTAAATATTTATTCAAGGTCCATACTTTAGTGACATTTCTGAAAGTAAAACTGTATGTGCACACAGTTAACGAGATATATCGTATAAAATAGAATTTCGTAAACATTCATTCTTAAAATGAAATTTTACATAGTGGAACTAAGACCCATTGTGACTACATGATCCTTAAATTTTTGTGATAGCATGCCTTTAATTAAAGGATCAGCTAACATTACATCAGTACTAACATGTTCAATGACCACTTTCTTGTCTTTATGTGACAACCCCCTCGGGATTCACATATTCAGGTATTGTCTCTGCCATGGGCGGCCATTCGCTCTTGCAGCTTAATTGGTGAAAGGCGAACCCCTTGGGAGGGATGTAAAGGAGCCATAGGTCACGGGTTCGATTCTCCCTTGAGGCTGCATGCCAATAAGAGGGATTAAAAGAGCGAATGGCCGCCCATGGCAGAGACAATACCTGAATATGTTAATCCCGAGGGGGTTGTCACAAAAAAGGTGCCTTTTTTTGTGACAACCCCCTCGGGATCCACATATTCAGGTATTGTCTCTGCCATGGGCGGCCATTCGCTCTTTTAATCCCCTCTTATTGCTTAATTGGTGAAAGGTGATCCCCTTGGGAGGGATGTAAAGGAGCCATAGGTCACGGGTTCGATTCTCCCTTGAGGCTGCATGCCAATAAGAGGGGATTAAAAGAGCAAATGGCCGCCCATGGCAGAGACAACACCTGAATATGTGGATCCCGAGGGGGTTGTCACAGGATGTAAAGGAGCCATAGGTCACGGGTTCGATTCTCCCTTGAGGCTGCATGCCAATAAGAGGGGATTAAAAGAGAGAATGGCCGCCCATGGCAGAGACAATACCTGAATATATGGATCCTGAGGGGGTTGTCACACTTTAACATGTTCTTTTATGGCTAGATATTTGACGTCGATATGCTTGCTTTGACTACCACTAATATTATTCTTAGCCATAATAACAGTAGCTGAATTGTCACAATATAACCTAAATGGCTTAGATATAAAGTCGACAATTATAAGTCCATAAATAAAACTCTTTAATCATACACCATGTGAGGTAGCCTTGAAACAAGAAAACAATTCAGCCTCCATAGTGAAATTAGTAACTAGAGTCTGTTTGGCACTTCTCCAAGATATAGCTCCACCGACTAACATAAATATGTATTCTAAAGTTGATTTCCGTGAATCAACACAGCTAGCAAAGTCTGAATCAGAGCAGCCAATGACTTCCAAGTAATCTGATCGTTTGTACATAAGCATGTAGTCTTTTGTTACTTGAAGATATCTTAAGTCTTTCTTTGCATTTCTCCAGTGGTCAAGACCTGGATTACTCTGATATCTTCCTAACATTCCAACAACAAATGATATGTCAGGTCTTGTACGAACCTGAGCATACATCAAGCTTCCGACAGCAGAAGCGCAAGGAATGTCCTTCATTTGTTCCCTCTCAAGATCGTTCTTCGAGTACTGATTCAAGTTGAACTTGTCACTCATTATGATAGGATCTACACTTGGTGAACAATATTTCATTCGGAACCTCTCTAAAATTTTACTGATATAGGATTCTTGATATAAACCTAAAGTACCTTAATGTCTACCAATAACATAAGATACATCACCTGTGTCTTTCAAATAAAAACTTTTAGAGAGAAATTGTTTCACCTCATGTATCATTCCCTTATCATTGGATGCAAGTAAGATATCATCCACATATAGAAGTAAGAAACATATTTTACTCCCACTGATCTTATGGTATATACATTGATCCAGAATATTTTCAACAAAGTCGAATGAAGAGATAACATTATGAAATTTTAAAGACCATCGACACGAAGCTTGTCTTAGTCAATATATGTATTTCTTTAACTTGCATACCAATTGCTCACCATAACTAGAGGATAATCCTTCAGGTTGTTTCATATAAACCTCTTCCTCTAGATCACCATTGAGAAATGTGGTTTTCACATCCATCTGTTACGATTCTAAGTCAAAGTGTGCTACTAATGCCAATATTATGCGCAAGGAATCCTTTTTAGACATTGGAGAAAATGTCTCTGTGTAATCAATTCCTTTCTTTTGAGCGAATCCTTTAGAAATGAGTCTTGCTTTATATTTTTCTATGTAGCCTGATGAGTCCTTTTTAGTCTAGAAAATCCATTTACATCCAATGGTTTTAACACCACTAGGCAAATCGACAAAATCCTAGACCTTGTTAGTTTTCATAGAATTCATCTCTTTTTTCATGGCATTGTACCACAATTCAGACTCTTTAGAATTCATGGCTCGTGAAAAAGACTCGGGATCATTTTTAACTCCAATGTCAGATTCTTGAAAATATACAACAAAGTCACTAGGAATTGCTGATTTTCTTTCTCTAGTAGATCTTCTCAATGTTGCACCAACATTTTCCTGTAGATTATGTTTTTCAAATGGTTGTTAATAATTTCAAGAATTACTTGAACAACTTTATTTATATGCATGTTTTCAGTAGCTTGTGGAATCTCATTGATTGGTTGCTCAACACCCTATTGAAGTTGAGGGTTATTATGTACAACAATCAATTTTTGACTTGAAGTGGAAGGTTGATCTCTTATAGAAATTGTATTTTGAAATTTATCACTCCTACTAATTAAGCTATTTTCAAGAATTTTTGCATTTCTTGATTCCACAATCCTAGTACTGTTAGATAAACAGTAGAATCTGTATCCTTTAGATCCTTCGGCATATCCAATGAAATATCCACTAATGGTCCTAGGATCCAGTTTCTTTTCTTCTGGGTTGTAAATTCTATGTTTAGACGGGCATCCCCATACACGTATATGTGTCAAACTAGGTTCCCAACCTCTAAATAACTCAAAAGAAGTCTTTGGAACATCCTTGGTTGGAACTCGATTTAATATATACCCTACTGTCTTAAGGGATTCAATCCACAAGGACTTAGGTACTTTAGAGCTACTTAACATACTACGCACTATGTCCAATAATGTTTGGTTTCTTCTTTCTGCTACACTATTCTGATCCGGAGAACCAGACATAGTATATTAGGAAACAATCCCATTTTGTTAAAGAAACTTCGCAAACGGACCTTGTGCTTGTCCATCCTTTGTATATCTACCATAATATTCACCACTTCATCAGTTCTCAAATCTTAATTTGTTTTTCACATTGTTTCTCTACTTCAGCCTTGAAAACTTTAAAGGCTTCTAATGCTTCGCTCATATTATGAAGCATGTAGAGATAAGTATATCGTGAGTAATCGTCTATAATGGTGATAAAGTATTTCTATCCATATGCGTCCATGTCTGGACAACATATATCTGTATGTATGATTTTTAATACGGTTGAACTGCTCTTGGATCCTTTCTTTGACTTGTTGGTCTGATTTCCTTTAATGCAGTCCATACGAGTACCAAAATCAGTAAAATTTGAAGTACTAAGTACTCCATCATTTACTAATCTCTTAATTCTATCGATGGAAATATGTCCCAATCATCGATGCCATAAGATAGAGGAATCATTATTTATAACACGTCTTTTAGTGCCAATTTGTATATGCATAACAGTATGAGTGGAATCATTTTGTAAATTAAGAGAGAAAAGACCATCAGACAATGTACCATATCCAATAAGTTTAGATTTATAAAATAGTTTGGAATCCCCTTCTAGAAATAAGAAATATCTCAAAGGTACAAGTCTTGATATTGAAATTAAATTCCTAGAAAATAGGAACATAAAAAAGTCTTTTCCAACTCTAAAATAAAACCACTACTAAGAACTAAATTGCATGTCCCAATAGCTTCCACATGCGACTGCATCTTGTTTCCAAAATTGATACTTCGTTCAGCTCCCACTGGCTTCCGCAGGTTTCTTAAATCCTGCAAGGAATTTACAATATGGATTGTATATGCAGAATCAATCCACCACGTGTTATGATTAACATTAATCATATTAGTTTCATAACATATAAGAGAGATAGAAGTACCTTTCTTAACAAGCCATTGTTGAAACTTTATACAATCCTGCCTTATGTGCCCCTTCTTTCTACAGAAACGACACTTGGGTTCCTTTTTTATGTCAGTTTCAAGTGGTTCCTTTCTTTGAGACCTCTTGTTGACTTGATTGGTCTTCTTTCCTTGAGTAGTCATGAATGCACTATCTCTTGTTTCCATCAGTAGTCGACCTTCCTTTTGAACACATATGGTCATGAGTTCATTAATAGACCATTTATCTTTTTGGTGTTATAAGAGATATTAAAGGGAACATACTGTGCAGGTAGAGTATTCAGGATATAGAGCACAAGAAAAGTTCCAGACATTTCGACTTCAAGAATCTTTAAGCCGCTAAGTCTCTTATTTTCATAATGTGCTCACGCACATTTCTCACACTAGTGAGCCTCATTGATGAGAATTTCATAATTAAGGTGATGGCAAGTGCCTTATCTGAAGTCTCAAACTGTTCGTCGATATCCTTCAGTAATGCATTGACATCGTTATGTTGTTCAAAAGAACCACGAATACCAGTAGAGATTTTGGTCTTAATGGACATAACATCAAATAGTTAGAGCGTTCCCATTGTTCATGAAGAAAAATCTCATCTTTAGTGTTGATTTCATTAATAGGTGGCTCGTCTTTCCTGATAGAATAATCAATATCCATACACCCTAAGTGAAGGAGAATTATCTCCTTCCAAATCTTATAGTTCTCATTATTCAGTTCGAGAATATCACAAATATCAGAAAAATTTGCATGTTGCATAACTGCAAAGAAATATACATACATACTTAACTTAAATTTGAGGCAAGTAATATAATGTTGAATCTATTAACATAAAAATTGTTTGTGGGCTAAATTTTTAATTCAATTAGATTCATATTTATGATAAAATTATCAATTTAGTAGCATGATATTCTATCTTTATGACAAAACTATTAAATTCTCATTCATAATTCCTGTGGGTAATTATGAAAAGTATTTGATATTTTATCTTAATTAATTATGCAACTTAATAATAAAAAAAATTAAGTTATCATATCATTCATAATTAATTACATTTCTAATGTCTAAAAATTTCTTTATGTGATCCATAACTTCTAAAATTTTATTAAATTAAAGATGTTTTGGCTAAACTTTAATCAAACAATTCTAGATCACTTAAACATTTATTTCTTCAAGTAATCCAAAATATAATATATAATATCATTTCATTAAGATTGATGTGTCTAAATATCAATCAAATAAAACTATATGAATCACTAAACATTAACTCAAAATCATATACAAGATTTATTATTGAACATTATGCGACAAAAACAACAATCTCGTTACCTTTTATTAATAGAAAATGTTTTCAAAAATTTCAAAACAAGACCTGAATTTTTATAAACCATTTTGAGAGACTTTAGAGAATTTTGACAATCAACAAAGCAGACGAAATTCAACGACTCTGATAGCAAATGTTGGACATTACGGAGACATGACGCAGCAAAAAAAAGAGTGATCGACATACCTCCAACCATTGTTAGTGATATAGTCGGAGTCTACAACTCTTTTTTTCTTAAAGATCTTCTAAGCACTCAAAACCTCACTCTTAGATGTTATGGAGTTTTTAGAAGTAATGTGATTAGGAACCTTTGAACCAAATGGAATATTTATAACTGTTCTTCCTACAAGAACGGTTAAGAGGTCATGGAAAGTTGCCAACCACTTAGTAGGATAGTGGATTCATATAGTGGGATAATGGTTAGTGGGATACTGGGTAATTGACCGCTTTTCCATTAGTGGAATAATGGGTAGTTAACTACCTTTCCATTAGTGAAATAATGGGTAATTAACTACCTTTCCATTAGTGGTATAATTGGTCCATGAAGTGGGATAATGAACACATTTAATAAGGACGATAAAAGCATTAACAAAAATGCTAACACTGTCTCCAAATGAATAAAACATCAAAAACTTTGTCTGAGCTTGCTGCCTTGAGTTATTGTTGATCGTCGTCGGAGCTTATGGTTGATGTTGTTGTTGTCGTCCTCGAGAGAGGAGAAAGTTTAGCCGGAGCTATTGAACGTAGATCTTGACGGAGTTGTTGGCTTGCCTGAATGCTGGTTGGGACTGGTGTTCGTTGCTTCGCCGCTGCTGCTTGGTGGATCTCGCTGCCTTTTGGTGGTCTCGCTGGGAAATGAGAAGAGAGGGGGTGGGAAACGAGAAGAGGCGAGGGGAGAGAGGAGAGGCGATGTTGCCTCTTGGTGGCAGTGATTAGGCTATCTTTGCCGGAAAATAATGAAAGAGAGAGGAGGGGGCGGCTGTCTCATGGAGGAGGAAGAAATATTTTAGGGTTTGAGGTCTTTTAGGTATTACATTAGGAAATAAGGGTAGGTTTGATCTGGTTCATTGATTTAATAAGAGGGGAAGGGATAGAATTTAACTTAAGATTAAATTTAAGGATGGATGGACGGAATTTATATGGATGGGTCTTGAGAGTTGAATTGGAATGACCAAAATTGACAAAACAATTCTTTAGAATTTAAATAAAAGGTGGATATAAAGGAATTCAAAATAAACAGGCTAAATGATTTGGAGGAAAGTTAAAGAAATGTTATCCAATTAAAATATTAAAAATTTTTGTATAATTAAAATTAGTTAAGTTTTAAAATATTTGAATAAAATAATTATTTGTGTTTTACTAATAATTTTTAAAATACTTTGAAAATATTTGTGACAGTTTTATAAATCATGCATACTAAAATGTACAATTTTTTTAGACAAAATCAACTAATATTCTAAACTTGAGATATATTTTAAAGTATATATTTAAGTGAGTAGCATTTCCAAAAGGTTAACAGTCGATCAAAATTAAGTGTCAATACTGACCTTTTTTTGAAAAGAGATAGTACAACAATATTGTATGAATACAATGCTACATGTAAAACTCAACCAAAAAATGATATATTGAAAGAGATAGAACAAAACATATTTCACCAAAATTCTTTTTAACTCATTATCTTTTTAAAAAAAGTGATATAGATGTTCAACAAGTCCGTTCAAGTGATAATTTATCAAATATGTTTATTAAGGCATTGCAAACTTCAACCTCTGAGAAATTGAGATATAAAATTAGAATGTGTTGTCTTCGAGATATTTAATGATGATTTCATCTAGGTAAGTAAATATGTGTTGCACTCTTTTTTCCTTAACCATGATTTTTGAGTTTTTCTTGATAAGGCACTTAACGAGGCAATAAACAATGCGTATTAAGAGAATAAATATGTACGCTCTTTTTTCTTTTTTTTTTAGATTTTATTTTGTACATAGATATCAAAGAAGAAGTGTTGTAAATAATGAAATGTGGATGCCACATAGTGATGCTTAAGAAATTTAAGCATGACTTTAAGAGATTTTTTTCATGACTTTAAATAATTACAAACACAGTCCTACTTTATATATATTTCACTTATCTTATCAGGATGTACACATGAATTGAAATATTGGAAGGAAAACATTGTTGTTCTTTCTCTCCATTTCTTTGTTATTTAAATTCTAATACTTTATTTTATAACATAAACAAATTTATCAAGACTAAATAAATTATTTATGAAAATCATAATGCATAACCTCAAATATCTAACATATGACTGTTTAAAATATAAATAAATATTAAAATTCAAAACTTTAGAGAAGTTTTGACTTCAAAAATAACACATTTATTTATATAATTTCCACATGTCTTGAAAATGTGATATCATAGTATAATTAAAATTATTTTAACTTTACATGATCCATATTTGAAAATAAATGACGGTTCTTCATTTTTGAATTTATTGGAAAAATTGAAAATGAAAAAATAGTACTCTTTAAATTTCTTTTAAAAATGAAAGACAATTGCATTTGCTACAATTCAATTTCCATAAAAAAAAATTGATATCAAATCACTGTCTCGTATTTTTTTCTTAAAAGTGAAAAATAATAAAACACATGATGATTTACAGTATTGCATAAATTAAAAAAATTATTATACTTTTAAAAAAAATACATTTGGCACAAATTTTACACGACTCAAATTTTTGGAGGTTATTTTCGTAAATAGAGAGAGTTGACAAAGTTGTTATTGTAAATTTATATTTTTTACACTCAAAATGTCCTCTAAAGTTAAACCACTAAGAAAAGTCTTTAACCACTAGATGGTTTAATAAATTACATAGCACAATTTTTTCTTTCAGATAAAAAACACTGCCAAAGAAAACATTTATTTATATCCACTTCAATACTCTAAACACTTCCAATTATTTGATCTTTCATAATTGTTTATTCTTACATTCTTCTTCATTTTCAACATTCCACTATCTGCATACATTTAGTTATATAATTTTCACATGTCATGAAAATGTGGTATCAGAGCATGCTTTAGAATTTCTTTAATTTCGCATAATACATAATTGAGATAAATGCATAATTTTTTGTTTTCATTTAAATCATTACGAAAAGTGTTGCTGTAAATTTATTTTTTTACACAAATTTTTTTTTAAAGTTAAACCACTACGAAAGTTTTTTAAACCACAATTCAGTACTCAATTCACTCTTTTTATCTTTCATTGTTGTTTATTCTTCTATACTCAATTCACTCATTTTATCTTCTATTGTTGTTTATTCTTTCATTCTTCTCTCTTTTCAAAATTTCATTATTTTTCATTCATAAATTTAATCTCTTACACAATTGCGACTATGTCGTTTTAAGAGGAAAAATAAGGTATATTCATTAAATTTTAAAATATTCTTAAACTTAGTATTTATTAATTTGTTGATTAATTGATATATCTACAAAATAATAGTATTTTATAATTTCAATAATATAAATTTAATGAGATGATACCGTAATTATATTTCACATTTAGAATAGTACATACTAGCTTTCAAGAAATTCAAATAATTAATGAATTCATTATTTTCTAGTTAATTTTTTTTGAATGATACTTTCTTAAGAGTATTAATTGTAGGAATAAAATTAAATGTTTGTCACGACCCAAAAACCGAGCCGCGACTGGCACCCACATTTACCCTCCTATGTGAGCGAACCAAACAATCTAACCCTTATCATTTCAACATATATCAACAGAAAATAATGTGGAAGACTTAAACTCATTAATAAAAACTAATTCAATACTATTATTCCCCAAAATCTGGAAGTCATCATCACAAGAACATCTATGATCAAATTACTAACTAAAAATGTCTAAGAAGCTAAAAATACATAAGAAGCTAGTCCATGCCGGAAGTTCAAGGCATCAAGACTTGAAGAAGAAGATCCAGTCCAAGCTAGAAGCATTAACTCACCCTGAATTTCCGATGTAGTAAAGACTGGCTTGAATTACTGTTGAGTCGAAGACGACGGCACGTTTGCTGCACTCCACAAATAACAAGAAGAAAACATAAAAGTAGGGGTCAGTACAAAACACGGGTACTGAGTAGATATCATCGGCCAACTCAAAATAGAAGACAATATATATCAAGTAATATCATCAAGTCAACTATGATACTCAACATGTAGCAACAGCAAGTATTATATCATTAACAACTACCATCAAGTTCACACATGAGGACTCAAGCCTCAATACCATACTCGTTTGGGAATTAGATTCATTAAATTGAGTATATTAGCATCTTTCAAGATTCATTATATTTATTCCCCTCGTGTCGGTACGTGACACTCCGCTCCATATACTATCCTGGTGTCGGAACGTGACACTCCGATCCTCATTCTATCCTGGTACCGGAACGTGGCACCCGATCCATATACTATCCTGGTGTCGGAACGTGACACTCCGATCCTCATTCTATCCTGGTACCGGAACGTGACACCCGATCCTCTATCTCTATCGTGGTACCGGAACGTGGCACCCGATCCCCTAATCTCACCACTTTCGTTCATCAAGCCTTCTTTTATACCAAGGCATCATCATTAACAAAGTAGATTAGGGTTTCTTTTCAAGATTTGAGATTCAATAGCTTCATCATGCTTATTTATTCACAATTACATAATCATATTCATACAAGCATACAATTAAACATATAGAAGGGTTTACAACACTAATAACACATATCATTCACTATTAAGAGTTTACTACGAATAGTGTGAAATAAACCATAACCTACCTCCACCGAAGACTAGTGATCAAGCAAGAATTTTCCAAAGCTTTGTTCTTCTTCTTCCTCGTTCGACCCTCTCTCTCTTTCTCTTTCTATTTTTCTTATTCAAACCCTCTTTCTTTTACCCTAATTAACATATAATTAAGAATGAAAGATGGCAATAATCAGCCACTAATTAACTTAAGGTTACCTCTTTTAACCCTCAAGTAATTAGACTTATAATCCTTAACCCTCTAACTTTATAATTAAGGTAGGAATAGTCCAAAACGTCCCTTAAAACGTGTAAAGAAATCCGACCCAGACTGGGATTACGCAACCTGTGACGGCCCGTCGTGACTGCGACGGTCCGTCATTCAGGTTCGTCATGGACTCAATTTGTTTAAGGAGTCTGTGACGGCCCGTCGTGCCTACGACGGTCCGTCCTACACTTTCATCACGATGTTCAGAGAATCGTTCCCTGTACCAACTTTTCAAGAGTTGAAGTGTTTTGAAACGAGAGTTCACGATGGTTCGTCGTACCTGTGACGGTCCGTCCTGCAGGTCCGTCACAGAGTTCAGAGAGTCCATTTCAGTACTCAGATTCCAGAATTTCCTAAGTGTTTTGGAACGAGACACGCTCGACGGTCCATCGTGCCCATGACGGTCCATCGTGGGGCCCATCGTTTCAGCCAGTTTTCCAGAAATAAAATCTGCTGCTCAAAACGACTAAACAGGTCGTTACAATAGATACCAATTTACCCATCGTTCGTCCTCGAACGATCACAAGAAGAAAAACAAGGGCGAGAAGGAGTACCTGAATCTTTAAACAGGTGTGGGTATCTTTCCTACATATCGATCTCCTTCTCCCAAGTAGCTTCTTCAACCGGCCGATTCTTCTATTGCACCTTGATGGATGCAATCTCCCTCGACCTCAACTTGCGGACTTCTCTATCTAAGATAGCAACAGGTTCCTCCTCATAAGACAAATTCTCATCAAGCAGGACCGAATCCCAACGGATAATGTAGTTTCCATCCCCATGGTATCTTTTCAACATAGACACATGGAATACCGGATGCACTCCGGACAGCCCTGGAGGCAAGGCTAACTCATAAGCCACCTCCCCTACTCGCTTAAGTACTTCAAAGGGACCGATGTACCTTGGGCTTAGCTTGCCTCTTTTACCAAACCGCATCACCCCTTTCATTGGCGAAACTTTCAATAAGACTTGTTCACCTTCCATGAACTCTAAGTCTCTAACCTTTCGATCTGCATATTCTTTTTGCCTACTTTGCGCCGCTAGAAGCTTTTCTTGAATAGATTTTACTTTCTCTATCGAATCCCTCAAAAGGTCAGTACCCCAAGGTCTAACCTCGAATGCATCAAACCAACCAATGGGAGACCTACATCTCCTACCATACAATGCTTCAAATGGAGCCATATCAATGCTTAAGTGATAGCTATTATTGTACGAAAACTCCGCTAAGGGTAAGAAGTTATCCCAATGGCCACCAAATTCTATCACACAAGCACGAAGCATATCCTCCAACACTTGAATCGTTCGCTCAGACTGACCATCGGTTTGAGGATGGAACGCAGTACTAAGGTCCAACCTAGTACCCAATTCCGCATGCAATGTTTTCCAAAACATAGAAGTAAACTGCGTACCTCTATCTGATATGATGGATAGTGGAACCCCATGCAATCGAACGATTTCTGAGATATAGATCTTGGCTAACTTTTCGACATTGTAAGTCACCTTGACCGGAATGAAATGAGCAGACTTATTTAACCTATCGACAATCACCCAAATAGAGTCATACTTACCCATTGTCTTTGGAAGACCAACCACGAAGTCCATTGCGATTCTCTCCCATTTCCATTCCGGAATGGGCATTCTCTGAAGTGTTCCTCCGGGCCTTTGGTGTTCATACTTTACTTGTTGACAGTTTGGACATTTGGCAATAAGGTCAACAATATCACGCTTCATTCTACTCCACCAAAAGTGTTGCTTTAGATCACGG
Source organism: Solanum lycopersicum (assembly GCF_036512215.1). NCBI lineage: Eukaryota > Viridiplantae > Streptophyta > Magnoliopsida > Solanales > Solanaceae > Solanum > Solanum lycopersicum. The sequence continues at coordinate 15,580,887 of NC_090810.1, forward strand.
TACATCTTGGTTGCACCCGGATGTATAGAATACCTTGAACTATGAGCCTCTGTCAGAATAATGTTGATCAAATCATCGACGCGGGGTACACATACCCTTCCCTTAATCCTCAAAACACCTTCCTCTTCGATTGTTGCTTCTTTAGCCTCTCCTTGCAACACTTTGTCTCGGATCCGGATCAATTTTTCATCATTAAACTGCTTTCCCTTGATCTTGTCAAGGAAGGAAGATCTTACCTCCACACAAGCTAACAATCCTCCCTTCTCATTTACTTCTAACCTCATAAGGTCATTAGCCAGAATCTGAACTTCTCTAGCCAATGGGCGTATAGAAGCTTGCAAGTGAGCTAGACTTCCCATGCTTTCTGCCTTTCTACTTAAAGCATCCGCTACAACATTCGCCTTTCCCGGATGATACAAGATAGTGATATCGTAGTTCTTTAGTAGTTCCATCCATCTCCTCTGTCTCAAGTTCAAATCTTTCTGAGTAAAGACATACTGTAGGCTACGATGATCCGTATAGACCTCACACTTAACCCCATATAAATAGTGTCTCCATTGCCTTAATACAAACACTACCGCGGCCAATTCCAAATCATGAGTCGGATAGTTACGTTCATGCACTTTTAATTGCCTCGAAGCATAAGCAATTACACTCTTCTCTTGCATTAGCACTGCACCCAACCCCGAATAGGATGCATCACAATAAACAATGAAATTCTTGCCCTCTTCTGGCAAGGTAAGGATAGGTGCGGTAGTCAACAAAGTCTTGAGTTTCTGAAAGCTTTCTTCGCACTCATCCGACCATACAAATGGAACATTCTGCTTAGTCAAGTTCGTCAATTGGGAAGCAATAGAAGAGAATCCCTTGACAAATCGACGGTAGTAGCTAGCTAACCCAACAAAGCTCCTTATTTCGGACACATTAGTAGGTCTTACCCAATTCTTCACTGTCTCAATCTTAGAAGGATCCACCATCACTCCATCCTTAGAAACCACGTGCCCCAAGAAGGACACTGCATCTAGCCAAAACTCACACTTAGAGAACTTGGCATAAAGCTTTTTCTTCCTCAACATTTCCAATACCACTCTCAAATGCTCCTCATGTTCCTCCTTACTTTTAGAATATATCAGTATATCATCAATAAATACGATCACAAAGAGATCCAAATATGGCTTAAAAATCCCGTTCATAAAACTCATAAACGTAGCAGGGGAATTCGTAAGACCAAAAGACATCACTACAAATTCGTAATGCCCATACCTGGTTCTAAAAGCAGTCTTTGGCACATCCGTTGCCCGTATTTTCAATTGATGATAACCGGATCTCAAGTCAATCTTAGAGAAGACACAAGCACCTTGTAACTGATCGAACAAGTCATCAATGCGAGGAAGAGGGTACTTGTTCTTAATAGTTACCTTGTTCACCTGCCGGTAATCTATGCACATCCGAAAACTTCCGTCCTTCTTCTTCACAAACAAAATCGGAGCACCCCAAGTAGATACACTTGGTCTAATGAAGCCTTTGCTCAACAACTCTTGAAGTTGGGCCTTTAACTCTCTTAACTCTGCGGGAGCCATTCTATAAGTGGGTATAGAAATGGGGCGAGTACCCGGTTCAAGATCAATACAGAAGTCAATATCCCTATTTGGTGGCATACCAGGAAGATCTGCAGGGAACACATCCAAAAACTCACGGACTACCGAAACTGACTCAATCGAGGGTACTTGAGTAGTGTCATCCTTGAGATATGCCAAGAAAGCTAAACACCCTTTACTAACCATTTTCTTAGCACGAAGAAAGGATATGATACGCACCGGATTGGAAGTGTAGTCCCCCTCCCACACTAACGGATCTGTCCCATGCTTGGCTAACGTCACAGTTTTGGCATTACAATCCAAGATCGCAAAATTCGGAGAAAGCCAAGTCATACCCAGAATTACATAAAAGTCAATCATTTCTAAGATAACCAAATCTACATAAGTGTTACTCCCCACAAAAGTCACCAAACAAGACCTATACACTCTTTCAACTATCACAGACTCACCCACCGGAGTAAAAACATGAATAGGCATGTCAAGTAATTAACAATGTAGATTTAGACCATTAGCAAATGAGGAAGATACATAAGAAAATGTGGATCCGGGATCAAACAATACAGAAGCCATGCAATCACAAACCAAAAGATTACCTGTGATGACAGCATCAGATGCCTCCGCTTCAGACCGCCCAGGGAAAGCGTAACAATGGTCCCTATCGTTTGTCTGTCCGTTGCCCCTACCATGTGGTGTTGTAGTGGCTCCAGTTTGTCCATCACCCCGGCTGTTTTGGTGACCACCATTACCTCGACCACCACGTCCCACCACGTCCTCCAGAATGACGGCCTCTTCCATAACCACCTCTACCTCTAACCATTGGAGGTCTGTAACTCTGTTTTGGACAATATCACTTAATGTGTCCAATCTCCCCACATCCATAGCACTCTCTGGGTTCATGCATAGGTCTCTCAGAAAAGTGTTGTCCGGTTTGAGGTGGACCCCCAACTACAGTCTGTAGTGAAGACTGAATTGGTCGAACTGAGTAACCTCCGGAACTCTGTCCTCTAGAGTAGGAACCATTAAACTCGCCTCCCTTTCGAAACCTTTTTGATGTCGATGTCGAGGTGAAGTCATCGGGCTTCACTCCTTCCACCTCTATCACGAAGTCTACCACTTCTTGAAAGGATTTTGCCGTAGCCGCTACCTGTAAGGCCGAAATCCGCAACTCTGACCTCAATCCCTTCACAAACCGGTGAATCCGCTCTTGTGGACTGAAATAAAGTTGCGTGGCATATCTGGATAGTGCGCGAAACCTAGCCTCATATCCATTGACCGACATCCTACCTTGCTCTAGGCTCAAGAACTCATCCCTTTTCCTATCCCTCAAAGTCAGGGGGATATACTTCTCCATAAACAAGCTAGAGAATGAGGCCCAAGTCATAGGTGGTGCCTCTGTTGGTTGACACTCAACATATGACCGCCACCACATCTTGGCATTCCCTTGAAACTGATAACTCACGAACTCAACACCAAACTGTTCTACTATACCCATCTTGTGTAGTAGCTCATGACAGTCAACCAGAAAATCGTAAGCATCCTCAGATTCCACACCCTTGAAGACTGGAGGTTTCAATTTCAAGAACTTACTGAAAAGTTCATGCGGATCATTTGTCATTATAGGCCCAGTGGTCAGACGTGAAAACGTGCCTATGTCCAATGAGGCATCCATACGAGGAGCCATAGTGGCTGCATGTTGTACCTATGAAACCGGAGGTGTTGGTGTAGAAAACACTGGAGGTGCCTGACCCTGATCAGACAACCTACTAAGATAAGCCAGAACCTGATTAATCATCTCTGGGGTAGGTTGGGGTGGCATTTCCTCATTCTGCACTTGTTCATTCTCCCCATCCTCCCCCTCTCTTACTACTTCCTCAGTCGGTGGAGGAGTCACCGCCCTAGCATCAGACGGGCTAGGTACTTGTCCTCTTCCTCTAGAGGACATCCTCCCACGACCTCTACCACGGCCTCTTGCCGTTGCTCTTTCTCGAGCCACAACCCCAGTGGATGGCTTAGACGTTTCTTATCTTGCCGGTGTTGGTGCTGGCGCAGTCGTTGCTCTAGTTCTAACCATCTGTGAAATAGAGTGAAGATGGTCAGATACCAATTTGTATCACCTAGATACCAATTGGATTCAAGTAGTAGCACGAAAGAAAGAAAGAAAGAATGGAATTTTCCTAAAGTCTTATAGCCTCTCAAAGAAAAGTAAAGGCGTCCCCCTACCGTTCCTTAAGACTCTACTAGACTCGTTCTTGTGTGATGAGACCAACAAACCTAATGCTCTGATACCAAGTTTGTCACGACCCAAAAACCGAGCCGCGACTGGCACCCACATTTACCCTCCTATGTGAGCGAACCAAACAATCTAACCCTTATCATTTCAACATATATCAATAGAAAATAATGCGGAAGACTTAAACTCATTAATAAAAACCAATTCAATACTATTATTCCCCGAAATCTGGAAGTCATCATCACAAGAACATTTATGATCAAATTACTAACTAAAATTGTCTAAGAAGCTAAAAATACATAAGAAGCTAGTCCATGCCGGAAGTTCAAGGCATCAAGACTTGAAGAAGAAGATCCAGTCCAAGCTAGAAGCATTAGCTCATCCTGAATTTCCGATGTAGTAAAGACTGGCTTGAATTACTGTTGAGTCGAAGACGACGGCACGTTTGCTGCACTCCACAAATAACAAGAAGAAAACATAAAAGTAGGGGTCAGTACAAAACACGGGTACTGAGTAGATATCATCGGCCAACTCAAAATAGAAGATAATATATATCAAGTAATATCATAAAGTCAACTATGATACTCAACATGTAGCAACAACAAGTATTATATCATTAACAATTACCATCAAGTTCACACATGAGGACTCAAGCCTCAATACCATACTCGTTTGGGAATTAGATTCATTAAATTGAGTATATTAGCATCTTTCAAGATTCATTATATTTATTCCCCTCGTGTCGGTACGTGACACTCCGCTCCATATACTATCCTGGTGTCGGAACGTGACACTCCGATCCTCATTCTATCCTGGTACCGGAACGTGGCACCCGATCCATATACTATCCTGGTGTCGGAACGTGACACTCCGATCCTCATTCTATCCTGGTACCAGAACGTGGCACCCGATCCTCTATCTCTATCCTGGTACCGGAACGTGGCACCCGATCCCCTAATCTCACCACTTTCGTTCATCAAGCCTTCTTTTATACCAAGGCATCATCATTAACAAAGTAAATTAGGGTTTCTTTTCAAGATTTGAGATTCAATAGCTTCATCATGCTTATTTATTCACAATTACATAATCATATTCATGCAAGCGTACAATTAAGCATATAGAAGGGTTTATAACACTAATAACACATATCATTCGCTATTAAGAGTTTACTACGAATAGTGTGAAATAAACCATAACCTACCTCCACCGAAGACTAGTGATCAAGCAAGAATTTTCCAAAGCTTTGTTCTTCTTCTTCCTCGTTCGACCCTCACTCTCTTTCTCTTTCTATTTTTCTTATTCAAACCCTCTTTCTTTTACCCTAATTAACATATAATTAAGAATGAAAGATGGCAATAATCACCCACTAATTAACTTAAGGTTACCTCTTTTAACCCTCAAGTAATTAGACTTATAATCCTTAACCCTCTAACTTTATAATTAAGGTAGGAATAGTCCAAAACGTCCCTTAAAACGTGTAAAGAAATCCGACCCAGACTAGGATTACGCAACCTGTGACGGCCCGTCGTGACTGCGACGGTCCGTCATTCAGGTTCGTCATGGACTCAATTTGTTTAAGGAGTCTGTGACGGCCCATCGTGCCTACGACGGTCCGTCCTGCACTTTCGTCACGACGTTCAGAGAATCGTTCCCTGTACCAACTTTTCAAGATTTGAAGTGTTTTGAAACGAGAGTTCACGATGGTTCATCGTACCTGTGTCGGTCCGTCCTACAGGTCCGTCACAGAGTTCAGAGAGTCCATATCAGTACTCAGATTTCAGAATTTCCTAAGTGTTTTGGAACGAGACACCCTCGACGGTCCGTCGTGCCCATGACGGTCCATCGTGGGGTCCGTCGTTTCAGCCAGTTTTCCAGAAATAAAATCTGCTGCTCAAAACGACTAAACAGGTCGTTACAATGTTAGTCTTGTACTCTTAAAACTTTTGACTTGAAATTTGTGGATCAAACTTTCTTTTGCTTTTTTTCTTTAAGAACATATAAAGAACATTAAAAATTATAAAAATGACACTACACACACATTTAAGATGTTAAATATCAAGTTATAAACAAATTTTTTAATATTAAACTACTTATAGCATATTATTATCAAGTTATAGCATATCAAGAAATAATATATTATTCTCATTAATTTTTTAAAATAATAATTAACTTATTTAAATAATTCAATTACCATATTTAAACCAATGTAGTTAAGTACACTTATTATTTTAAGTTACCTTTTTTAAACAAAACTCTTAATTAAAGTTATTTAAATTAAATATTATTTAGTTACCTTTTTAAAGATAACTACAAAATTATAGGGATTTTATCAAAATCTAAAACAATTACAGTTTTATTTTTAAAACTGTAAAACGTTATCTAAATTAAAAAAAATTTATATTCCCCAAATTTTTGTTCTTCCCATCTCTTTTCAAAATCATTACATCTACACGCCTATCAAAACTTTTCACCATTTTCGCACGCTTTCACCATTTTCGCATGCCTAATTTCTCTCTCAAAATTTCATCTCTCTTAACACTCTTCTTCAAGAATTCTCAAATATTTGCATTCAAATCTTCATTTTTAGCACTCAAATCTTCAAATCTTGCGATAAACAAACCGTACAATGTCTAAAAGAAGCAACGAAACCCCGAGAAAAAGTAGAAGATTGAATGAAAAAGCAAGTTCAGACGATTTTCATGCTCCACCTTTCAAAATTTTATCACAAACACAATCTCAACCTTCATCTGTTAAAGTTAAATCTAGATCACTGAAATCAACAACAGAAAAAAAAATGAACAAACATCCAAAGGAAAATGAGAAGAAGAGAAAAGGGAAAGAAAAGAAAAAAGAAGATGAATTTGAGAAAACGACGAAAGAAAGAGCAAAGAAAAGGAAAGGAAAAGAAATCGAGGAATCATCAGAGTCTGATCCTGATTTTGTGGAAGAGTTGATAAAATCAAAATCCAAAAAACCAAGAGCATCTGAAATTGATACTTCACATTTACAAGAAGAAGAAGAAACAGTTAAACCCAAAAAAAAGTTCAAAGGTTAGTAAAAGTTAATTTTTTAATTTTTTTTTTGTTCTGTTATTTTTATTTTCTGTTATTTGGGTATAAAATAGTTAAAATACAATTTTTGTGTAAAATAAATAATGTATAAATTGTGTATGATTCCCTATATGAAATTTCTGTTTAAATAAATAATATTTTTTTTATGTATGATTCACCGTATGAATTGTGTATGATAACTGTATAAATTGTGTATGATTCACTGTATAAATTTTGTATGATTCACTGTATGCTTCACTATATGATTTACTGTATATATAAGATGTGTATGAATTTTTTTTTAATAAAGTTTTTGGGTATTGTTTTTCATTATATTATATATTTTTCATTATATTATATAATTAGAAAATTATATAGGTTAATATTTTATGATAACTGTATGAATTGTGTATGATTCACTGTATGAATTTTGTATGATTCACTGTATATATAAAATGTGTATGAATTTTTTTTTTTGCAAGTTTTTGGGTACTGTTTATCATAATTAGTTATACTTTATATTTTGATTTGTATTTTTTGGTGTTCAATATATTGTGTATGAAAGAATGTTGTAAGTTTGTTTGAAATGTGTATGATTATATTGTATTATGTTTTGTATACTATGTGTATGAATTAGTTTTGTATTACATGTGTATGATTAATGTATTTAATTTTTACAATTTTTTTAGGAGAAGAAGACACAAACACATCTGTCTTCATGTATTAACATGAATGTGTTTGCGGATTTGTTGACCTTTTTAGGTCAAGATAAGTTTCAACAATTCCTAGATGAAACACCTTTTGGATTTTTTTATAATTTGCATCACATTAAAATCCAATGTCAATTGTTGAGGCACTTATTTATAATGGGGAATGAAAATGTTAGGGATGACATGTTTATCATTAAAGTAAATGGTAAAGAGTTACATTTTGGTCTAAAAGAGTTTGTTGCTATAACTGGTTTGAAATGTGGACCTGTTTCTGATTTTATATCAGATCCACATGTTCAAAACAGATTCATTGCTGAAAATTTTGGAGATTTTAATAAAGTATCCAAGTCTGATTTTTATTACAAGTTTAAATTGCAAAAATTTTGGGAAGAAGATGATAAACTAAAAATCGGGATCCTGTACTTTATTTCTTCATTTTTGACTGCAACAGACCCTTCAAAGACAACAATTGCAAAATTGTATTTTGATTTGGTAGACTCTGGAGAGTATGCTACTTTCCCTTGGGAAAATGAGTGTTTTGATTTAACACTCAAAGCTTGCAATAAAAAATTCAAAAATAATCCATCGTCATTCAAATTCAGCCAGTTCCACATAGCACTGCAGATATGGTTTTATGAGAGTTATCATCCATTTGAAAATACAATTGCTATACGTGTTTTAAATCGCACACCGAGAATCCTGAACTGGAAGACACCGAATGACATCATTTTTTTGACGATTTGAAGAAAACAATTTTCAGAACACATGGGAATCAGGTATTTTTCTAATAATGTTATTACATTCAATATAATTCATTATACATTATACATTTTTTTGATGTAGCATAAATTCAGAAATATTGTCTTCTCGGAAGAAGAGTTAAATCTAATGGACGAAACCATTATAAATCAGTCCAGCAGCCACCATGATTCAGAAAATCCAAGATCATCGGAAAATCGTGCTGTTGATAGTGAACATAAATTTCAAGAATTGAGAGCTGATATTGCAGAAGTACAAGTAAAATATTCAAATAAACATAATTTTTTTTGAAATTACTGTACACATATCAAATACTTATTTTTTTTAATTAACAGGTTAAGGCAGAGTTGAAAGAACTCAAAATCACTGTAAGTTCCAACATATTTTTATATAATTAATATAATGACTTTATAAACTATTAATGTATAAATTTTTTTATGTTCACCGATAAGGTTCACAAGCAAATGGCTGATATCAAGATATATGTTGATAACTCCACCAAAATGATAATTGATGAGATTCGATTGACAAGAGGAGAACAAATACCTGAAGAACAACCAGAGGTATATATATGTGTATACTTTATGTATGAATTTTGTTTGAAAAATATATAAATTCTGTTATTTTTATTTTCTGTTATTTGGGTATAAAATATTTAATATATAAATTTTGTGTAATTAAATATTGTATGAATTGTGTTTGATTCACTGTATGAAATTACAGATTTCTTCATATTACAATATCAATTGCTGAAACATGTATTTTTTATGTATGAATTGTGTATGATTAACTGTATGAGATGTGTATGATCCACTGTATGAATTGTGTATGATTCAGTATACTATTACTGTATATATAAAATATGTATGAAATGTGTATGCATTGTGTATTAATTTTTTTGTATCAAGTTTTCTGCTACTAGTAAATAGTAATATTCATAATTAGTTATGCTTTATGTTTTGATTTGTATATTGTGTATGAAATATTGTTGTAAGTTTGTTTGAAATGTGTATGATTATATTGTATTATGTTTTGTATACTATCTGCATGTATTATGTATTTTTCAATATTATGTTGTAAGTTTATTAGAATTGTGTATGATTCATTGCATTAGTTTTGTATTACATGTTTATTAGTACATGTTTCAGGAAAACGTCAACCATCATGCTGCACAATCTGATCCAACAGATATGCCTACAGAGACAATTCCACAACAAGTCCAAAGTTCAAACACATCTGGCACGATATATTTATTTTTATCACATAAATTCAAATTTTAGAATTTTTTTTTATTTAACATTTTTTCATGTATATGCAGCTCAAAAATCAACGGATGATTGTTTAAATGTTGATGCATCTACAGCGTCAAAATCAAAACCACCAACATTGGACGATTATCCTGATTTTACCATGACACAAATAATTGCCCTTGATCCGATTCTTAATGCCACCACGACTCCAAATCTGCGAATAAGAAACAAGAATGTGGGTAAATACGACTCTTCTCCTTATATCAGAATGTCGGAAGGAGAAAGCAGTTCAAATAGAGTACCTACATTCTTTCAAATCAAACATCCATTCCAAAATCACAATGGGTTTGATGTACCAGACGAAATGATTGAGAAGTTCAATAAATGGATTTTCAAAGATGTGTCGAGCAGACGTGGCAGGTAATTTGTACGATGATAAAAATTATTTTATTTAATTTCTAAACTACTAAATTAATATAACACTTTTTTAAACATATACAGAAAAGCAGCTTATTCCAAGATTAAAAACTCATTTCATCCTCAAATGGACTTTGGCGTTGTCAAAATCGTAGAGAAAGATTTTTTTCACATAATGAGTCAACCGAGCAGACCTTGGGAGGACGGGGTAAGACCTTTTTTCAACTAAATATTATGTTTTTGAGTTGCAATGATATATGTATGTTTTCTGTATGTATATTTTATGTATGAAATATGTGTGAACAATGAATGAATTAGATATGTTTTATTTTTTTGTTAAAACAGCATATTAATACAATAATGTATTATCTCCGAAAAAAGGGAAAATACTCCCAAACAGTCACTTCTTACAGTACTGTTGCAGTGATATATGTATGTTTTATGTATGTATATTTTCTGTATGAAATATGTGATATATGTATGTTTTTTGTATGTATGTTTTCTGTATGAAATATGTGATTTTTTGTATGTGTTCTGTATGTATATTTTCTGTATGAAATATGTGTGATGTATGTATGTTTTCTGTATGTATATTTTCTGTATGAAATATGTGTGAACAGTGAATGAATCATATATGTATTTTTTTTTTGTTAAAACAGCATATTAATACAATAATGTATTATCTCTGAAAGAAGGCAAAATACTCCCAAAATGTCACTTCTTACAGTACTGTTGATTGTTGGTTTATGGCATGGGTTGATAACATTGAGAAACAGTGGAGACAATCACAATGTGACATGAGATGCATATCACCGGATCATGATGTTGGACAATGCATTAGAGGATATAAGCTGCTTGCTAACATTCCGTGGGATAGGGTTGATGAAGTAATCATCCCAGTCAACATCAATGACAAATTCCATTGGTTTCTTGTTGTATTCAGAATCAAAAGTAGATGTCTATATGTATATGATTCGATGATGGGAGGATCTGTTCATTCAAGGAAAGTCAAAGAAGCCGTTGATAAGCTTGCAACCATGATTCCTTTATTTCTGACGAGCACAGGGTTTTATGGCAAAAGGCTTGATTTATATGCGAATAATCTCCCTGATTATCAATAGAAGTCTCACTCTGAACCTCTAAGTATCAAGAATGTTACACATGTTCCTCAACAAGAAGAAACTTCAAAGTATGTATATTTCTTACATTATTTTTTATTCATTTTAAATTGAAATTGCTAATATTCATTACAATTTTTTTTCAATTTGTTTACAGTGATTGTGGTTTATACACATCTCTATTAGCCGAATACATGAGCAATGGTGTTTTTGATATGTCACATATTGATATTGATTTAACATATCATCGTCAAAGATATGCAACATTACTTTGGGATTATGGAAAATCAAAGAATGATGAAGGCGCAATCAGTAAAAGTGAAGTTACAGGAACAATTGCTAGCAAGAAGGGTGGACCTCGAACTCATAAAGAACAAGTTATGGACACCACCAATTATCCTACTCCAAAATTTCGTATCAGGAAGTAGAAATCTTCATGGCACATAGATAATTTATTTGAAAGACTTTTTTTTTAACTTATGAACAATTTATGTATTTTTCCAGTTTTTTTATTATGAATACTTTGATGGTTTTATATAAATTATTACTGATTATTACTAAATGTGTCTCAATTTTAACATATATGAACACTGTATGAATCATGTATGAAAATCATATGAATTATGAATGTCATATTAAAATTTGATATATAGTACATAGTAATGTTGAAATTTGTTTTGATTGAATACTATACACTTTCAAAATACAAACAGAAACATATATTAATTATATTGCTGGTATGAATATTGTATGAAAAATGTATGAATTATATCATACAATTATACATTAATAAATGTGTATCACCATCTTGCATACATTATTCATACCACTAATATACATACAATTTGTTTCTGTTTGTATTTTTATTATGACTACTGATGGTTTTATATAAATTATTACTGATTATTACTAAATGTGTCTCACTTTAACATATATGAAACTGTATGAATCATGTATGAAAATTATATGAATTATGAATGTCATATTAAAATTTGATATATAGTACATAGTAATGTTAAATTATTCCATAAATTTGTTTTGCATGAATACTATACACTTTCAGAACAAACAGAAACAGATATTAATTATATTACAAGTATGAATAATGTATGAAAAAATATATGAATTATGACAAATTATAAAATATATTTTTCAAAATACAAATAGAAACAAATTGTATGTATATTACTGGTATGAATAATATATGAAAACTGTATGAATACTGTATGATATTTGTATTCATAGTAATATTATTCAATAAAAAAACATTTTATAAAAATGTAATGCCTCAATAACATAGATTTAACATTACGAGATCATTGTTTTTGTACAGGATAATTTGAACAAGTCTTCCTATTGTGTCTAACCTGATGGCATCTACTGCATGTGCTTTTTGTCTTCTTGAATATCACATCTGCGAATCCCTTCCATCGTTCAAGTTTGGGTCTTCCTGCTGCTCTTTCTGGACCAGGCGGCATCAATATAGGATCTGAAATATAACTTGGTATATCCTATGTACTCTCGCACGGGATAGGCTCGACAGGAATGGCATAAGCATCTGTAACGACCTGTTTAGTCGTTTTGAGCAGCAGATTTTATTTCTGAAAAATTGGCTGAGACGACGGACCCCACGATGGACCGTCGCAGGGTCCCGTTTCAAAACACTTAGAAATTCTGAAATTGGGTACTGAAAATCGACTCTCTGAACTTCGTGACGGAATGGCAGGACGGACCGTCACAGGCGTGACGGGCCGTCACAGATTCTCCAGTGGAAATCCAGTCTCTGAACTTTGCGACGACCTGCAGGACGGACCGTCGCAGGCACGACGGGCCGTCACAGGTTGCGTAATCCCAGTCTGGGTCAGGTTTCTTTAAACGTTTTAAGGGACGTTTTGGACTATTCCTACTTTAATTATAAAGTTAGAGGGTTAAGGTTAATAAGTCTAAGTACTTGGGGGTTAAAAGAGGTAACCTTAAGTTAATTAGTGGGTTATTATTGCCATCTTTAATTCTAATTATATGTTAATTAGGGTAAAAGAAAGAGGATTGGAATAAGAAAATAGAAAGAACAAGAGAGAGAGGGAATTGAACGAGAAAGAGAGAAACGAAGAGGATAGCAAAGCTTTGGGGAATTTGTTGCTTGATCACGAATCTTCGGTGGAGGTAGGTTATGGTTTTTACGATATTCGTAGTAAACTCTTAATAGCGAATTATATGTATTGATAGTATTGTAAACCCCTCTATATGCTTAATTGTATGCTTGCATGAATATGATTATGTAATTGTGAATAAATAAGCATGATGAAGCTATTGAATCCCAAATCTTGAAAAGAAACCCTAATCTACTTTGTTAATGATCATGCCTTGGTATAAAAGAAGGCTTGATGAACGAAAGTGGTGAGATTAGGGGATCGGGTGCCACGTTCCGGTACCAGGATAGAAATAGAGGATCGGGTGCCACGTTCCGGTATCAGGATAGAATGAGGATCGGAGTGTCACGTTCCGACACCAGGATAGTATATGGATCGGGTGCCACGTTCCGGTACCAGGATAGAATGAGGATCGGAGTGTCACGTTCTGACACCAGGATAGTATATGGATCGGGTGCCACATTCCGGTACCAGGATAGAATGAGGATCGGAGTGTCACGTTCCGACACCAGGATAGTATATGGATCGGGTGCCACGTTCCAGTACCAGGATAGTATATGAGGATCGGAGTGTTACGTTCCGACGTCTGTATAGTATATGGAGCGGAGTGTCACGTACCGACATGAGGGGAATAAAGATAATGAATCTTGAAAGATGTTAATATACTCAATCTAATGAACATAATTCCCAAATGAGTATGGTATTGAGGCTTGAGTCCTCATGTATGAACTTGGCAATACTTATTAACTATTAAAGTACTTGTTGTTGCTACATGTTGAGTATCATAGTTGATTTTATGATATTACTTGGTATATACTGTTTTCTATTTTGAGTTGGACGATGATACCTACTCAGTACTTGTGTTTGTACTGACCCCCTACTTTTATGTTTTCCTTTTGTTATTTGTGGAGTGCAGCAAACGTGCCGTCGTCTTCAACTCAACCACAACTCTAGCCAGTCTTCATTACTCCAGATATCAGGGTGAGCTAATGCTTCTAGCTTGGACTGGATCTTCCTCTTCATGTCTTGATGCCTTGAAGTTCCGGCATGGACTAGTTTTTAATTGTTTTAGCTTCTTAGAATACTCTTAGATCTAGTAATTTGAAGTAGATGTTCTTGTGATGATGACTTCCAGATTTTGGGGAATAATAGATGTTGAATTTTAGAAGTTACTGAATTGGTTTTTATTAATGAGTTAAGTCTTCCGCATTACTTTCTGTTGATATTATATTGAAATGTTAAGGTTTAGATTGGTTGGTTCGCTCACATAGGAGGGTTAGTGTGGGTGCCAGTCGCGGCCCAGTTTTGGGTCGTGACAAACTTGGTATCAAAGCATTAGGTTCGTTGGTCTCATCACACAAGAACGAGTCTAGTAGAGTCTTAAGGAACGGTAGGGGGACACCTTTACTTTTCTTTGAAAGGCTATAAGACTTTAGGAAAATTCCATTCTTTCTTTCGTGCTACCACTTGAATCAAATTGGTATCTAGGTGATACAAATTGGTATCTGACCATCTTCACTCTATTTCGCAGATGGTTAGAGCTAGAGCAACGACTGCACCAACACCAACACCAACACCGGCAAGACAAGAAATGTCTGAGCCAGCCACTGGGGCTGTGGCTCGAGGAAGAGCAGCGGCAAGAGGCCGTGGTAGAGGTCGTGGGAGGACGTCCTCTAGAGAAAGAGGACGAGCACCTAGTCCATCTGATGCTAGGGCGGTGACTCCTCCACCGACTGAGGAAGTAGTAAGAGAGGGTGAGGAAGGGGAGAATGAACAAGTGCAAAATGAGGAATTGCCACCCCAACCTACCCCAGAGATGATCAATCAGGTTCTTGCTTATCTTAGCGGGTTATCTGATCAGGGTCAGGCACCTCCAGTGTTTTCTGCACCAACACCTCCGGTTTCGGAGGTAAAACGTGCGGCTACTATGGCTCCCCGCAGGGATGCCTCATTGGAGATAGGCACGTTTCCTCGTCTGACTACGGGGCCCATAATGACAAATGATTATCATGAACTTTTCAGTAAGTTCTTAAAATTGAAACCTCCAGTCTTCAAGGGTGCTGAATCTGAGGATGCCTATGATTTTTTGGTTGATTGTGATGAGCTACTACACAAGATGGGTAGTAGAACGGTTTGGTAATGAGTTTGTGACTTATCAGTTTCAAGGGAACGCCAAAATGTGGTGGCGATCACATGTTGAGTGTCAACCGACAGAGGCAACACCTATGACTTGGGCCTAATTCCCTAGCTTGTTTATAGAAAAGTATATCCCCCGGACTTTGAGGGATAGGAAAGAGATGAGTTCTTGAGCCTAGAGCAAGGTAGGATGTCGGTTACTGCTTACGAGGCTAGGTTTCGTGCACTATCCAGATATGCCACCCAACTTTGTTTCAGTCCACAAGAGCAAATTCGCCGATTTGTGAAGGGGTTGAGGTTGGAATTGCGGATTTCAGCCTTACAGGTAGCGGCTACGACAAAATCCTTCCAAGAAGTGGTAGACTTTGTGGTAGAGGTGGAAGGAGTAAAGCCAAATGACTTCACCATGGCATCGACATCAAAAAGGTCTCGAAAGGGAGGTGAGTTTAATGGTTCTTACTCTAGAGGACAGGGTTCCGGAGGTTACTCAGTTCGACCAATTCAGTCTTCACTACAGACTGTAGTTTGGGGGTCCACCTCAGACCGGTCAACACTTCTTTGAGAGACCGATGCCTGAATCCAGAGAATGTTATGGATGTGGGGAGACTGGACACATTAAGAGGTACTGTCCAAAACAAAATTACAGACCTCCAAATGTTAGAGGTAGAGGTGGTTATGGAAGAGGCCGTTATTCTGGAGGACGTGGTGGTCGAGGTAATGGTGGTCACCAAAACGGCCGGGGTGATGGGCAAACTGGAGCCGCTACATCACAACATGGTAGAGGCAACGGATAGACAAACGATAGGGCCCATTATTATGCTTTCCCTGGGAGATCTGAAGCGGAGACATCTGATGTTGTCATCACAGGTAATCTTTCGGTTTGTGATTGCATGGCTTCTGTATTGTTTGATCCTGGATCCACATTTTCTTATGTATCTTCTTCATTTGCTAATGGTCTTAATTTACATTGTGAATTACTTGACATACCTATTCGTGTTTCTACTCCGGTGGGTGAGACTGTGATAGTTGAAAAAGTATATAGGTCTTGTTTGGTAACTTTTGTGGGGAGTAACACTTATGTAGATTTGGTTATCTTAGAAATGGTTGACTTTGATGTAATTCTAGGTATGACTTGGCTTTCTCTGAATTTTGTGATCTTGGATTGTAATGCTAAGACTGTGACGTTAGCCAAGCCAGGGACAGATCCGTTAGTGTGGGAGGGTGACTACACTTCCAATCCAGTGCGTATCAACTCCTTTCTTCGTGCTAAGAAAATGGTTAGTAAAGGGTGTTTACCTTTCTTGGCACATCTCAAGGATGACACTGCTCAAGTACCCTCGATTGAGTCGATTTCGGTAGTCCGTGAGTTTTTGGATGTGTTCCCTGCAGATCTTCCTGGTATGCCACCAGATAGGGATATTGACTTCTGTATCGATCTTGAACCGGGTACTCGCCCCATTTCTATACCCCCTTATAGAATGGCTCCCGCGGAGTTAAGAGAGTTAAAGGCCCAACTTCAAGAGTTGTTGAGCAAGGGCTTCATTAGACCAAGTGCATCTCCTTGGGGTGCTCTGGTTTTGTTTGTGAAGAAGAAGGATGGGAGTTTTAGGATGTGTATAGACTACAGGCAGTTGAACAAGGTAACTATTAAGAACAAGTATCCTCTTCCTCGCATAGATGACTTGTTCGATCAGTTACAAGGTGCGTGTGTCTTCTCTAAGATTGACTTGAGATCCGATTATCATCAATTGAAAATACAGGCAACGGATGTGCCAAAGACTGCTTTTCGAACCAGGTATGGGCATTACGAATTTGTAGTGATGTCCTTTGGTCTTACGAATGCCCCTGCTGCGTTCATGAGCTTGATGAACGGGATTTTTAAGCCATATTTGGATCTCTTGGTGATCGTATTTATTGATGATATACTGATATACTCTAAAAGTAAGAAGGAACATGAGGAGCATTTGAGAATTGTATTGGAAATGTTGAGGGAGAAAAAGCTTTATGCCAAGTTCTCTAAGTGTGAGTTTTGGCTAGATGCAGTGTCTTTCTTGGGGCACGTGGTTTCTAAGGATGGAGTGATGGTGGATCCTTCTAAGATTGAGACAGTGAAGAATTGGGTAAGACCTACTAATGTGTCAGAAATAAGGAGCTTTGTTGGGTTAGCTAGCTACTACCGCCGATTTGTCAAGGGATTCTCTTCTATTGCTTCCCAACGGACGAACTTGACTAAGCAAAATGTTCCATTTGTATGGTCGGATGAGTGTGAGGAAAGCTTTCAGAAACTCAAGACTTTGTTGACTACCGCACCTATCCTTACCTTGCCAGTGGAAGGTAAGAACTTCATTGTCTATTGTGATGCATCCTATTCTGGTTTGGGTGCAGTACTAATGCAAGAGAAGAGTGTAATTGCTTATGCTTCGAGGCAATTAAAAGTGCATGAACGAAACTATCCGACCCATGATTTGGAATTGGCTGCGGTAGTGTTTGCATTAAAGCAATGGAGACACTATCTATATGGGGTTAAGTGTGAAGTATACACGGGTCATCGTAGCCTACAGTATGTCTTTACTCAGAAAGATTTGAACTTGAGACAGAGGAGATGGATGGAACTGCTGAAGGACTACGATATCACTATTTTGTATCATCCGGGGAAGGCAAATATTGTAGCGGATGCTTTAAGTGGAAAGGCGGGAAGCATGGGAAGTCTAGCTCACTTGCAAGCTTCTAGACGCCCATTGGCTAGAGAAGTTCAGATTCTTGCTAATGACCTTATGAGATTAGAAGTAAACGAGAAGGGAGGATTTTTGGCTTGTGTGGAGGCAAGATCTTTCTTCCTTGACAAGATCAAAGGAAATCAGTTTAATGATGAGAAATTGATTCAGATCCGAGATAAAGTGCTGCAAGGAAAGGCCAAAGAAGCAACAATCGATGAGGAAGGTGTGTTGAGGATTAAGGGAAGGGTATGTGTACCCCGCGTCGATGATTTGATCAACACTATTCTGACAGAAGCTCATAGTTCAAGGTATTCTATACATCCGGGTGCAACCAAGATGTATCGTGACCTAAAGCAACACTTTTGGTGGAGTAGAATGAAGCGTGATATTGTTGACTTTATCGCCAAGTGTCCAAATTGTCAACAAGTAAAGTATGAACACCAGAGGCCCGGAGGAACACTTCAGAGAATGCCTATTCCGGAATGGAAGTGGGAGAGTATTGCAATGGATTTCGTGGTTGGTCTTCCAAAGACAATGGGTAAGTAGGACTCTATTTGGGTGATTGTTGATAGGTTAACTAAGTCTGCTTATTTCATTCCGGTTAAGGTGACTTACAATGCCGAGAATTTAGCCAAGATCTATATCTTAGAAATCGTTCGATTGCATGGGGTTCCACTCTCCATCATATCAGATAGAGGTACGCAGTTTACTTCTAAGTTTTGGAAAACATTGCATACGGAATTGGGTACTAGGTTGGACCTTAGTACTGCGTTCCATCCTCAGACCGATGGTCAGTCTGAGCGAACGATTCAAGTGTTGGAGGATATGCTTCGTGCATGTGTGGTAGAATTTGGTGGTCATTGGTATAGTTTCTTACCCTTAGCAGAGTTCTCCTACAACAATAGCTCACTCAAGTATTGATATGGCCCCATTTGAAGCATTGTATGCAAGGAGATGTAGGTCTCCCATTGGTTGGTTTGATGCATTTGAGGTTAGACCTTGGGGCACCGACCTTTTGAGGAATTCATTAGAGAAAGTGAAATCTATTCAAGAAAAGCTTCTAGCGGCGCAAAGTAGACAAAAAGAATATGCAGATCGAAAGGTTAGAGACTTAGAGTTCATGGAAGGTGAACAAGTCTTATTGAAGGTTTCGCCAATGAAAGGGGTGATGCGGTTTGGTAAGCGAGGTAAACTAAGCCCAAGATATATTGGACCCTTTGAAGTACTTAAGCGAGTAGGGGAGGTGGCTTATGAGTTAGCCTTGCCTCCAGGGTTTTCCGGAGTGCATCCGGTATTTCATGTGTCGATGTTGAAGAGATACCATGGGGATGGAAACTACATTATCCGTTAGGATTCAGTTTTGCTTGATGAGAACTTGTCTTATGAAGAGGAGCCTGTTGCTATTTTAGATAGAGAAGTTCGCAAGTTGAGGTCAAGAGAGATTGCATCCATGAAGGTGCAATGGAAGAATCGACCGGTTGAAGAAGCCACTTGGGAGAAGGAGGCAGATATGCAAGAAAGATACCCACATCTGTTTAAAGATTAAGGTACTCCTTCTCGCCCTTGTTTTTCTTTTTGTGATCGTTTGAGGACGAACAATGGGTAAATTGGTATCTATTGTAACGACCTATTTAGTCATTTTGAGCAGCAGATTTTATTTCTGGAAAATTGGCTAAGACGATGGACCCCACGACGGACCATCATGGGCACGACGGACCGTCACAGGGTCCCGTTTCAAAACACTTAGAAATTCTGAAATTGGGTACTGAAAATCGACTCTCTGAACTTCGTGGAAATCCAGTCTCTGAACTTTGCGACGACCTGCAGGACGGACCGTCGCAGGCACGACGGGCCGTCACAGGTTGCGTAATCCCAGTCTGGGTCGAATTTCTTTACACGTTTTAAGGGACGTTTTGGACTATTCCTTCTTTAATTATAAAGTTAGAGGGTTAAGGTTAATAAGTCTAAGTACTTGGGGGTTAAAAGAGGTAACCTTAAGTTAATTAGTGGGTTATTATTGCCATTGTTCATTCTAATTATATGTTAATTAGGGTAAAAGAAAGAGGATTGGAATAAGAAAATAGAAAGAACAAGAGAGAGAGGGAATTGAACGAGAAAGAGAGAAACGAAGAGGATAGCAAAGCTTTGGGGAATTTGTTGCTTGATCACGAATCTTCGGTGGAGGTAGGTTATGGTTTTTATGATATTCGTAGTAAACTCTTAATAGCGAATGATATGTATTGATAGTATTGTAAACCCCTCTATATGCTTAATTGTATGCTTGCATGAATATGATTATGTAATTGTGAATAAATAAGCATGATGAAGCTATTGAATCCCAAATCTTGAAAAGAAACCCTAATCTACTTTGTTAATGATGATGCCTTGGTATAAAAGAAGGCTTGATGAATGAAAGTGGTGAGATTAGGGGATCGGGTGCCACGTTCCGATACCAGGATAGAAATAGAGGATCGGGTGCCACGTTCCGGTACCAGGATAGAATGAGGATCGGAGTGTCACGTTCCGACATTAGGATAGTATATGGATCGGGTGCCACGTTCCGGTACCAGGATAGAATGAGGATTGGAGTGTCACGTTCCGACACCAGGATAGTATATGGATCGGGTGCCACGTTTCGGTACCAGGATAGAATGAGGATCGGAGTGTCACGTTCCGACACTAGGATACTATATGGATCGGGTGCCACGTTTCGGTACCAGGATAGTATATGAGGATCGGAGTGTCACGTTCCGACACCAGGATAGTATATGGATCGGAGTGTCACGTACCGACACGAGGGGAATAAAGATAATGAATCTTGAAAGATGTTAATATACTCAATCTAATGAACATAATTCCCAAATGAGTATGGTATTGAGGCTTGAGTCCTCATGTATGAACTTGGCAATACTTATTAACGATTAAAGTACTTGTTATTGCTACATGTTGAGTATCATAGTTGATTTTATGATATTACTTGGTATATATTGTTTTCTATTTTGAGTTTGCCGATGATACCTACTCAGTACTTGTGTTTGTACTGACCCCCTACTTTTATGTTTTCCTTTTGTTATTTGTGGAGTGCAGCAAACGTGCCGTCGTCTTCAACTCAACCACAACTCTAGCCAGTCTTCATCACTCCGGATATCAGGGTGAGCTAATGCTTCTAGCTTGGACTGGATCTTCCTCTTCATGTCTTGATGCCTTGAAGTTCCGGCATGGACTAGTTTTTAATTGTTTTAGGTTCTTAGAATACTCTTAGATCTAGTAATTTGAAGTAGATGTTCTTGTGATGATGACTTCCAGATTTTGGGGAATAATAGATGTTGAATTTTAGAAGTTATTGAATTGGTTTTTATTAATGAGTTATGTCTTCCGCATTACTTTCTGGTTATATTATATTGAAATGTTAAGGTTTAGATTGGTTGGTTCGCTCACATAGGAGGGTAAGTGTGGGTGCCAGTCGCAGCCCGGTTTTGGGTCGTGACAACATCTTTGAAATTCTTGAGGCTATAAAAAGCAGAACAGAAATCTGCTTCATGGAACTTCCTGTACCGGAGAACAGCAATTGCATGACCACATGGTATCTCATAATGTTGAAATCTTCCGCAACTACACATCCTTGTGTTCAAATTTACTATGTATTTCTTTGCTCCTTCAGCTACAGCGTGCAGATCAACAGTTGAAGGTATCACCTGTCTAAAAAAAATATTTTTTACATGCTGAAGATTAGTATGAATTAAAAATACAATACAATGAAAAACATACCCTCATATTGCACGACAACGTAATAATTTTCTGTAGATAAACATCATATTTTTTTGTCAAATTAGATGTAGTCTTATCAGCCTCCTCATTATGCTTGTGAATCCACCTCTGAATTGTCACCCTCATAAACTCAAGAAGTGAAATCACTGGTAACCTCCGTGCTAATCTGTTAACATTATTCAATGACTCCGCGATGTTTGAAGTCATCGTCCATGTGCGCTTACAATTCGAGTAAGATCTTGACCATTTGCTATAACCAATATCAAACAAGTATGGTCGTATTCGCGTATCTATCTGATCTATTTTTCCCATAATTGTCTCAAACTGTTGTTTTGTATAAGCTTTTGCCAATGAAAAGAACAACATCTTCAAATCTTCAGTATTTCTATTGAAATTCTTCAAAACATTGACTGATAAATGCCATATGCATGCATAATGTTCTGATTCAGGATATACATTTGTTGTCCCTTTCCATATGCTTTCATTTCTGTCTGACATAAAACACATATTTTGTCTAACTCCATATGCTTCTCTAAATTGCTCAAAGAACCATGTCCATGAAGCATCATTTTCAGAATCTACTATCGCATACGCCAACGGAAGTATATGACCTGCTCATTAATTTTTAGAAAAAATATCACACAAATAAAAAATATCATTCATATATTTTTTTTCATTATATTATATAATTAGAAAATTATTTAGGCTAATATTTTACCTCCGGGATCCAATGTGCTTGCAGTTAACATTGTACCACCATATGAACATTTTAATGCAGCACCATCAACAACTACAATTGGCCTACAATATTCCCAGCCCCTAATACATGCTTATAAAGCTACAAATGCATATAAAAATGTATCATCTTCATTCCTTTTTATTTTCAAAACAGATCCTGGATATGTTTGCTCCAAAATGTAAAAATAACCTGAAAATAACAGTCCAATTCATACATAAAAAATACATAGTTTATACATAAAAAATACACATAACTGTTACTGTATAAATTTATTTTCGAAATTACCTGAAAATAACAGCCCAATTCAAACATAAAAAATACATATCTTATACATAAATAATACACGAAACTGTTACTACACAACAAAATAAACAAATGTTTAAATTTATCATTATATTCGAAATTACCAGGTAATCTTGCATAAGATTCTGCTGGATCTCCTCGCACCAACTTTACTGCTTTTTCTTTAGCTCTCCATGCCTGTATGTATGTCAACGAAACACCATGCAATTTCAACATATCATCAGCTACATCTTTTGGAGTATATACCTTAGATGGATCAATATAATTATCCATTATCAAGACAGCTACAACGTCAGTTATCCCTTGACGTCTGGCATAAACTCTTTCTCTAACACAACATGTATAATGAGCAATATACTTCCGAACTTTGAATAAACTAGATTTATTCAAACTAGATGCCCTCATCATCCAAGAACAACTCTTAGAAATACAATGCAGATGATAACTATTACAAAATTTAATAAAATATAAATTACAATATATATACATTATAACAAAACAACAAATATAAATAAATAAATTTAAACTTACTTAGATGCATTACAACGTGCAACCCGAAAGCTGAACTTCTCAACAAGTCCAACATGCCTCATAACCTCCTTAAGGGTTTCTTTATTATTATAAATCTGATTTTCAGCTACAAATAAATTAGAATGATCACATATTATATCATTATCTACTTCACTATTATCATTGACAACTCCGTCTAAATCCATTCCGATCAAACGGATAGAATTGTTGGAGTATAGATCTATGTTATTCTGTGATAATCTAACATCAGAATTTATTATATCATTAACTATAACTCTATGAAATTCGTTATAATGCCCACAATCTTTTAAAGTGATGCATAATGGATATTTTGTAAAAAAATCCAAATTCACCCTCATCTGATCTAGATAAACCTTTACCCCAACTTCATTATGAATTTTTATAGGTGGACACATTTCGCTAACTATATACTTTATCTCAACAGAATTTAGATTTTATTCTATGTTTAGCTGAGTTACTATAGAATTAACTAAACCAGTATAAAGAGTAGAAGTATCGTATAGGATGCCCTCCATTTCAAAGTCGACGTATTTCCCTGTTTCACAACATTAAAATTGTAACGACCTGTTTAGTCGTTTTGAGCAACAAACTTCAATTCTGGAAAAACAGGCTGAGGCGACGGACCAAACGACGATCCGTCATGGGCACGACGCACCGTCGCAGGGTCTCGTTTCAAAACACTTAGAAAATCTGAAATTGGGTACTAAAAATCGACTCTCTGAACTTCGTGACGGAATGGCAGGACGGACCGTCACAGGCGTGACGGACCGTCATAGATTGTTCAGTGGAAATTGACTCTCTGACTCTTGCGACGACCTGCAGGACAGACCGTCGCAGGCACGACGGCCCGTCACAGGTTGCGCAAATCCCAGGCAGAATCAGATTTCCTTACACGTTTTAAGGGACATTTTTGGACTATTCCTTCCTTAATTATAGATTTTGTGGGTTTATATTAATAACTCAAATTCTTGGGGGTTAAAAGAGGTAACCCTAAGTTAATTAGTGGGGTATTATTGCCATCTTTTACACTTAATTATATGTTAACTAGGGTAAAAGAAAGAGGGTTTGAATAAAGAAAATAGAGAGAACAGGGAGAGAGAGAAATTGATCGATCAAGAGGCAGAGGGAATATCAAAGCTTGGGAAATTGCTTGTTGATTCCAATTCTTCGGTGGAGGTAGGTTATGGTTTTCATGCTTCATAAGTAAACTCTTAATAGTGAATGATATGTATTGGTAGTATTGTAAACCCTACTATATGCTTAATGGTATGTTTGCATGAATATAATTATGTGATTGTGATAAGATAAGCATGATGAAAATATTGAATCCCAAATCTTGAAAAGAAACTTTAATATACATTATTAATGACGATGCCTTGGTATAGAAGAAGGCTTGATGAATTAAAGTAATGGGATTGATGATGCCTTGGTATAGAGAAGGCTTGATGATTTACAAAATGATATTAGTGGATCGGAGTGTCACGTTCCGACACATAGTATTAGTGGATCGGAGTGTCACGTTCCGACACATAGTATTAGTGGATCGGAGTGTCACGTTCCGACACATAGAATTAGAGGATCGGAGTGTCACGTACCGACACATGTACAGGATCGGAGTGTCACGTTCCGACACATGTAGGGGATCAGAGTGTCACGTTCCGACACATGTAGGGGATCGGAGTGTCACGTTCCGACACATGTAGGGGATCGGAGTGTCACGTTCCGAAACATGTAGGGGATCGGAGTGTCACGTTCCGACACATAGAATTAGGGGATCGGAGTGTCACGTACCGACACATAGTAGTAGGGGATCGGAGTGTCACGTACCGACACAAGAGGAGGAAAGATAATGAATCTTGAAAGATGATAATATACTCAACTTAATATACTTAATTCCCAAATGAGTATGGTGTTGAGGCTTGAGCCCTCATGGATGAACTTGATGGTACTTATCGATGATCATAATACTTGTTGTTGCTACATGTTGAGTTTTATAGTTGATTTACGATAATATTGATATATACTGTTCCTTATTTTGAGTTGGCAGATGATATCTACTCAGTACCCGTGTTTTGTACTGACCCCTACTTTTATGTTTTTCTTCTTGTTATTTGTGGAGTGCAGCAAATGTGCCGTCATCTTCGACTCAACAGTAACTCAAGCCAGTCTTCGTCACACCGGATCTTCAGGGTGAGCTAACGCTTCTAGCTTGGACTGGATCTTCTCCTTCATGTCTTGATGCCTTGAACTTCCGGCATGGACTAGCTTCTTATGTATTTTTAGCTTCTTAGAAACTCTTAGGATTAGTAGTTTAAAGTAGATGTTCTTGTGATGATGACTTCCAGTTTCTGGGGATAATGATAAGTTTTTGAGTTATAGAAGTTGATTATTTATTTTTACTTATGAGTTTAAGTCTTCCGCATTACTTTCTGTTTATATTATATTGAAATGTTAAGGTTTAGATTGGTTGGTTCGCTCACATAGGAGGGTAAGTATGGGTGCCAGTCGCAACCCGGTTTGGGTCGTGACAAAACTTGGTATCAGAGCATTAGGTTCGTTGGTCTCATCACACAAGAACAGGTCTAGTAGAGTCTTAAGGAACGGTAGGGGGACGCCTTTACTTTTCCTTGAGAGGCTATAAGACTTTAGGAAAATTTCACTCTTTCATTCTTTCTTTCGTGCTACTACTTGAGTCCAATTGGTATCTATGCGATACGAATTGGTATCTGACCATCTTCACTCTCTTTCGCAGATGGTTAGAACTAGAGCAACGACTACGCCAACACCAACACCAGCACCGGCAGGACAGGGTACGTCTGAGCCAGCCACTGGGGCTGTAGCTCGAGGAAGAGCAACGGCAAGAGGCCGTGGTAGAGGTCGTGGGAGGACGTTCTCTAGGGGAAGAAGTGAGCACCTAGCCCATCTGATACTAGGGCAGTGACTCCTCCACCGACTGAGGAAGTAATAAGAGAAGGGGAGGATGGGGAAACTGAACAAGTGCAGAATAAGGGATTGCCACCCCAACCTACCCCAGAGATGATCAATCAGGTTCTCGCCTATCTCAGTGGGTTGTCTGATCAAGGTCAGGCACCTCCAGTGTTTTCTGCACCAACACCTCCGGTTTCAGAGGTACAACATGCAGCCACTATGGCTCCTCGTATGGATGCCTCATTAGATATAGGCACGTTTCCACGTCTGACTATTGGGCCTATAATGACAAATGATCAGCATGAACTTTTCAGTAAGTTCTTGAAATTGAAACCTCCAGTCTTCAAGGGTACTGAATCTGAGGATGCTTACAATTTTCTGGTTGACTGTCATGAGCTACTACACAAGATGGGTATAGTAGAACGGTTTGGTGTTTAGTTCGTGAGTTATCAGTTTCAAGGGAACGCCAAAATGTGGTGGCGGTCACATATTGAGTGTCAACCAACAGAGGCACCACCTATGACTTGGGCCTCACTCTCTATCTTGTTTATGGAGAAGTATATCCCCCGAACTTTGAGGGATAGGAAAAGAGATGAGTTCTTGAGCCTAGAGCAAGGTAGGATGTCGGTCAATGCATATGAGGCTAAGTTTCGTGCACTATCTAGATATGCCACCCAACTTTGTTTCAGTCCACAAGAGCGGATTCGTCGTTTTGTGAAGGGGTTGAGGTCAGAGTTGCGGATTTCAGCCTTACAGGTAGCGGCTACGGCAAAATCCTTCCAAGAAGTGGTAGATTTCGTGGTAGAGGTGGAAGGAGTGAATCCAGATGAATTCACCACAACATCGACATCAAAAAGGCTTCGAAAGGGAGGTGAGTTTAATGGTTCTTACACTAGAGGACAGGGTTCGGGAAGTTACTCAGTCCGACCAATTCAGTCTTTACAACAGACTGTAGTTGGGGGACCACCTCAGACCGGTCAACACTTCTCCGAGGGGCCTATGCTTGACTCCAGAGAGTGTTATGGATGTGGGGAGATTGGACATATCAGGAAAAATTGTCCCAGACAAAGTTACAGACCCCCAATAGCAAGAGGTAGAGGTGGTCATGGTAGAGGCCGTTATTCTGGAGGACGTGGTGGTCGAGGTAATGGTGGTCACCAAAACGGCAGAGGTAATGGGCAAACTGGGGCCACTACATCACAACATGGTAGGGGCAACGGACAGACGAACGATAGGGCCCATTGTTACGCTTTCCCTGGGCGGTCTGAAGCGGAGGCATCTGATGCTGTCATCACAGGTAATCTTCTGGTTTGTGATTGCATGGCTTCTGTATTGTTTGATCCTGGATCCACGTTTTCTTATGTATCTTCCTCATTTGCTAATGGTCTAAATTTACATTGTGAATTACTTGATATGCCTATTCGTGTTTCTACTCCGGTGGGTGAGTCTGTGGTAGTTGAAAAGGTATATAGGTCTTGTTTGGTGAACTTTGTGGGGAGCAACACTTATGTAGATTTGGTTATCTTAGAAATGGATGATTTTGATGTAATTCTGGGTATGACTTGGCTTTCTCTGCAATTTGCGATCTTGGATTGTAATGCTAAAACGGTGACGTTAGCCAAGCCTGGGACAGATCCGTTAGTTTGGGAGGGTGACTACACTTCTAATCCGGTGCGTATCATCTCCTTTCTTCGTGCTAAGAAAATGGTTAGTAAAGGGTGTTTAGCTTTCTTGGCACATCTCAAGGATGACACTACCCAAGTACCTTCGATTGAGTCGGTTTCAGTAGTTCGTGAGTTTCTGGATGTGTTCCCTGCAGATCTTCCTGGTATGCCACCGGATAGGGATATTGACTTCTGTATTGATCTTGAACCCGGTACTCGCCCCATTTCT
Source organism: Solanum lycopersicum (assembly GCF_036512215.1). Taxonomy (NCBI): domain Eukaryota; kingdom Viridiplantae; phylum Streptophyta; class Magnoliopsida; order Solanales; family Solanaceae; genus Solanum; species Solanum lycopersicum. The sequence continues at coordinate 15,609,205 of NC_090810.1, forward strand.
ATACCCCCTTATAGAATGGCTCCCGCGGAGTTAAGAGAGTTAAAGGCACAACTTCAAGAGTTATTGAACAAAGGCTTCATTAGACCAAGTGCATCCCCTTGGGGTGCTCCGGTTTTGTTTGTAAAGAAGAAGGATGGGAGTTTTCGAATGTGTATAGACTACAGACAACTAAACAAGGTAACCATAAAGAACAAGTATCCTCTTCCCCGCATTGATGACTTGTTCGATCAGTTACAAGGTGCTTGTGTCTTCTCTAAGATTGACTTGAGATCCGGTTATCATCAACTGAAAATACGGGCAGCGGATGTGCCAAAGACTGCTTTTCGAACGAGGTATGGGCATTACGAATTTGTAGTGATGTCCTTTGGTCTTACGAATGCCCCTGCTGCGTTCATGAGCTTGATGAATGGGATTTTTAAGCCATATTTGGACCTCTTCGTGATCGTATTTATTGATGATATATTGGTATACTCAAAGAGCAAGAAGGAACATGAAGAGCATTTGAGAATGGTATTGGAAATGTTGAGGGAGAAAAAGCTTTATGCCAACTTCTCTAAGTGTGAGTTTTGGCTAGATGCAGTGTCCTTCTCGGGGCACGTGGTTTCTAAGGATGGAGTGATGGTGGATCCTTCTAAGATTGAGACAGTGAAGAATTGGGTAAGACCTACTAATGTGTCAGAAATAAGGAGCTTTGTTGGGTTAGCTAGCTACTACCGCCGACTTGTCAAGGGATTCTCTTCTATTGCTTCCCAATTGACGAACTTGACTAAGCAGAATGTTCCATTTGTATGGTCGGATGAATGTGAGGAAAGCTTTCAGAAGCTCAAGACTTTGTTGACTACCGCACCTATCCTTACCTTGCCAGTAGAGGGTAAGAACTTCATTGTTTATTGTGATGCATCCTATTCTGGGTTGGGTGCAGTACTAATGCAAGAGAAGAGTGTGATTGCTTATGCTTCAAGACAATTAAAAGTACATGAAGGTAACTATCCAACTCATGATTTGGAATTGGCTGCGGTAGTGTTTGCATTAAAGCAATGGAGACACTATTTATATGGGGTTAAGTGTGAGGTCTACACGGATCATCGTAGCCTTCAGTATGTCTTTACTCAGAAAGATTTGAACTTAAGACAGAGGAGATGGATGGAACTACTGAAGGACTACGACATCACTATTTTGTATCATCCGGGGAAGGCGAATGTTGTAGCGGATGCTTTAAGTAGAAAGGCGGGAAGCATGGGAAGCCTAGCTCACTTGCAAGCTTCTAGACGCCCACTAGCTAGAGAGGTTCAAACTCTAGCTAATGACTTGATGAGATTAGAAGTAAATGAGAGGGGAGGATTGTTGGCTTCTGTGGAGGCAAGATCTTCCTTTCTTGACAAGATTAAGGGAAGACAGTCCGATGATGAGAAACTGCGCAGAATTCAAGATAAAGTATTGCGAGGAGAGGCTAAGGAAGCACAAATCGATGAGGAAGGTGTTTTGAGAATCAAGGGAAGGGTATGTGTACCCCGTGTCGATGATTTGATCAACACTATTCTGATAGAGGCTCATAGTTCGAGGTATTCGATACATCCGGGTGCAACCAAGATGTACCGTGACCTAAAGCAACACTTTTGGTGGAGTAGAATGAAGCGTGACATTGTGGATTTTATTGCCAAATGTCCAAACTGTCAACAAGTAAAGTATGAACACCAAAGGCCCGGAGGAACACTTCAGAGAATGCCCATTCCGGAATGGAAGTGGGAAAGAATTGCAATGGATTTTGTGGTTGGTCTTCCGAAGACAATGGGTAAGTATGACTCCATTTGGGTGATTGTTGATAGGTTAACTAAATCTGCTCATTTCATTCCGGTCAAGGTGACTTACAATGCAGAAAAGTTAGCCAAACTTTACATCTCGGAAGTGGTGCGATTGCATGGGGTTCCACTATCCATCATATCAGATAGAGGTACGCATTTTACTTCTAAGTCTTGGAAAACATTGCATGCGAAATTGGGTACTAGGTTGGACCTTAGTACTGCGTTCCATCCTCAGACCGATGGTCAGTCTGAGAGAACGATTCAAGTGTTGGAAGATATGCTTCGTGCATGTGTGATAGAGTTTGGTGGCCATTGGGATAGCTTCTTACCCTTAGCGGAGTTTTCATACAATAATAGCTATCACTCAAGCATTGATATGGCTCCATTTGAAGCATTGTATGGTAGGAGATGTAGGTCTCCCATTGGTTGGTTTGATGCATTTGAGGTTAGGCCTTAGGGTACCGACCTTTTGAGGGATCCGATAGAGAAAGTGAAGTCTATTCAAGAAAAGCTTCTAGCGGCGCAAAGTAGACAAAAAGAATATGCAGATCGAAAGGTCAGAGACTTAGAGTTCATGGAGGGTGAACAAGTCTTGTTGAAAGTTTCACCAATGAAAGGGGTGATGCGGTTTGGTAAAAGGGGTAAACTAAGTCCAAGGTACATTTGACCATTTGAAGTACTTAAGCGAGTAGGAGAGGTGGCTTATGAGTTAGCCTTGCCTCCAGGGCTGTCCGGAGTGCATCCGGTATTCCATGTGTCTATGTTGAAAAGATACCATGGGGATGGGAACTACATTATCCGTTGGGATTCAGTTTTGCTTGATGAGAACTTGTCTTATGAGGAGGAGCCTGTTGCTATTTTAGATAGAGAAGTTCGCAAGTTGAGGTCAAGAGAGATTGCATCCATCAAGGTGCAATGGAAGAATCGACCCGTTGAAGAAGCCACTTGGGAGAAGGAGGCGGATATGCGAGAAAAATACCCACATCTGTTTACAGATTCAGGTACTCCTTTTCGCCCTTGTTTTCCTTCTTTTGATCGTTCAGGGACGAACGATGGGTAAATTGGTATCTATTGTAACGACCTGTTTAGTCGTTTTGAGCAACAAACTTCAATTCTGGAAAAACAGGCTGAGGCGACGGACCAAACGACGATCCGTCATGGGCACGACAGACCGTCGCAGGGTCTCGTTTCAAAACACTTAGAAAATCTGAAATTGGGTACTGAAAATCGACTCTCTGAACTTCGTGACGGAATGGCAGGACGGACCGTCACAGGCGTGACGGACCGTCATAGATTGTTTAGTGGAAATTGACTCTCTGACTCTTGCGACGACCTGCAGGACGGACCGTCGCAGGCACGACGGCCCGTCACAGGTTGCGCAAATCCCAGGCAGAATCGGATTTCCTTACACGTTTTAAGGGACGTTTTTGGACTATTCCTTCCTTAATTATAGATTTTGTGGGTTTATATTAATAACTCAAATTCTTGGGGGTTAAAAGAGGTAACCCTAAGTTAATTAGTGGGGTATTATTGTCATCTTTTACACTTAATTATATGTTAACTAGGGTAAAAGAAAGAGGGTTTGAATAAAGAAAATAGAGAGAACAAGGAGAGAGAGAAATTGATCGATCAAGAGGCAGAGGGAATATCAAAGCTTGGGAAATTGCTTGTTGCTTCCAATTCTTCGGTGGAGGTAGGTTATGGTTTTCATGCTTCATAAGTAAACTCTTAATAGTGAATGATATGTATTGGTAGTATTGTAAATCCTACTATATGCTTAATGGTATGTTTGCATGAATATGATTATGTGATTGTGATAAGATAAGCATGATGAAAATATTGAATCCCAAATCTTGAAAAGAAACTTTAATATACATTATTAATGACGATGCCTTGGTATAGAAGAAGGCTTGATGAATTAAAGTAATGGGATTGATGATGCCTTGGTATAGAGAAGGCTTGATGATTTACAAAATGATATTAGTGGATCGGAGTGTCACGTTCCGACACATAGTATTAGTGGATCGGAGTGTCACGTTCCGACACATAGTATTAGTGGATCGGAGTGTCACGTTCCGACACATAGAATTAGGGGATCGGAGTGTCACGTACCGACACATGTAGGGGATCGGAGTGTCACGTTCCGACACATGTAGGGGATCGGAGTGTCACGTTCCGACACATGTAGGGGATCGGAGTGTCACGTTCCGACACATGTAGGGGATCGGAGTGTCACGTTCCGACACATGTAGGGGATCGGAGTGTCACGTTCCGACACATAGAATTAGGGGATCGGAGTGTCACGTACCGACACATAATAGTAGGGGATCGGAGTGTCACGTACCGACACAAGAGGAGGAAAGATAATGAATCTTGAAAGATGATAATATACTCAACTTAATATACTTAATTCCCAAATGAGTATGGTGTTGAGGCTTGAGCCCTCATGGATGAACTTGATGGTACTTATCGATGATTATAATACTTGTTGTTGCTACATGTTGAGTTTTATAGTTGATTTACGATAATATTGATATATACTGTTCCCTATTTTGAGTTGGCCGATGATATCTACTCAGTACCCGTGTTTTGTACTGACCCCTACTTTTATGTTTTTCTTCTTGTTATTTGTGGAGTGCAGCAAACGTGCCGTCATCTTCGACTCAACAGTAACTCAAGCCAGTCTTCGTCACACCGGATCTTCAGGGTGAGCTAACGCTTCTAGCTTGGACTGGATCTTCTCCTTCATGTCTTGATGCCTTGAACTTCCGGCATGGACTAGCTTCTTATGTATTTTTAGCTTCTTAGAAACTCTTAGGATTAGTAGTTTAAAGTAGATGTTCTTGTGATGATGACTTCCAGTTTCTGGGGATAATGATAAGTTTTTGAGTTATAGAAGTTGATTATTTATTTTTACTTATGAGTTTAAGTCTTCCGCATTACTTTCTGTTTATATTATATTGAAATGTTAAGGTTTAGATTGGTTGGTTCGCTCACATAGGAGGGTAAGTGTGGGTGCCAGTCGCAACCCGGTTTGGGTCGTGACAAAAATTACATTCAGTACATCCTATAATAAAATTAAAAATTTATTCATATATAATTAACACAGATTTCATACACAATTTATATACAAGTAACTATTTACCACACAATTCATACACTTCGTACAAAAATTATACACACTTCATACACAATTTTATACACAATTACTAAACTGTTTATACACTATTGTAATTAAATAAACAATTAATACATTGTTTATTACACACTTAATACCATTTTATACAAAATTAATACACAAATCATACACTGTTTACCACACATTTCATATAGTTTGTACAAAAAATAATACACACTTTATACATAATTTAATAGACAATTACCACACTGTTTATTCACTATTATAATTTAATACACAATTAATACATTGTTTACTACAAAATTAATACACAAATCACACAAAATTATATACAAGACACTTATATATACAATAAGAAAAAATTAAATCAATACAAAATTAAAACAATTTTTATACATACTGCATACTACACAACTAACTACTACATACAATCTAAAATACAATTTCATACTCAATTTATCCAATTTAATATAAAAAATAATATACAGTTAGGTCAATTTCATACTCAATTGATTTTCGTATATATTGTTCATATTTATTTATATACATTAAAATACAAAATGTATACATTATTAATACAAAAAGTCAGATAATGTTCTAATGTTTCAAAAATAAAAAGTTTTCTAAATTTATCAAAAACTTTAAAATTTTAAATTTTAACCAGTAATCACATTTACCATCACTCTTCGTTTTAATTACACATGAAAATACATTTAACATTACGAAATTTTTATTAGTAGAAACACTGAATTAATGTTTCACAAAAAAAAATATATCAATTTAACATATGCAATATAACAAAGGAGAAAAAAAACGACACATTACTAAAATATAAAAAAAAAACTAACCTGATGAATTCCATTTGCCACCATGTTTAATTAAAATTGACACAATTTTCTCCATCAAATCAAATCTAAACTTTTTCAACCTTAAATTTTAATTGTTTTTTCAACAAAAAAAAAAACGAAACAATATGACAGAAATCGAATATATGAATATAGTCAAATTTCTGGAAAAAAAAATGAAACACGTTTATGGAAAGAAAGATAACATAATAGAATTTTTTTAGGATAAAAAATCAAAAAAAATTATCATTAAAACGAATTGAGATAATTAAGGTGCATATCTTTAATTAATATATTTAAATTCCCTTAAAAGGTGCACATTTGGTTATCAGTTAAAAACAGTAACTACATTCACGGTAGTTATTCAATTTTTATTACTTATTTTTAATTTTTTTTTCTTCCTATTTTATCTGAATAAATATTTAATATATTTTAATTTAAAGAAATGCTATAAGTTGATATATTATATGTTATTGAATGAAAATCAAAATCTTGTGCCATAACTTGATACTACATAATATGCTATATACCTAATTTACACTTAAAAATTTCCAAATTTCAACCTTCTTTATTTCTTTATGAAATCACCTCAAAATTTAAAAGTCGTTTTCCTTCAAGCAAGATATCAAAACTCAATATCTTTTGAGCTGGAATTCAACCTAACTTAACAAAATCACTTTAAAATCTTTTTTAGATTGAAAATTTCAACATTCTTTAGTGGTAGAATTTTCTCAACGACTACAAGTCATTTGAAATTTTGAACATTGAGTTAAAAAACACTAGGGAACAAAGATATAATGTTAAAATCAACTAAAAAACACTAATAAAAGCAAACTTTTGTAACTTTGGGACTGATTTTTATTTTTTGGTATATTTTTTTTAATATGGGAGAATTTTTTAAACTCTACAAATGATTTTTAATTTTAATTTTTTTGAAAAAATAAAATAATGATATAGCCGAACTTTGAGATGATTTCGTGAAGAATTAATGATGTTGAAAATTTGGGAGTGTTCAATGTTCTTCATGTGTTATTAGAGAAGAAGAAACGGAAAATTACCTTTTGATCCAAAAATTTAAATAGAAAATTGTTAAACTGTGTTTGGGGTGTAAAACCTAGTTTTGCAAAATTGAAGTCAAAAAATGGTATAGATGAGACTTTTATTTAACAACAATGGCATAGATCAGCTAGATTTTTAATCGGTGAATAAATGAGTCTTTTCTGAAAGTTCGATCGCATATTTGAGCATTTTTCCTTTTAAAAAGTTAATTATAAAAAAATTATATATATATATATATATATATATATATATATATATATATATATATATATATATATATATATATATATATATATAAAATGTAAGTTGTCTATTGTTGGCTATTCTTGTTATTCGAATTCCTTTTTTTATAATTATATATAATTCTATTTATAAATCGACAAACAAATAGATCAAACACTTAATATCACAATGAAAGAGAAGATGAGAAATGAAGGACAAAATTTGAATGAGAGATAAAATGAATGAAGTAAAGATATCGGAAGAAAGCAATAATAAAATTTAAAGGTAATTTTATTTGAAGAAAAATTAAAATGAATTTTGGAGCAAAAAGGCATTGTAGTCCATAAGTTCAATCGTGTCATTCGTGTAAAAAAATGTCGTGTCGTTCGTGTCAAAAAAATATCGTGCCAAATAACAAAAATGTTAAAAATGGCCTTTCCATTGTTTTGCAACAAAACATAAACAAGAAAAAAATGAAAAAGAGTCCAATAAACGTAAAATTGCACATATATTTTTTATAATAAATACTTAATGAACAAACATGTAACATCAATCTTTTAGTCCTTTATTTTTTATTTTTTGTTTTGAAAAAAAAAAGAGATAAATAAAGTTCATCTTGACTCATACAACAAATTTCAAAAAGAAAAATGGAGAGTGAAAGGTACTTTTTCACAAGAAGCACATTAGAGTTACTTATTTTTTATTCTTTGCTTAAAATTTTTTGTCACTATCCAAATCGAGTTGTGAGTACACCCACGCTTAACTTCCTAAGTGGGAAGACCAAAGAATTTAAACCCCAATATATAGCAATAATTCAACTAAGAATAACAACAATAATGTGGAAGCTCCAAAACTTATTAAAGTAATCAATCAAATGAACCTCTAAAGTCTATTATATATTATCCCCAAAATTTGAAAGTCATCACATCATTGATATCTAATCTTCAAATACTATGTCTAAGAATATTAAAGACACCAAAACAAATGAATAAAATAGTTTATGTCCGCAACTAAGGACATCATGTCATGACCAAGAGAAACCACACGAGCTTAAATAAATATCTCATCCTGGAACCTGATATGCCGGAGACTGACTAGAGCTGAGGATAAGTCGAAGTCATTGGTATACTCGCTGCACTCCACAAAGGAAAAAAAAACACAAGTAGGACTCGGTACGGGGACAACATGTACTGAGTAAATATCATCAGCCAACCCAAAATAGAAACTAATATACAATGAATAATAGTATGAACTCAACTATGACACTTAACAGGTGATAAGCAACAAACAATATGAACAAGTGTCAACTACACCAAAATAAGTATGCAATAAGTCAAATATATCAAGATCATCCATGAGGACTCATGCATCCAACCAAACCATTTAGGGAATTGAATTCTTTGAGATTAAGTACATTCAGTTAATTCAATATGTTTTTCCTCTAATATTATCGTGTCGGAACGTGACACTCCAATCCAGTATCGTGTCGGAACGTGACACTCCGATCCAAGAATACCATGTCGAAACGTGACATTTCGATCCAAGAATATCGTGTCGGAACGTGAAACTCCGATCCAAGAATATCGTGTCAGAACGTGACACTCCGATCCAATTACACCGTGTCGGAACATGACACTCCGATACAAATATACTATAAATTTCTCATTTATTATCACCAGTTGCAATTCATTAATAATATTTAATCAAGTTTTCTTTATTCAAGCCATCACTTCGATAAAGAGGGTTCAAGAATTTAAATTTCACGATCTCAGGATTTCAGACCAATCACAAAACACCCAAGCAAGCCACACAACCACACAATAAAGTACATAAAAAACTTTACAATATCATTCAATGCATATCAATCACTATTAAGAGTTTACTGTCAAATAGCATAAACCATAACCTACCTCCATCGAAGAACCGAAGTCAAGCAAGCTATTTTTCCAATACTCTTTCTTTCCTCAATGCCTCGGAACCTTTTCAATCTATCAAGTATATATAATTTGTGAATTAACGAATATATCAACACTCATGCTACTATATATCCAGCCTAGACCCAATGATAAATCTTATTCTTCAATTTAACATAACTTTAATATAATTTAAATAATTCAACACACCTAATATTTAATTACCTATCTCAATATACTTAACTTAAATTCTAACAAGATACTAAAATTACACACAGTCACCAGGACCTTTACTTTCTTGCTAACTCTATTCAACTTTTTAGAATATATATGGTTGTAATAACTAAGTCAAAGTGCTAATCATTACTCATAATTGGTCATTAAGAAGTTGTTCAACAAATGCCAAAGAACTCATGTGATATGACCAATAAAGTTTCAACCAATTTTTTTTAATAATAAAATCCACAGTAACAAAAGAAAATCAAACTTATATTCGCTCATCAATTGTGCAATCTGCCTGACCCCATATTATCACATCAACATATATAATAATAAATTTATGCACCTTATATTATTTTATAATCATTACATCATATATAATAATAAATTTATGCACCTTATATTATTTTATAATCATTACAGTATTTTTTAACCTTAACTTTTGTCTCCACCATCCTCAAACCTTAATAAACGAACGGCAATTTCCAACATTCATTAGCGCCTCAAATTTCCTTAATAAAAATAATAATTAACTAATATATGGCAGCAATAATACATTCCAAGTAGATCATGAGTTCTGGCAATTACCTGGAGTACTCGTGACTTTCATTCATTCCATGCCGTTTTCCTCCTCCTCCCCTCTTTTCTTTTCTTCTAGAAATTATTTATTAATCTAATTATATAAAGACTAATTAAAAGTGATTCACTATAAATTATAATATTAATTTCTTTAATCACCAACTAAATTAATTATTAAAATTTCTCATTAATCTATAATTGTAGTTGTGAAGTCCAAAATATCCATTTAGAATTATTCGAAGAGTATTTTATGAAATACGAAGTTCTAATACTCAAAATGACTAAATGGATCGTTACACTTTCACACGTTTTATTCTTTTAAAAAATAATAGCTGTATAGCGATATGTAGTACTACATAATAAAATATTACTATAAGTCGGAAAATTCACGGGTAACGCTTTTTAGTAACAAATAATTTTTTCAATGGCTATTAATTTCTTTCTATCCACCAAATCATTTTAGACTACATCACGCACAAATCAGGTCATTTCTTTTACTTCTTCTTCGGTGTATTTGTTTAATTCTCATGAACAAAAACTTTTTATTTTTATATATGTAAGAAGACACACAACAATACACAAATTCATGCATGATCTAATTTAGGTATGAGAAATGAATTTTACCCTCATCGAATTCTGATCTCTTTTTTTAAAAACAAGTGAGTAAAAATCCATCATACATTTAGAGAACATTCATAGATATTTTAAATTAATAAAAACAAACTAATTTCGTTTTTATTTTTTGAAAGCAAAGAATCATGCTTTTATTTCAAATATGAATCATGCGAAATTAAATGAATTTAATCTTGCTCTCATACCATTATTAGATTTCTGTTATACGAACAAAGTTGTCAATATGCCAACAACAACAAATTGTTAATTGAATCTTATAAAATAGATGTTCCAAGCTCGACTTTAAGTCTTAGGAGAGAAACAATTAGAAGGTGTCATTCAAGTCTTTGAATTAAAATAGGTGACAATGACTTAGTCAAATAGGATCAAATAGAAGATGAATTTAATTAGAATAATTAAAAATTTTGGGGGTGTACATTGATATTTCAAAAATGTTTGAAATTTTTTCTCTCTTTTAAAATTTCAAAATTTAAAATCTTTTTTCAAGATTTCTTTATCCCTCTTTTTCTATCTTTCATTCTCTTACCAAATTTCTTCTTCCTCTTATTTTTCTTCATTTCCTTCTCTCGCCTTCCATTTACTTCTTTTTTGTTATTGTTATCATTATTATCGTTGTTTATAATTCTTATCTCAATTTTTCTTTTCTACCTTTGATTCTATTTGAAAAATTAATTTGCTTTAATTTCTAGAAATTTGAAGTTGACAACATTGAAAAATACGCAAAAACAATCAAGCAATTGTAGAATTTATTACAACAACTGTTGAAGTTATCAGAGCAACTGCTGAAATATTTTCAGCAACTTCTAAAGTTGCTACAACTACTATGAAATTATTGCAACAAGTAAGGTAAAAGAGAGGATGACTACTAAGATGTTGATGGTAACAACGAAGGTGAAGATGGTTGTTGTGGAGAATGTGGTAGAGAAGGAAGTGCAATAATGATTGTAAATAAGGAACAAGAAGAGAAACTTATGGTTGTGGTAGAGAAGGAAGTGCAATAATGATGGTAAATAAGGAACAAGAAGAGAAAATTATGGTTGTGGTAGAGAAGGAAGTGGTGATGATGAAGACATAACGACGGTGACTACGGTGTCAGAAGGAGAGATAATGACAACGACAAAAGGGTGCAGAGAAGAGAGGGTGTGGGATGAGGAAAATAGGGTTTTTATATAAATAATAAAATTTGATTCTAAGATTAGTATCATTAAAATTTTTGACTCTTTTTTCTTAATTATGCAACTCTTTGTCACCCTTAAACCGAATTCTAGAGTCTTAAGGAATCACAATTTGTGGTTCACAAACTAAAATATCATTTTATTTCTTGATGCTCTTAAAAAGAAAGAAATTTGTTTTGTGTTTTTGTCTTCTTATGTACCTCTCTTCAGAGGCGTGAAAAAATAAATTTAAAAGAGAATATATTTTCGTTGGAGTAGTTATCATGAAACTATTTTCACCCCTTTTAAACTTGTGCTTATCTTCTTTTTTTTTCATAAAATAATTTTGAGTTGAATCAAATAAAATTGGATCGGTCCACATAAGAAACCAAAGATCCGAAGCTTACGTAGACAGTTTTCGGTAAATTGAACAAACTTTTTTCGTTAATGTGTATTAACATAGCACTTTTTTCTTTGCATTTAATTTTTGAAGCAAGAATAAAATTTTTCTAATCAACCAACTAAATTTATCTATAATCTGAGAGAACGTATAGCAAATTTGACGGCTTTCACTTTATTTAGAGAAGATTGAATTCATAAAATTAAAAATATTAGACTTCTGCAACTGTGCGACAATAACTAAGCTTAATTACCTTATATTTACAAATTTCAAACATTTAAACGAAAAAGTTTAAAATGTACCCCCCTCCCCCCAAACTACCGTAAATGATACCAGATACCATCCGTCATTCTTTTTGGGACATTGGTGTCCCTGTCGTCCATAAATTAGAGCATATATGTCCTTCACTCTAACGAATGGGCAGGGACACCAATGTCCCCAATGTATGACGGCAGGGGCACCAATGTCCCAAAAGTATTACAACAGAGGCACCAATGTCCCAAAAATATGACGGCAGGGGCACCAATGTACCCAAAATCATGACGGCAGGGGCACCAATGTCTCAAAAGTAAGACGAATGGTATTTGCATACCATTTACAATAGTTTGGGGTTATAAATTATTTTTGGAAGGTCTTGATTCTTTAAATTTATGTAGAGGATCTAATATCACAGTATTATAATTTCACCCTTAAAATAAGAAAAAAAAATAGTAAGATCAATTGATTGAAGTTAAGTCGATATCACATTTTAAATAATATTTAATTTTTATAAGAATTTTCACTTTATTAAGTATGAGCGCGAGAATTGCACGTGTAACTGGAGTCTATTTAGCATTTCTGGTAAAAATAGTTTATTTTTAGAAGCACTTTTTAAAGTGACATTTTATAAAAGTGATATACATCCGAACTATTGTAAATTATATGCAGATATCCTTCGTCATACTTTTGGGACATTGCTTCCCCCTATATTCCAAAATCTAGAGTGTACACACTCTTTATACTAACGGATACACGTCTCATAATCTTATCAATCGGCCTACATTTGTTGAATATTTGATCGATGGATAAAATTGTGTCACGTGTCCCTGTTTAGTTTTCCGTTAGAGTGAAGGACATATATGCTCTACTTTTTATGGCAGTAGTGTCAATGTCCCAAAAGTATGATGGAGGATATCTGCATGCCATTTACGATAATTAGGGGATATATTTATCCTTTTTAACTAAAAATAATTTTGTTTGACTAATTCATTTTAAAAGTGCTTTTCATAAGCAAATTGTGTTTGACTATTTTTTTAAAAAAAGTACTTTAAGAATCAAACTACAAAAAAGACAAGTATTAATGTACTATTAATGTTAAAATTATTTTATAGAGAGAATCTATTTCAAATAATACAATAATTATTTAAATTTGTTTTATAAAATTAAAATTTACATGTTTAAATTTACGAGAAATATTTATCTTTTTGGGAGGCTTGTAATATTTTATTATTTTTTTTATTTTTTCTAATCTTCTAAAAATTTTTTGAAAATAATATATAAAATAATACTGTAACAACCTGATTTTGTCGTTATCGAAAATTCAATGAAGAAAGAATAGCGGCCAGAAAACTTTTTGGTAGTAACTTGAAACTTTCCAACGTACTCTAGATTTGGATGAAATCAAAGTCATTAAGGTGTAGGAAAATCTAGTAATGAATGAGAGATCTAATTGTTAGTTATTACATGAGTGGATAGCTAAGACTATGAGGAACCGGTACCACTTTATGGAATCGAATTCGGGTGAGTAGAACTCCCGAAATGATCTTTTTCGTGAATGGGTACATTCAATCTTAGTCGAGGCTGCTGGAGCCAGCGTTGCTGTAGCGGGATGAGTCTGTTGTAGTTGGCTAGACGCAACTTAAAGTCGCTAATAAACCCCTAAACAACCATAATTAGAATTTTTTGACTTTTAAGGCTAAAGAGCCAACCCGAGACGAGTTCTTGAAAGTTTTTCACAATTCTTGAGGCTAAAGGTAAGGTTTTAACACCCCGAGTCCATTTTTCAATTCGTCGAACCTATTTTTCTTGGGTTATATTGATGAAAAGGGTTTTGATCTAAGAATTATGGTGGAAACTCCCTAATTTGAGTATTACGGTCTAGGGTTATGAGGTTTGTTAGAATCTGAATAATTAGACCTTTGATTTTTTATCCTTGTGTATATTAATTGTTATTGACCTAGAACAAGCGGAAAAAATCCAAAAAGAGAATATACAAGTGCCTTAGGGAATTTAATCTTGGATTCGAGGTAGATGATGGTTGTGATTTCATGTCGATGTGATATATGTTTGTTATTGCTTCATTATAATGCATGTATGTATGTGAATGTCGCAATATTGATCACACTCTATGTAAATTAGTATGAACAGGTAAATTTAAGAGATGAATCACCTCTTGTTGTGTAATCTTGATGATGCATTTGAGTATGTGATTGTGGTGTGTTGATGGGATCGGATTGCCACGTTCCGTCAAGCTAACTTGCATGGGATTTCTATATTTCAATATAAATATTATATCACATTTCAACGTTCTGGCACAACTACGGGATCCGATTGCCACATTTTGGTAAGTTAATTGGGATCAGGTTTCATGTCGGTGCACTAACAATTTGAGTATGGCTTTCAAGAGAGGACCATTGCATTCGGTTCCGTGAGAAGATCAGCTACATGTGATTATTGTATTTATTGTTTATGAATTATTACTTATGACTTCTCAAAGAGTTCTAATTAGTGTGCGTGGAGGAGTGAGACTCCATTCATGCATTTGACAAGTGGAATTTAAGACTGGCTGTGGTGTAGTTCTCTTATGCTATGAACATTGTGTTAATCAATGTCGTTGATATTTCATATGTTACAGGGTTATATGATTTGACTTATATATGTTTCACTTAGTGGGATAGTTGTGTGATCCTACCAGTACAGGGTGGTTGTATAATAATACTGCACCTGCTCTTAATTTTTTAGTACAGGGCATCTTCCAGCGGCTATTGATATACATTTCTAAGAAGATCAATGATCATTCGAATTCAAGGGTGAGCTACTTCTTCCGGGCTTCCTTGAGTTCTCTTTTTGTACAGTCCATTCTATTCAAATTAGACTATCTTGTTAGAGTTTCTGTACATTGACTTTCAGGTTCTAGGGGTTATATTTTCACATTCGTGTTAGTTCATTTGTTGGGTTCCTTATATATATTTTAGTTATTTAAGATTGCTTTTGTATTTTATAATGTCTTGGTTTTGGTCTAGTGATACGCTCAAACTTACTTTTCAAATAACAAGTAAAGCGGTCGTGTCAAGTAATAACCCAACTAGTGAGGTTGGGATCGTTCCCACGAGGAAAATAGTCTAGACTTAACTTCAATCTATTATTACTTTTGTTTAGTCAATAACTTCCTTGGAAAGTAAAAACAATAAAAGGGGGGTTTCTATTTCTAAATGAATGAAAATAACTACCTAAATTGAAAGAGACACTTAACAGCTTTGAATGTTGGATTTTAATTAATTAATCAAAGTAACTAGGGTTTACGTGTTCCCGACAGGTTCATAACTTGATAATTCTAACTATAACAATTCTTTCCTAGTATCTTGCATGCAAAGTGATAAGTTATGTATTTCTAAATCCTTGATCCGACATCTAGAAAATCTCACTCCGCACCTTGGTGCGGCTACGTGTGTTGCTATCCTAACCGTTATCTTTACCTCATATTAAGCATCGTATTCGATATTTGACTAAGTTATTTCCTCGTACCAATCAATACTAGCCTATTAGATAGTATACACTAAATCTATGTTGATAATTCTCTTCCTATTATCTACCTCCTTGGTCCGGCAAGTAGCATTAAGGCGAGTTCTAACGTTGGCCATCCGTTAAAAAGACTTCTAAGCGAAAGAATTATTAATACATGCAAGACACTATTCTAGAATTGTTATTTTAGTTAGGTTTTATCTCATTATTTATCTATGGTTCCCACAACCCTAGTTATGGAGTTTAGTTACCCATAGTCATAATCACAATATTCAAATATATTAAATAAGAATTCATGTACTTACTTCAATGAGAAAGAGTAAAATACGAAAGTTTGCTTGATTAATCACCAAAAATAACTTGCAGGAATCTCAAAGTAATCAAGTAATCTCACAAAAAGTCTAATGATAATCAAGAATCTAACACTACTACAAAGGGCTCACAATGATCCAGAGTCTAACAATGATCCAGAGTCCAACCTCAAAAACGAGGTTTTTCAAACTATTTATAAAAAATAAAAACCTAATTAAACAAGGACTCTATTTGCTGGAAATCTGCCAAAACGCGGCTGGATCGACGGACCTCGCGATGGATCGTCGTGGTCACGACGGACCGTCATGGACTCCGTCGTCCCATACTTATGCAATTTCTTCTGCTGCACTCTTCATTACCCTCGACGGCAAGTATGACGGACCATCATAGGCACAACGGTCCGTCGGGGGTCTTCGTTCCAAAACACTTCAACTCTTGGAATATGGGTACTGGGATTACTTCTCTGAACTCCATGACGAACCTGCAGGACGGACCGTCATAGACACGACGAACCGTCACAAGCTTCGTAACCCCACACTTGGTCAAACTTCCCCATATTCCTTCAGCAGCTGCACTACGCTGCCACCTACGGACCGTCACAAACACGACGGACTGTCACAAGCTCCGTAGGTGGTCTCTTCTGCATTTCTTCACTCAAAATCTCTGCATTCATCTTTGGATAGATTTCCTACAAAATAAAGAGAAACTTATATAAAAATTAGCACAAAAAGGCTTGTGGACACACTAAACTTAAGGAAAAAGTATTAATAATACCGTGAAACCACGGTATATCATCTAGTTGCTTGGTTGGTTTGTAGTAATGGTTCTCCTACCAGAGGGTTAGTGTGGATGTCGATTACGATGGTTTGGGTCATGACAAAGCTGGTATCAAAGTTGGTATCAGAGCCTAAGTTCATTGATCTTAATGTACCAAAACGAGTCTAGTAATGTCTTGTGGAACGGTACGATGACGTCCATACTTTTGTTCGAGAGGCTATAGGACTTTAGGGAAAACTTAGTTCATTCTACTCCTTCGTGCTATGACTTGAATCCAATTGGTATCTAGGTGATACAAATTGATATCTTTCCTTTTTCACTCTATGGTCCGAACTAGAGAAACAAAAGTGGTAACACCATCGCCAGCAAGAGATGATGTTTATAGGCTACCGATAATTGAATAGGGTTACTATTCGGAACCGTTATTCATCGTCTTCGATAGACGATTTGACCAATTGCGAGGAACATTTATTTTCTCTAACTTGATTTAAGTTCTGTCTACCATCAATTAAAGCTTGAGGCAATTAAGAATTAGGTTCGACGAAGTTCTATGATTGAAATAATTAGCAGTTTTGTAGGTCTCGTTTACTACTATTGTTGTTTGTGGTTTGATCTGAGTCCAATTGGTATCTTTCAATTCCAATTTATATCCCAATGAAGTGAACTAGATGGAACACAAACAAGTTAATTGGAAATCAGAGGGATCTAATTGGTATCTGGCATTACGGACTGTATAAGGCATAACTGATGGTCGTTCATGGAATTAACTAATTAAATAAAAATTTGTACTTATCTCTGAATTGTAATTTGGAACGGTAAATGTGTGCTTCTAGTTATTTGAAATTAACAATAAATATAAATAGTGTATTACTTGAATGCTTTGATATGATTAGGTATCCAGTATTACTTGATTAAAAATTATATGTGCAATGTGTTGGCCTAAATGTTGAAAGTGTTCAGTTGTAACCGTTTGAGTGTGATGGGACTTCTTGTAAAAGGAAATCATCATGCGATTAGGCTCAATGGGCTAAATAAATTACGATGTGGTTTGTAAGAGAGAAATATTGATGTAGTAGATCCTGGATCAAATAATATAATAGTTGGTCGATGACAAACCGAAATAATACATGTGATAACAACATGTGAAGCCTCAGCCTCTTGCCTACCCGGAAAAGCATAACAGTGAGAACGAACGCCCTTATATTTTGAACCTCCACTACCACCACCTCGACCAGAAGGGGAACCACCCCTACCTGCATGAGAACCCCCTCTGCTAATCAGTACACCTCCGATAGCTGGAGGTTGTGCATCCCTGAAAGTCGAAGCATGAGAACCTTGATGTAAGCCTCCACGCCTAGTCCTATGGAAATCTCTCACAAGATGTCCCATATCACCACACACAAAATAACCCTTACGAGATGTAGGCTAATGAGAGAAACCTGAATGTCAAGAATATCCTCCATAGACTACATGTTTAGAAGATGAACCCTGTGAAGTATACACTGAACTCGAAGAACTATGCCCAGCATAACTAGACTTTGACGCTGGTAAGGCTGCATGAATGGGTCTGCTAGATTGAGAGTGATAACCTGTCCCACAGTAACCTCGACTCTTATGCGGAGCATAACTATAATGACCTGAATGATAAGTCCTTTTGCCCTCACGCTGCTCAAATACCTCGAGTCGAATCATCTCCAACTCCTTAGCAACATCCACCACCTTTTGGAATGGTGGCAACCTGAGAAACTCCCAAACGAATCGGAATAATCAACCCCTTAACAAACCTCCTCACTCTCTCAGCCTTTGTGGGAAGTATCATAATCATGCTTATCCAAGACATGAAATTTACCCTCATACTCTGCTACTGAAATATCATCTCACTGCAGACCTTCAACTCGGCCCGGTTACGCTCCCTCTCACTGCGTGGAACAAACTTGGCTAGAAATACTTGAGTAAACTGAGTCCATGGTAGTGGAGGGGATCTAGCTGACCTGCTACTAATATAATCCCTCCACCATTTATTGGCAGAGCAAGTCATCTGAAACGATGTGTAGTTAACTCCCGGAGACTCCACTAATCCAAGATTATGCAACCTTTTATGACAACTAACTATAAATTCATAAGCATCCTCAGTTAAGTCACTAGTATAGGTTAGAGGATTCATTAGTCTAAACCTCCCAAATATTTTTTTGTTCATCAACGGTCATAGAAGGCTTGTTCACCAAATGTGATGCACTACCTGAAAATTCCAAACTATCCTAATGGGGAGCAACAGTAGTAGCTGGTTGAATCCTAGGAGTCTAAAAAATTGGAGAAACTATCGAATCTTGAGTATGACCTCCAACACGGGTCTGTGAGGCATCAGAAGTGATAAACAATATTCCTATCTGAGTCATCCCCTCTAGAAATCCTAGCATACGAGCCACGGTATCTTAAACCACTGGGGTGACAATAACATTGGGTGGAGCTTGAGCTAGTCTGTCCCCTTGATACGATCTTGCACATTCCCATGAATAACATCTGCATCAAGAGGTATTGTCCAATCACGACCCTGGGTTGCTATTGGTATTTAGCCTTCATAGGTGCTGAAATACAACCCCTACCCCAAGCTCTACCTCGTCTCCTGCCTCTACCTCGGATAGTGCTTCCAGAAGTAGGTGCGGAAAGTCTTCTGACCACCACTTGTTGATGTACGAGTCCTCTCAATCTGAGAGAATGAGATATCAAGATTAGAATTTCAACAAGGTCAAGTGTGCACGATAATGAATGAAAGAACAAAAATTTTCCTAAATGTCCTATAGGCTCTTGAAGATAGGTATGGATGTCATCATACCGATTCGTAAGACTCTACTAGACATTGTTCTTTTACTCGTGAGCCGAATGAACCTAGGGATCTGATACCAAATTTTCACGGCCCAAATTCACAAGTCATGATGACACCTATGTTCCAAACCAATTGATAAGCCAACCGAACATATCTTACCAAATTTTAACTAACTAATGAGAAAAAGTAAACACTAAGTGGAAATCTCTGAAACTGAGTTCTTTATAATTACAAAATGCGGAAAGCTGAAAATACCATCCAAGAATTAATGTCATAAGAACAAGAGCTTCAAAAATACGATGCAAATCTGAAACTAAAATGACAAATCCAACATAAGGAATATCTTGTCAGAATACTAAAATAATAGAATAACTAAAAGATAGAGGGAGGTGTGGGCCACGGAACAACCAAGCAACTCACTACAACTCCAAGACACTCCAAGATCGAACTAAGAAAACTCCACTATATGTGCTCGCACTTGGAATCGAATCTACACCATAAAAGAATGCAACAACTGTAGTATGAGTATGAAACCATGTGTACCCAGTATATCTCATTCACCGACAACGAAGAAGTAGTGACATGAATTTATACAAGAAAATTAGTTCTTTACTTATAGATGTCTATAATATATTTGTCAGTCAAGTTTCACCAAATAAAGGTAATCAAATATCAAGCACTTTCCTACCACCACAAAAGAACATATAATAATAAAATTGAAATATGTCATGAAATGCAATGTAATATGATACAATGAAATTATATGTCTCAGAATACACAACACTCTCTCCACCGTATATGCATGATACTCATCAGAAATACATTGAGAGTTCATGGCCCATGGGGGACTCACCATGTCCATATACCGATACAGACGATCTCCACGTGTATGTGTCAACGATCTCAACGCACTATTATGAAATCAAACAATGATCGCACGGACGGTCTCTACGTGCCCAAATTATAATCTTAATATCTCACTATCCCCAGCTCAGACGATCTCCATGTGCCCAACTTATACTCAATCTCATGTCAATGCATGTACACAATATTATTTCAACAAAGGGGATGATGATACATCTCAGTCAAATAATTTTAACATCATACATAAATACCTCGATTATCAAAACTATACGGGTGCAATAAACAAAAACACAATCACACACAGAATTCAAGTCAATAATAAAATACCTAATGCCCATATGCTTTGGCATTCTCAGGTTTCAACCCGTATTTTATATCCGTGATACTCGTACCAGTGCTCGTCACATCATTGGTACGATACCCCATCTTTCACATTTACCCTTTGTCTATTCTGGCCTTAATCTTTAATTAAAAAAATATCCTTCAACAAAGTCTAAAAATCTTTAACATACCTCAAGTGCCGAACTCGTGTCACGAATCCTCAAGATAGTTCCTTCCCTTTTTGCAAAGTTTTGAAACGTTGCAACATTTGT
Organism: Solanum lycopersicum; assembly: GCF_036512215.1. Taxonomy (NCBI): domain Eukaryota; kingdom Viridiplantae; phylum Streptophyta; class Magnoliopsida; order Solanales; family Solanaceae; genus Solanum; species Solanum lycopersicum. Next base: position 15,630,320 of record NC_090810.1, read on the forward strand.
AAGTAAGCGAGTTTGTAGACATTCAAATTATTATAGGTCTATCATAAACCCTAAAACTCACTCATATCTCTAATCAAACTCTAAATCTTGATATAATTTATATGCCAAATTATCATATTTGCTAAGTTTCAAGCCAAGAATTCAACCTTAGTCTCTCCAAATATCCTAAATTCAATGTTATAATATACACGTAATAATTACTTACCTATCTTAATATATCAAAAACTAGTATCTTGATTTGATAAAATAAATCAAATAAGAATCAATTTCACCAATTAACAACATCATGCAAAGCACTGCAAGTCTGCAACGTGGCCCGTTTTTCCTAAAGTCCATTATGAACACAAAAACGCCTAATTTTCTAAATGTTATCTACCAAATGCCAATCATTGACATGATTACCTAATGATTGGCTAGGATTCTTGTACCCAACCATTTCAATACCATGATATTAGGGAAATTGCATACCAACAAATTAGATTCAATTGCAGATATTACCCCATGAAATATTTATTATCCTAACCAACCATTAATTATTTTAGATATTAACCAGTGATTATCATTGTCCAATGATTGCACAAAATCATTGTTCAATGATTATTCTTAATGGACAATCATTTTTCTTCCTAGTTAAAGCCCAAGAACATTATTACTTACCGTATTTATTCCACTCTCTAATTCTTATAAAACTAGAAATCAACAACGCCGCTGCCTCCTTATCCCAAGGAAATCGACCATCTTAATTACTCTTAAAAGTTTTAGTCAATCATTCAACATCGTTATTTAATCTATTAAATTTCTTTCCGTCTATTTTGACCAACTCATCCCAATAATACTAACACAATAGAAAAATCAAAATTAGAAGTGAAGTATTATATTACTATTACCGGTGTGTCACACCATTACATATACAATTTGATAAATTTTGAAGTGTTCACTAGAAAACAATTGTACCCCTGTATTGAACCGTGCTCCTTGCCCTATATTTTTTCTGTAGTTTGCTTTCTTTTTTTTTTTTTGTTTCAGAGTAATGACTCATAAATTATTAAATCATTTTTACTTACTTAATTTCATACATGGGCCAAGTGGCAACTATTAGTTATGGATGTGACTCACTAACTATTCAACTATAATACTCATTTAACAAAATTTCATCAACTAGATACTCATAGTTATCGAATAGTGTAAAATATCCCTTTATATTTTTTGAAAAAAGTCAAAATAGTCCTAGTTCTCAAAAGGACCTAGTGGGTCGTTACAACAACGTATTAAATAAACGTTACAAAGAAAGAAAGAAAAAGCAAATAGTAAAAGTTACAAAGATGAGGAGTGTTTGTAAATAAAGAAATGTGCATGTCATATAGTCATGCTTAAGATTTTTAAGCATGACTTTGAGAGATTTCCTTCATGACTTTAAAAAATTACAAACACATTCCTATTTTATATATATATATATATATATATATTCCACTTATCTTATCAGGATGTGCACATGACTTGAAATATTGGAAGGAAAACATTATTGTTCTTTCTCTCCATTTTTTTGTTATTTAATTTCTAATACTTTAATTTATAATATAAAAAAATTTATCGACACTAAATAAATTATTTGTGAAAATCATAATGCATTACCTCAAATATCAACACATGGCTGTTAAACTATAGATAAATATTAAAGTTCAAAACTTTAAAGTTCTTATTTATATAATTTTCACATGTCTTAAAAATGTGGTATCAAAGCATGATTAAAATTATTTTAATTTTACATGATTCATACTTGAAAATAACTGTACAAATCTTTATTTTTGAATTTATTGAAAAAATTAAAAATGAAAAAATAGCATTCTTTAAATTTCTTTTTATAATAAAAGACAATCACATGTGCTACAATTTAGTTTCCATAAAAAAATAGATGTCAAATTATTGTATCATCTTTATTTTCTTAAAAGTGACAAATAATAAAAGACATGATAATTTATCGTATTGCATAAACAAAAAAAAAACCTTTATACTTTTAAATAAATAATAAATATGCTTGACACGAATTTAACGACTCTAATTTTGGGGATTAATTTCATAAATAGACAAATGACAAGGGTATTATGATAAATTTTATTTTATTTTTTACACTCAAAATGTCCTTTAAAATTAATCACTAAAAAAGTCTTTAACTGTTAGATGGATTCAAGAAATTACATAGCACAATATTTATTTATTTTATATAAAAAAAACTACCAAGAAAACATTTATTTATATCCATTTCAATACTCCAATCACTCTCTTTCTTCCAATCTTTTGATATTTCATTGTTGTTTATTCTTTCATTCTTTTTACTTTTCAACATTTCACTATTTGTGTACATTTAATTATATT